>NC_070580.1:8981862-9581862 GCF_027409825.1 Scomber japonicus | reverse complement strand
GGATTTTAATTTTAAGCTTATTTAAGATCAACCCAATAATAGGTTTTTATCACAGTAGCCAACATACTGTAGATTAATGGAAGATTTGTCTTCAAGAGCATTTGCCTGCAGTAGTAAATATAGTAATATAGCATCTGCATGTGTATTTTTTTTGTCTGTCCTTTACTTTCAAGGACATAGAGAGCTTTATAAAGAAGACAACTGGAAATAATGCTGATTTTCATTATTGATTCATCTCAACAACAACTAGTGATACGTCGTCTTTATGTATATGCATGTAGTGCTAAGTGTCACTATGAATTTTGATAATCTTACAAAACAGCACCCTTATATTCATATTCAGTTATTCTTCTGTATTAATTGAAGCTCTATGACAGTTTAACAAATAGTGTTTTATTTCTTGCTGGGCCGTACTCCTCTATCACTACTACTCTGAGTGGAACTGGCTGATCTTTAGCGGAAGAGTTACACAATCAGAGATAATAACTGGATTGATATCAAAAGTGTTTCCTAGAAAATTGTTTATGTATTTATTTTATATTGTAGAATACACTGGGCAGCTCAACCTTTTTTTTTTTTGCTTTTTCTTTTGGCACAGAATTATCTAGCACACACAAGCACACACTGACACACACCCTACAGTAAAGTCCTGAGGATGACATCACAGGACAGTGGGTCAAGTCCTTTGTTTTGGATGAGGGGAGGACCCTTACTGATAAATGACACTTGTGATTCGCTCATTGTTTATGATTCATCAGCTTGAGTTTTGCTGTGGAAAACAGCCAACGACTGAGTCAATACAGTACTGTAAAAACTGCACTGTGTGACATGATATGACAGCCATGACGACGCTTTGGTGCATTAAAAAAATGCATGTGTATCATTTGCATCATGTGCTCAATCAACTGTACAATTTCGCTCTCTTTCTCCTTCCATCGCTCTTGCACACAAACACACTCAAACACACACACACACACACACACACACACACACACACACACACACACACACACACACACACACACACACACACACACACACACACACACACTCACAAACATGCAGTGAAGAGTTTGGGCACATCTCAAAGGACAGCTTCTGCATGAGTTGGTCCATGGTGGAGAGGAGGGGACCTTACAGCTGTTTGGAGCAGAATATGCCAGCAACTTACAGTGTGCCAAACAGGCCAAGAGCCTGCATGCATGCAAACACACACACACACACACACACACACACAAACACACGCGCACACACACACACACGCACACGCACACACTGAGCCATAGAGCCATCCTCTAGAATCTCCTGCAGACATGGCTGATTATGAATTTGTCTCATCCTTGTGCAGACCCAGTGCTGACTGAAGATGCAGGAAACCCGCTTGTCTCCAGCAATTATCTTGACTAACGTTAACACAACCTTTAAACAACCTTCTGTTTGTCTACATAACCAATCAGCCACACAGTGAAGGGTTCATTATTATTAGCAAAGTAAATGTCAATCGCTACCCCAACAAAAGCCTTTACTGCCTGGAGACATAAACAAACCAAACTGACAATCGTGTTTCCACTGGTGTCATGATGTGCAAGGAAATTCACTCCAGGCCTTTTTGATAATGAAGCATGATTGTTGTGAACACATAAAAAAATACTGTGGTTGACACTGTTTTCATGGTTTTACACTGACTCTTCATGAGTGGTTAAGGTGTCAGTCTAACAGCTGAATATATTTAAGGTTGAGGAGTAGTTGCTGTTTGAATGCATCTAAAAAACCTACAAAAAACTAAACATTTAATAGTCCTATAGCTCCAAATGGCTGTTGTGTTTGATCTGAGAGTAATTCACAAACATTTGGAGTAATGAACGTGCTTGTATATCTACTGTATATCAAGTCTGTAAATTGCAGTTTCCAAATGGCAACAGTATAACTATGATTGTGCATAATGTATGTGTGTTAAAATGCTGTAAGCAACACTTTTGTAAGCTACAAAAATGAATTAATAAATTAATAAACATGCATACAGTATATATATTCTGTATGCATGAATACATACATGCATACATAAACAAACGTATGTTATGTGTTATTGGACTGCCTGTGTAGATACATGTGTGAAGCAACTAGAAGGATCATTTTAACTGTTTAATTATGCTTATTTTTAACTTCTTTTAATAATAGGCTAGTTAAATTAGTTGGCAACAACACACCTTTGCAATACTATACCTATATTTTAAAATGAAGAAATGACTTTGGGATTCATGATGTGTTACCCCTTGTTTAAGTTACTCTCAGCAGTTTTACGCATAAACAGTAAATACTGAGCTACATGCCACTTTGGAGCACTCTGTCTAATGAGAATTCTCCAAACTGCTATGAAAACGACATCAGATGCAACATGCTGCTATCAGAGGGAAACAGCCTAACTACAACCATACCACTGCTGCAGAATACATCACAATTCTTAGGTCATAATTTGAATTGTTTGTATTTTTATGAGCCTCTCGGCCAGCAGGGAAGGTGGAAAAGTCTCCCTTTCTTGAAGAGCGCGAGGAAGAAAAGAAAAGGCACAGCAAGGAAAAGGTCACTTTTATAATAGTGTCGGTTAGTGTGCACGTGTTTGTGTGAGAGGGTGAGGAGGAACATTTCTAAATGAATTGTAGCTTGCATAAGATTGTGTGATTACATCTGAGTGAACACTACCAGGTGATCAGTGGATCACAGGACAGTGTGCAGCCATGCTCAATCGCACATGCTGCCCTCTGCCACACACACAGAGCAACAAGAAGACACACAGAGGGAGCAATGACAGCGTGTTATCTTCATCATACAGATGGTGCTTTAGATCATCTGCTTGGTCTTTGGCTCTGGCCCACAAATATCACAGTGAATCTGGTCACACACGAACAGCCAAGAGGGATGTACTCTGGAACGCACCTCGGTGATAGACATCTGTCTTATCTCAACTAAAATGTCACGTGTCTTCTGATGACAGTAGAGTTTGAATGAGGTTCTCCATTCGCATGTCCAAGTAGAAAAAAACAAAAAACATTGTTTTTATTTGGACAGGATTTTTTCATGGAGCAGAGATGTGCTCTACTGCTTGAGGATTCTCTGCATGTTTGAGGGCATTTATAAAAGTAGGAGAGAACACACACACACACACACACACACACACACACATACGCACACACACACTCAAACACACATTCTATCTATGCAGAAGCTGAACACCCTCATGGCTACAGTAATTTCTCTAAACTCACATCAAAGAAAATCACTTATCTCTTTCTGCCTTAAGGCTTTTCTGCACTGTACAATAAACAAGAGACTACAAACGACACCCAGACAGAAAGAAGTAGTGAAGCTTTGATTCAGTAAAAGCTAGGACACCCATTTCTTCATTGCGGATTCCTCTTATCATTTCACACTTGGGTTAAATGGGGCATTTTTCTGGACTGGCGCAAAAGCGCACGGGAGGCACAGCATCTCCAAAATACGCATGATTGAAAAGCTACACAGCGGTTTGTGCTGGCATGTAGTTCTCACGAAGCCACAAATCCTTACATAAACTTGAGCCGTTTAGTCACGGTGAAACGGATCATTGCCGAGCTGATGGCGGGTAAGGTAACATAACATTCAGTCGCAACATCTCAGCAGATGCGGTGAAGTTCAAGTTGCACCAATGAGATACTGATATCTAAAGTCAAAACCAGATATCTGTTCATCCTGAGAAATGTGAGCATCATTGCTTTGTAAATCACATTCATCATATTGAATGCATACAGACATACATGCATACATACACACATCCTACATTATATAATCCATTAGTGTATTAACAGTGCATGACTAAGTTATTGAAAGAAAGAAAAAAAAAAGAAATGTAACTCACCCATTCCAAAACACGGATAAATCCCAGAGGTAATTTAAGCACTTGAAATGTCCCCACAGAGGCAAGCTGCGTAAGGACACAGATCAATTAACGACACATTAGCCAATTTAGCAGATAATTACACATTTCTCAGAGTCCAAATGTTCTTGCTCTACGTTGATGTACTGACCTGGTTAGCGGTGTCCATGTCTGCACTGGGCCACTTTCTTTCTGACTTGTTTGATTAGATGTAAACAATCTCAAACCGCAAGCCAAGACCCGATGGATGTGAAGCGCGTAACAGTCAGGCGCTCTCGGATTTGATTTCGACTCCAGTCGGAAAAAGCCGAACCCTCTTCGGTTATTTTGTTGAGGAACGGAGTTTGGTTTACCATAGAGACAGGCAGGGATTGGTCACAGCAAGGAGGAGGGACGCCTTCATTTTTTTGCCATTGGAGGGAACTTGTGTGTCATTAAATCAGTGGGACTTGTTCAAAATAAGGCCACATTTAGTCTCGAGTTAAATTAACTTTTAATCTTTTATGTCTGAAATCTTTTGAAAAGATTAAGTGTATATATTAGTGTGAGGTTGACATATCATAAGAAAAAAAATAATTGTATAACGTAAGTAAATTGCTAGTTTCTGCTAATTACAGCTGCTTTATATAATAGGCCTATAATAAAATAGCTCAATACAGAATGTTCAGTATTCAATATTTATTCAGACACTACCAAAAGGACCAAAACAACATTTATGCAGAGGTTAAAGGGTTCGCATGTTTTTCTTTAGGCCTACATGTGTGTGAAAGGTGTTATTACGGCTAAGATAGTTCAACATGTTGAGGGTTAAAGCTCAGACTGGGTCACTGCGCTCTGGTTTGGACTGGCTTTAGATGGGCTTTGGTTTACAGGTGAGGCGTCCCCTCTATAAGGAGTCAGGTTGGTCACCTCCTGAATTGAAGCAGTTGTGCTTCCTCTTCCACATAAGAGCATTTCAAAGTAATCTCTCTCTTCAAGTGACAATAGGTTTAGCATTTGTCCAAAAAAAGTGTGGTGAAGTCGCCGCCGCAGATTATATCAGCTGTTGTTCTTTAACGTTTAACGTCTTTGAGTTTAGTTTATTTTCGTGCATCTGTGTGCAAAATTCAGAACATGTCTGCTACATCCTGACAATAGTCTTGCAAATGGATTGGCAAGTTTTTCTAACCGTGATCTCTTCAGTTCCTCACCACATTTCTAATGTCAAACACGGGTATGTGTCAGAATGTCCTGTTGCCATTTTTATTTGCTGTTTCTATCATTATGATAATTATGACAGTATGATGATGATAGGTGATGTCATCTAAGGCTGGGTGTGCCCTCTGATTAGGGTTAGGTGCATAGGTATTCACTATGGAAGACAATACAATACAAATGAAGAAGCCCTTTCTCTTTTTTGGATATCAATTTATTCACTTACACATTTTTAATAAAGGTCTAATGGTGATATTAAGAGAAGGGTGCATGTTGATCTTCCAACTGCCTCTAACACCGTTAAAGATTCTTTCAGGTTTTTGTCAAGATATGTAATGCTACCTCAGCAGACATGCAAGGTCTATCATCAGCTCCTCTTCAACATCTATGCTGCTGGTCATCCTATGCTATGTGCTTTATGAGTTCTATAAAGCTAACACCTATGGTAAGCATCACATATAACTGGTGGTCTGTAGTTCATGTTTTGTCCCACCATTCTTTAGCTGCTCTCTCTAATCTCTAGTCACTGCTGAGCTCCCTGGAGGTTGTTGAATTTAATCATTGTATGTGTAACATCCAGTTGGGTGTTTTGCTGTGATTGAAAGTGTATTATTCAGCATGCTGTGACCAATTCTTAATCTACTTATAATTACTTGCTCTTTTCATGTTGATTCCAATATTTCTTCCCACTGCTATTTTATTTTGTATTTTATGTAAGTGTCCCCAATGCTGTTGCCATTGTTTGAATACTTCCTAACATGTATGCTTTTACCTTCTGATTTTGAACGTTTAAAATTAATATCTACATATTCTCTCCTGACCGCTTCCTTTGTCAAATTGCCTGCTAGACTTCCTGAGTGTGCTGGTACCCACATGAACTTGATGGTTTTCCCCTAACTGGCCATACCTGTATGCCTGATCCTAATTTAATGCTTGACAGTGCTTACACCAAATCACAGACTAGCTCCCTCTAGTGGTGAGTTAAAGTTATTACACTGCTTTAATCTGGAATCCTGTGGTTCCACCGGGGTTTCACCATCTGTCTGCACAAAGTGGGCTGTAGCTCATTAAGGTCAAATGCCACACAGCATGCAATAATTGTCTCATTCAAACTCCAGTGAGGGTTAAACTGAAGACTATTACTCAAAGCAAAACAAAGCAAGCCAGGTTTATTTATATAGCATATCAAATCGTTACTGTGCAGTGTATGAAATTAATAATAATTTGATTTAATAAAAGGCAAACAGAAAACTCTTCGGCCTTGATTTAAAAGAACTGAGAGTTGCAGCAGACCTGCAGCTTTCTAGGAGTTTGTTCCAGATATGTGGTGCACAAAAAGTGAATGCTGCTTCTCCGTGTTTAGTTTTGACTCTAGCAATAGAAAGTAGACCTGTCCCAGACAACCTGAAGTCTGAATGTTCTCTCTTGAGGCACCACATTTGTCTACAAACTCCTGCCCTTTCCATGTGCTCTGAACTGGCAGCTTCTCTAGTTTTATGCATGGAGCACTTATTACATGGAGCTATGTTATACCTTAATGTTGTTGTCAAATCATCTACCGTTCTCATAGTAAAATACACAGAAAGCAACAGTTACGTGATTAGATTAAACCATAAGACACATATTCAAAAATAAATAGTTACCATATACATTAACTCAAAAATCACAGTGTCACATGTAGTAAAAATGTGATAAAATCAAAAATCAATATGTCCTCAGTAGATTATCACACATATCAAAGTTTTACCATGATTATAATGATTAGACATATAATTTAATGATGTTCAGATTTGCCTTAGATTTGTACAGAGATTCGGGGAATGTGAGACTCGTCTGACATTAAGAAAAGATGGGAGTTTTCTCTCCATGTTTACTGAGTTGTTGGTCCTTTCTGCTGGTTCAAAAACACCCAAAAGTCATTTATGTATTTAGTTCAGGCCTTAGTTCAGTTTTTGGTCAGAAATTAATTGTCTCTCAGTAGTTCCTTCTTCTTTTTGTCATAGCTTTTAAGCATTTGCAACAGCAGCAACAACAGCAACAGCTAAAGCACATGGCCAGAATTACTACAACTAGTGTGAAGGTCCGTGCCCCATTCCCTATAGGAAATAAAAGAATAGATCATTAAAACAACAAGTGGCTTCCAAGGATGCTGTATTGTATTCTAATGTCCCCAATACAGAAAAATAATGAACTCAAAGCTCATCATTTAGTCATTTAATGTCTGTCAGAACATGTTTTGTAACTCCTATGAGGACATTGAATACATTGTCATGTTTAGGAAAAACATTAAAATGTATTAATACATTAAATGTGTTACAGCAGATATTTGTTGGTGTCATGACTCACGTTCTATGAAGGGATTGAGGACTTTTTCACTGCCATTGAAGCTGACTGGATTTGAAAATGCACAGTTGAACAATGACTTCTTCTCTTCCTAGGAATTGTGATAGAAAGCCTGAGATCATATACATTCACTGAATGAAGATTAGAAACATAAAATGCACATTTCTCACTAGAAATGTTATAATAATCCATTTTAATTCCCAAATTATCTTAACATATTGCATTTTCAAACCATTTTGTATACGTAATATTTAGAGTTTTAGATTTTCTGCAGTTTTGTTTGTTCATTTACAAGGGAAAATCCACAATACATTCATTGTACCAGATATAGTTAAAGCCACACAGCCTAAACAGCACAGTCTTGAGACTGCCTCAGCTGGCCACCAACTGATGTCTGAATGTGAATCAGTTTAAAGTCTAGATTCTGTTTAGTGATGAGACTCAAACATCATTATCATGTGTATACCTTTGTTATTTTGTGTTGGTTGGTTGAATTCCATACCATGTCACCTGACCTCCACCAGCAAGTGACTGGTTCAGCACCTGTGATGTTGCCCTCACAGGTGAGGACACAGTAGGTCCTCTCACATGATACAGAGATGGTGGGTTTAGGGACAGGAGCTGATAGAAAATGAAACAAAAAGACATTTCCTTGGAATTTAAGGCTGTTTTAATACATTCAACTAAACTTGAAACACATTTCCTCCACTTACAGATAACCTGGAGTAGAGTCTTTCTAGTGTATTTATTGTTGATCTCTGCTCTGTAGATCTGTCGTCTCGAGTCAGTCCTGTGATCGTCAGCTCTCTAGTTGAAATGTCCAGTGAACCACGATCTGTAAGAATGCACGAATGCTCATAAACAGGGATGGGGATTTTTTGTATTGTCTTACAGTATGTTGTCAGCTATAGTCACTTATTTTCAGTGTTATTCACTGAAGAGTGGGCAGCTGGAGAAATATGCACTTTAAAACACTAAAAATATTTGTTGATCTCTGGCTACCAAACACCTTGATTTAGATTAAATTTGTACCTTTGAATTGTCTGTAGGAGAAAGTCTCATTTCCATACCACTCAATGGCAATATCAGGTCCATGTTTCCACACTATGCTGTAGATGGGACTCTCCACAGAGTCTGGTCTGAGAACAGCTTTGTCACCTATTTCCCTGTAGAGTGGTTCTCCTGCAAAATAAAGTAAAATAAAATAAAATAAAATAGAATAAAATAAAATAAAATAAAATAAAATAAAACAAAGTAGCAGCTGTGCAAGTTTAGTTCACTTGTTGCCAACCTGTAGGGGTCAGACCTTCAAAAGGGTAAGAAGTGAAAGAAGAAATCAAGCTTAATGTTGTACGGCTGAGTATGTTATAATTTTCTCTGGCCTCATATTTACCTTCCAGTGAAATATTGTGTAATTTTATCACTCTGAACCTTTAGCACTTCTATAAATGAAACAGCACCTGACTGGTGTTTTAAGACAGACTTGAAATGTGAACCAGTCTTTTTAAACACAACTACTCTACTGCGTGTTGTGCAATTTTATTAAATGTGTCTCTTCATTTTCTTAATGCAAAATAGGAGGACTGTTACAACACATGTACTAGTCTACTTCTAGGGGACACATCTCTCTTTAAAACCTCTTTACAAATTACACCTCATCATCCCAATTGTTAACAGCCAACTCTCCACCTTTATGAAAAGCCCTATAAAAGTCCTGTTGTCACTAATAATAGCCTGTAAATGTGGGTCTAAACAGAAACTATAACCTGAAGGTGTGGACAAAAACGTTAATAGATTGAAACCGAAAAACAACACGAAACATGCACAGAAATATACCATATTACAATCTGCTCAACATCCCAGGTCAGAAAAACTGTTTAAATTATCCAAACCTTACCGTTGGCTGTCACTGCAGTCCAGAACAGAAAGTAAACCAGCCACATTTCTCTGTTCTCATTTGGGCTTCAATAGAGGTAACATACGCAAATTCAAGGAGATTCTGTTGATATTTAGGAAAGGTCGCAGCTGACTGTCACAGGTGAGCGTGAAGGGTGGAGTGACAACAGAAAGGAGGTGCCACACCTGCATGACGCACTTATAACTGCTTTCATTTGTGAATATTTTATTATACGTTTCAGTCACTCTGTAAGTTACCATCACGAAGGGAAGGAAAGAGTGGAGGAAAAACAACAAAAAAAAACTTCCTGCATGTTGCAACTGACCCCACAGTCTGTGTATGCGCACACTTGTCCTGGCACAATCCCCAGTAGTCCTCTTGTACAAAAATGTAATGCGAGATTATCTGAAGTTAATATGAAGCTTCGTTCAGACCATACCTCACCCTGAGGTGAGGTGTCACCATGTCAGTCACATGTGTCAGTGAGTGTTACTGAAACAAGAAGAATAAAGCAGATTAATCCATGTCTATCAAACAAATGTGACAGTAATCCATTAGTTTAATTCACCTACCTATCTAACTTCGTGTGTCCAAAATGCCCCAAATAGTTTCAGGCTAACCATTAGTTTTCTAGTTATGTTAAATTGTATTTCTGTAGATCATATTTGGACATATTTAGATAACTGGATCATTTGAATATTTTGATAAAATTGTATTTGTTGTGTGGTTATAGGTCTGGAAGATGTAATGTATGTAATGTACCTTTGTACCTATGTCTTCCAGACTATAGTTAAATATGAATAATAATGTAATGCATCATCTTTTCTTTGCATTATTTAAATATTTTGGAGCAACTTGTCATCTCTCATCTCCTCCCTCCTCTGATGTGACTGCAGCTCCAGAGCTCATACTTCTACATACTCTGCTACCCTCCAACATCCAACTTTACAAGAGCGAATCCATCTAGGTGTAAATATGACTGGAAATGGAGGAGGAAGCATCACAACAATTCTTAAAATGCTTATTTTCCACTGTTTTATGAATCTTTTAATTTTATTATTTTTTACAAGATCACACATACAAGGTCACAGCTTGTGGTCCATTTCAAGTCTAATTGTTTCTTTTTGTCCCCTTCTTTGTTATGACTAAACATAATAAATACATATCATATTCTATGGAGATTTATAACTGTTTCCAGGGGCGAAAAGTGAGTGTGAATGAAGAATCAGCAGCCACCTCTCATACCTTAAACACAGGAAATGGAAAGATGACACCAACCTTTTTTTTAATGTGTTTTCCAGGAAGTTGGTTAGAAGAGGTGGTAAGAGGTGCTCACCCTTCCAAAGAAAGAAAAGGTGTTGGTGGTGGTGGTGGTGGGGGGGGGGGGGGTGGGGGTGTTCTAAAGGTTTCAACTGACATTTTTTGCGTAAAACGTGTCAAGCTGTTGATTGAAGTAACTTCAGCCTGGTGCCTGATGGGCTGAGCAACAGTGGATTCTTCTTGTCACATCACTGCACTGACTGTGTCTGAGATCTAAGATTTTATTTTTATTTACTAAAAAAAACATTTCTTTTTCTCCATTTCTCCATGCTTTTCCCTGCAAATGATGAATTGCTGCAAAGGAAATCCACAATGTGCTCCTGGTGCATCTTGTCAAGTCTCGCTCCTTAAATATTTGGTCCCTGAATCATATTTCATAAAAACGCTGCAATTTCTCAGATCTCCGATATAGAAATACAATTCACTAAAAAGCCTGCAACCTTTTCCACCAAAGCAGGTCAGAAGTCTTGATTTGATGCAGACAGTCGTGTGTGTCATTTTTTGTTGTTGTTGATTGTTGGGTGGTCGTGACGGACAGATCTTTAGGAAGGCCGAGGAGAATCCCAGTTGATCATTTAAAGTCTAAAGTACAGAAAAGTGTCCTCCTGTACAGTTTTTACAGCAGGTGTGCAAGCACATAGGAGAAACACCAGCATGAGACATCATGGCCTCCTTCCTTCAACTGCCAGCTTTAGCTCTTTGCTACTGACCTAAAATACATAACCTACCTGAGGAAAAAGAAAAATGCTACCGCTCTGATACTTTAAATAAACACCAACATACATTCAAAGACGTACTTTGTACATACACAAAACTCTTAGAAGTCACAGTTAAGTTTCTACATTTCCTCACCACATCACTTCTTGGCTGTTTGCTTTTGGCAGTGAGGGCACAGTTTAAAAAAATACTGTGATTAATCCTAAAGTTTCAAACAACACTTTAAACAAGTGTTTCAAAATTAACATATTCAAAATTAAATATTATAACTGTAATATATCTTCCTTGTAATTGAGGATATAATCAAACGTGTTTCTGTTGCAGCTACTGATCAATGCCACCTTGACAGCTTCACTGAGACAATTTTCTTCACACAGATCATGTTTTAGAGACAATTTTGGATGATAATAATAATAATGGGGGAGAAGGGATTATATTTGGATTCTGAATCACACAATCTAGAGAAATGGTGAAAAATCAAGAGAGGGACAGCGAACATGAAGGTGTCATTCTCAACTCTGCAAACAACCCAGAGACGCTTTGAGCACAGCTACAGAACTGTTCAGCCACATATGAGCATCCATATCAGCAATCCATACGTACAAATGATAGAAAAATAACCACATTTAATGAAAGAATGTTTTTAAGTTTGACTTCATGAAGAAAGTCAAAGGATCTTTCTCGACCTAATAATTATAAGAGTTTAAAAAAGGAACTGGGTGTGCTCATTTGGGGTTTTTGGTTAGTGTGTCACAGTTACATTACAAAGGAAAACTTTACAAAAGGTCATTTATGAGTCAAATGACAGTTATTGATGAAGTTTCCCTCTGCTTCTTTTTGCATACCAGAAATTTTATTCATAAGCTTCCAGAAAATACATACGTAAACAGTCTAACTAGAATTGCCTGTTTATTTTAGTGATATATAGCATGCATACCGTAGTTGTTAAATTGTATGTATTGATTTTAAATGTGATGTTCTGCAAATATCTCTTCTTAGAAGTGAAGTGAAAATATATCAGCAGTACAGAAGCTATGTAAGAAAGCCTTTTTTTTCTTTTTTCTCGGTAAAGATTTTCCACTCAGTTGTTTTTGTTTCCATGTGCTTTGTCAGTCCACTGATTACCACATAAACCACAGAACACAGTCAACACGACTTCACCCGCTACACCCACAACAGAGCGGTCTAGTTATAGCTGTAAAGAGCAGAGTCTACCCCCATTGACTTTATATTCAATCTCTTCTTTCGGGTACTCAAGGACAGAAAACAAGCAAATGTCCATTGATTTCACAAAAAGGAAGAAAAGCAGAGGCCATGTGTAAGTGAACTTCTGCCTTTTTTGTTTTCATAAAAAGAGAAATGCAAGGAAATTAACTTCAAGTTCAATTTCAAGTTGCAACAAACCATGATAAAAATTGATGTGTTTCTTTCTGAAAGTGGCCTAACCTGCACAAAATTCCTCACTGTCTTAAAAAATGACCTAATTCTACAGACATTTCCTGACTTCTGATCATATATTCTCACTTTTGGAAAACAAATGTCCTTGCTGCCCAGAAATGTCTCTAAGAAGCAATACTGACCCCACTGTCCAAGTGCCCTGACTCCCAAAACATCCTTAGTAAGCAATAATGTCCAAAAATATCTCTGTCCAAAAATGTCCTCATTGTCCAAATAATTATTCTCAATGAAGAAAAAGATACAACATTCAATTAACACAAAAATGCCAAATTAAGTTGCCATTAAACTAGATTAATATAGGATAAAATGTAAATTAATAAGATAAAACCTCTCACCAGGTCTGCCACCCTGTGTGAAGGTGAAAGATATTGAGTGAAACAGCTGAACTCAATCAGGACAAATAGGGGGTGACAGAGGGTCTTTATTGATGAAGATTACATCTATTATTTAAAAAGGTACAACCCTAGATCTGAGCACCACCTACAAATAAGCTTTAATATCTGGAGCAAACATTCAAGCTTGAATCTAAATCTTATTTTGGTCAATCATAACATTAAACTCTTCTCCAAGCAGTGACCTCTGTTTACTGTACTCAAATCAATCACCAACAACCTGTTAAACATCTTGATAAATTATAAAACACAAGATACTGCATAAAAAAATAATAATAAAAGGCATTTAAATGGTAATAAAATAAAGAAAATAGTTTACAGAGGCTCAAACTGTGTAACTCAAGGCTTAAGTATTGGAACAAGGAAGGGAAGGGAAATCCAATGCAACTTCTCTAAATAAATTATCTTTTAATTTTAACATTATTCAACATTAACCCTTGATGTAACCTCTAATTATGTAACATTTCAATTATCCTTGTAATATGAGTTTAGTTGGCTGGCAGAGGGAAATAAAACAGGTTTTTCAAAGGCACATCAGTTTAGCAAAAAACGTTGCTGGAGTGCCGAAAACAAAAGACGACAGTATCTGGCAGCTAAGAAGGCTGCAGACAACCTCTCCTCCTTCTGATGGTGGTTGAGTTGATCCATGTTCTCCCTTTATCTGCTGCTGCTTGTGAGCGTGACCTCAGTGACATGAACAACATGAAGGTGGAGTGCTGCAGGAGGCAAACATGTAGGTGACCTGGTATTTAGTTTTGGTCCTCAGGTTGGTGAGGGTCATCACTGATGAAAACAACAAGAAACAGATTTTAATTTTCCATTTGATGTTTCAGGAGTCTTTAAGGATTAGAAAAAACTGGTTAATTTTGCTCTAATAATAACTTGAGTAGAGAACGTGCTTGTTGTACCATTCAAACTGATTTCAATTAAAGGAATAATACAACATTTTAGAAAGATCAATGAGAAGCTTCTACCATCTGAACATATTTATCCAACTTATATGAGAGTAGTATATCAAAGATGTGTAATTATATTCCTTTCAGTGTTAGTCAGTGTGAACCAGGTCCACGGAAGATGCAAAAAAGGGTGATTGTGTACAAGCTAGCATACACAACATCTTGGAATAATAACATTTAGAGTAATAAATGTATCATTCATGAATATTTTGTTGGGTTTAAATGGAGCAATTCTTTCAAGGAAATTCATCTGAGCATCAGCAACTACTTTAATCTCTACTTTAATCTGTCTCATATAGTTAGCTCCAAATTTCACAGATGTTTCCAGACAACTTTAAAGAACTTAAGCTTGGCCATTTTTCTCTTATCACAGTACTTAAAATGTAACTCAACCTGTGAAGTTCAGCTCATACTCGTCATCATTCACTTTGAAGAACCTTATGTGGGGGAGGGTTTCATGGAACCACCTCTGAATGTCATTGATGGTAACTGAGCATTCATTTGGAGGGTCAATCTGTGGGGAAAAGTCAATTCAAGTCACAAAAATGCTGAAATGTATTTATTATTCAGAGACAAATAAAGTCGTCGTCGTCGTCCCCTTCCGCTTATCCGGGGTTTGGTCGCGGGGGCAGCAGCATAAACAGGGAAGCCCAGACTTCCCTCTCCACAGCCACTTCGTCCAGCTCTTCCCGGGCAAATAAAGTGTCTCATTTAAATATAAATTCCACTCTGCAGCTAACTTACCATTTCTCTTAAATTATGCCATTCACTTCTGCCATTGTTCTTTTGCCTATATAGCAATTGTATTTTGGCACCTAAGTTGTTTGTTAAGAAAAAGAAGAAACCACATTAGTTGTCTTATCTACTCCAAACTTTGACACTTCTGACAAGTTACAGGAATACACATAACCTCTAATCATCACATCCTCCTTTCATTGAGGTAAATAGAGTAAAACCAGCATCAACATAAACCAGGAATAGGTGTGTAAGAAATATTAACCTAAACGTAGAATCACACTCCTGAAAGAACCTGATTATGTTTGATGCTCGACTAGATTATCAGTCAAATTTACAGAAATATTAATAAACCACACCTAAAGAAATATAAAGAATGTAAATTCAAGTCAAAGATTTGATTTATATCAGACCACCAAAATATACAGAATATTTACTGCATTAGAACAAATGCAATATTTTGTGACTTCTTACCTTTACCGCATTTGTACATTAAATACGCTAAGGACACAAACAGAATCACTCCAACTACTAGTATTAAGATGCCGATCCATTTCTCATCACCTACAAAAAAAGAATGAATAAAACATTAAAACAACAAATAGTTTATAAGGACACTGTATTCTGTATTCTAATGTCTTTAGCTGATCTTTGATAATGCACTCTGAGGAGCCCCAGTACACAAAAATAATAAAGATATAATAAGAAAGAATAATAAAATAATAATAAAGTTGAGATGAAATTAAAAATGCCTTTTGAATCAGATCCACAGTCATATTGTGCATCTATTTAACAATAAATGCCTCAACAAAAATCAATTTCTTTGTATTGTTATAATCAAAATATTCCCGAACCCTAAAGCAAGTAAACACAATGGATAAACGAAAGTATATACACATAAATCATTTTTTTTTTGACTAGACAAATATGTGAATGAATGAACAAGCTGTTTCTGAGGTTTGAGGACTATCAGCATGATGATCAGTGCTTTTTATACCAAAACACATGAAAGTGACACCTTATTTTACAGTATACCTTTAAAGGGCCAAACATTTTTTTTTTTAAAAATAAGGAAAAAAAGAACAACAAAGGGTCAAAATTCAGAGTTAGCATTCATTTCATTTGTCAAATGTAATGGGATATACTGCTTAAAAACTAGATCCATGTAGAAAACACATTTAAAACCCCTGCATTATTATACAATCCATTAATTTAGCCGAAATCTGTGATAAATCCATTCAATGCAATAATTAACATACAACTGCAAACTGAACTAAAATCTCCCTTTGATCTCTGTCTACCAAACACCTTGATTTAGATTAAGTTTGTACCTTTGGAGTGGTCTCTATCCAGAACAATGGGAGGCTGCAGACGGGGTGGTTCGTGAACAGGAGGATATTTGGGAAAGGGTCTCGGGATGCCTGGTACTACAAAATAAAACAAGTGAATGCAAATTTCTGTTAGAGAAGTTGAGATGAAATGAAAAATGCCTTTTGAATCAGATCCACAGTCATATTGTGCACATATTTTACAAAACATTTCTTTGTATTACTATAATCAACATATTCCTTGCAGCAAGTTACACGATGGACAAACAGAAGTATATACACATAAATGTATGTACAATTATAAATAGACAAATATGTGAATGAATGAACAAGCTGTTTCTGAGGTTTGAGGACTATCAGCATGATTTTAAGTGCTTTTTATACCAAAACACATGAAAGTGACACCTTATTTTACAGTATACCTTTAAAGGGCCGTACATGTTTTTTTTAAATAAGAAAAAAAAGAACAACAACGGGTGAAAATTCAGAGTTAGCATTCATTTCATTTGTCAAATGTAATGGGATATACTGCTTAAAAACTAGATCCATGCAGAAAATACATTTAAACCCCTGTATTATTATACAATCCATTAATTTAGCCGAAATCTGTGATAAATCCATTCAATGCTGAAAATAGAATACATTAAAATATAATTAATATACAACTGCAAATTGAACTAAAATCTCTCTTTGATCTCTGTCTACCAAACACCTTGATTTAGATTAAGTTGTACCTTTGGAGCGGACTCTATTCAGAACAATGGGAGGCTGCAGACGGGGTGGTTTGGGAACAGGATATTTGGGAATAAGTCTGTGAAAATGTCTCGGGATGCCTGGTACCACAAAATAAAACAAGTGAATGCAAATTTCTCTGTTAGAGAAGTTGAGATGAAATGAAAAATGCCTTTTGAATCAGATCCACAGTCATATTGTGCACATATTTTACAACAAATGTCTCAACAAAAATACATTTCTTTGTATTACTATAATCAATATATTCCTTGCAGCAAGTTACACGATGGATAGAAACAGAAGCATATACACATAAATGTATGTACAATTATAAATAGACAAATATGTGAATGAATGGATAAGTTAATAAATAAATTAATATCAAAATGTGTAAATACAAAAATGAATAAACACGCTGTTGCTGTGGTAGTATATTCTACAATATACAATATCCCAACCTGTAGGGGTCAGACCTTCAAAAAGGTAAGAAGTGAAAGAGGAGAGAAAAACTAAATGTATTGTTGTGGTTGTTATCATTTTCATCAACTTTTCAGTTTAATATTGTATTTTTTATCTCTCTGGACTTCTAACACTTCTATAAATGAAACCATCTGAAAAGGAAAACCTCCTGTTGTTTTAAGACAGACTAGAAATGTGAACTCATCTTTTTAACATATATGTAACATAGGAGAACATAAAGTGACCAAGCACCTCAAGTCATTTCCAACACTTACTTTAATCTAATTTTAGGGACAAATATCCCTTTAAAACCTCGTATGACTCCTCATCACATCACTAAACATACTACAGTACCAAATTCATAAAACTGTTCACAGTCAAATATTCACAATTAAAGACTTCAAATGAACATTTCCTGTGAATTGTGACTTCTCTTAATGTGGTTATGTTGTAACGGAAATTGGGTGTGACTACAAAATTCTTGTTGAAACAGAAAAACAACACAAAGGATACACAGAAATAAACCATGATGTTATATTTGTTTCTCAACATGTCAGTTTAAAAATTGTTAAAAGTTTCAAAACTTACCCCTGGCACTCACTGCGGTCAGAAACAGACAGTAAAATAGCCACATTTGTTCTGCTCTCATTTAGTCTTCAATAGAAGTAAGACAAGTCAATCCACAGTGAGTCTGATGATATTATAAAATATTTTGAGTACGCAGAGACTTATTAATGTATTCACAGAGTGAAAAAGTAGGAAAGGATGCTGCTGACGTCCGAGACAGAGTAAAGAGAGAAATGTGGGTGTAGGTGGAAGTTACTCTGTTGATGGTAATTTTATGTGTGGCTTTTTTTTCTTCCTGTTCCCTTTTGTTTTGGGTCTTTTATTGTGAAGGTTTTCATGAGCGAAACAAAAAGGGCCTGTCAATTAATAGTTTTAGTGAAAGGTAATTAAGTTATCATTCATGATAAATGAGTATTACATCTGTGACTAAGCATATTGTTTGTTTTGTTGTGTCAGTGAATGTCTTTATTGATGCATATCTGTACATTTTAATTGAGTTTGATTGATGTTTGTGTTTGTGATTTGTCAAACATAATTTATCTATTAGTTTATTTGGCCTATTTTGTTGTAGCTCTTACAGTGTTTGGAAGAAGTGAAAGGATAATTATTTCTGTTCAAATCAAAGGATAACAGTGAACATAAACAATAAAAGTTTCTTTAAAACATCAGTAGGGTGGATTAGGGTAACGTGGGACACTTCTTGCAATTCTGACTTGTTTACCTTATTTACATATGAATCCAACACCTTATATCATTATGAAAACCCTGAGATATTTTCTTGTTAAACCAAAAGACAACCCATTACCAATGCCAAATAATTTGTAGATTTTGTAATTTGGGACACTAGTTGTTAGGCTTAGAAATACTTTTATTTTAAAACTAGTAGCCTGTATGTTCACGTTATTTTAAACAGAGGTGGAAAGTAACGAATTACATTTACTCGCGTTACTGTAATTGAGTAGCTTTTTTGTGTACTTGTACTTTTTAAAGTAGTTTTAAAAATCTGTACTTTTACTTTTACTTAAGTATGTTTTGTGTGAAGTATTGTACTTCGCTACATTTTAAATCACATCCGTTACTGAGTAAAAAATGTTGAATGGCTGAATGTTTTTTTTAAAGCAAAGGGAATCGAACAGCATCATTAACCAGCATGATACAATAACGTAACATTCATGCAGGCTGTTACACCTGGCAGCTAGCTCTCATAGCGACATATAAACTCTAACACAACACAACAAACTCTAAAAGAAATGTCCATTAGACGTTGTGCTGTCATCTGTCTCACTCTTCGTGTAGGACGAGGCATTGAGCATGATGCGTTCACGTGAAAAGGACAGCGTCGGAAATGAGAGAATTGAGCGAATGCTGCGCAGGGGCACAGCCTTTTAAACATGGGTACTTAAACGTTTGGTCTTCTTTGGGTAATTTAAAGAAAAGTTATTGCTCTTGTGACTTTGACCCGTAGTGATTCATAGATTTGCAGTATGACTGTTGGTTTACAACAGGGTGATTGATTGTAGGACTAGGATCAGACCTTTAGAGGGGCTCAGCTCCTAATGAGAATTTGACATTCAATGCCCTGCAAGTGTTTTAAAATCCCCCAATACTCATTCAGTGTTTCCCACACAATATTTAGAGACTATGGAGGGTTTATCATTTATTTTAGGGGTACTGAGATCAAATTTAGGGGTGTTAGAAAATCCCCCCACAAAGTCTAAAATCGCTCTGGGTTTACAGAATCCACAATTATGCCACCTTCAATTTAATGGTTGTGTGATTTGAAAATGTTTTATGGGATGGTCTTCACTAAAATGACACATATCTCCATAAATGTTTTAAATGTTGTGTGTCGACATATTTTGTCATTGAAGCTGAATTTGTAAATGTATACCTTTATCTTTAATTAAAACAACTAGTTAGAGATTTATGAGCCATCACTTTGTCCTACAGCCCCCACGCCCCCCCGTTATAAAAGTAACTAAGTAACTTTTACTCAAAGTATTTTTTTAACAAGCTACTTTTTACTTTTACTTGAGTATATTTTTAGACCAGTACTTTTACTTGTACTCAAGTAAAATTTCATCAAAGTAGTGGTACTTTTACTTGAGTCAAATATTTCAGTACTCTTTCCACCTCTGATTTTAAACAATAAAACTTACACAGTAGCTACGCATATATTACAGTAAAAATATACAAGTTCAAGATATCTTTATTGTCCCCGAGGGGCAATTTGTGGTGCAGCCAGCAGCAAGTACAATAGAGAATAACAATAAATAGTACAAACAAAAAGTTAAAGTGACCACAGTGCATGCAATCCACCTTAAAATAGCTTAAAAAGGCTAAGAATCATCTGTTATTTAAAAGGCCAATGGTCGCTGGAAACTAGGACTTTTTGAATCTGCCTGTCCTACATCTGGGCTTACAAAATCTGCGTCCAGATGGGAGCAGTTTGAATTCTGAGGCCAGGGGATGACTGGGGTCGGACAAGAGTAGTCAGTGGAGTACCAGCGATTTTACTACACACATTGACAAAGCCCTGAAGTCTGTTGCGGTTCTTTAAGTTAATTGACTTGAACCAGCAGATAAAAGCAAATGTAAGAACAGATTCTATAAAACAGGAATAAAACATTCTCATGAATCTAGTGTCAATGTACAAGTTCCTGAGCTTCTGAAAAAAATGCGCTGGTTGGCTTTTTTGCACACGGCATCAACCTGATATTAGTATTAGTTATACTTCTTACTTAGTAATACTTCTCATGATGCCTACACATCCGGACCTCATTGATTCAACTTTCTCAAACCATCTATCCTCAATTTAAAATACAGTACAAGCAAAACCTTTGTGGTTTTATTAAACCTTCAGAAACATAACATTTAAATTATACTGGTAACAAGCTTGAGCTCTGTGGAAAACAACATGAAAATAAAATAGAATTGAATTTTCCATGTGATGTTTCAGGAGTCTTTTTAAAGAGGTTACAGTATGTTATAGCTAAGATCATTTATTAGTCGTTCTTTGTATTTTTTCTGTCCATAAATTTCCCAGGAACGAACTATATAACATGTTTATTGTATCTATCAAATTTTTTAATTGATTTCAATTAAAGGAATAATACGACATTTTAGGAAATGTTCTTATTCACTTTCTTTTATGAAGATAAATGAAAATCTTGATATCACTCTCGTTTGTATCCTAAATATGAAGCTATAGTCAGCAGACAGCTAGCTTAGCTTAACATAAGCTAGCTAGGCTCTGCTGAAGATAAAAATCTGCCTACTTGAACCTATATCTCATTTACTTAATATGTACATAAACTAAAGTGTAAAACAATAAGTTGTGGTTTTAGTGATGTTTATGTTAGGCTTCTTCCTGCTTTAAGTCTTTATGCTAAGCTAACTGGCTGCTTGCTGAACATATTTAATGTTCTAATATGAGAATAGTATATCAGTCTTCTTAATCAATTCTTGGGAAAAACATTTTAAAAAATGTGAAATTATATTCCTTTAAGTGTAACAGAGTCCTTTAGACAGCACAGACTAGGTCCACTGAACTATAAACTAGCATGCAGTTCAATATCAATATTTTACATACAGTTTGTATAAAGTTTGTGTCCACACAGCTATAAAGAAATTAAACATAAACAGCCTTTTTCTCTTATCACAGGATTTAAAACAAAACTCAACTGTTAAAGTCCAGCTCATAGGAGTCTCCGTTCACTGTGAAGGGCAATTTGCCGTGGGGGTTTTCCTGGTACCAACTCTCAATGTCATCAATGGTTACTGAGCATATATTTGGAGGGTCAATCTGTGGAAAAAAGTCCAAACAAATCATAATATTTCTGAAATATATTTATTGTTCAGAGACAAATTTAGTGTCTCAGTTTAATATAAACTCCACTCTGCAGCTAATTTACCTTTTCTCTGAAATCATACCATCTTCCTCTCTTTCCTGCAAACTCCCATTGTGGTCTGAGGTCTGTGTTGTTTGTTACAAGAAAAAGATATTGGTAAATCAGTTTGATTTAGTCTAAACCTTTCCCCACATTTTTTAAACTTCTGGCAGGTTACAGGAAAACAAATACATGTCTTCAGGTTTATTGACCATATCAACAGCTCTGCTAATGACCATCCACTACTGACACCTTGTGGTAAGAAGTGTAATAACTCCTACTTATCACAGTTCCCCCGGTGACTGCTCTGTAAAACTGGTTCTGCTTGAATATACTAAGCAGTAAGAGAAGTGAGTTGAGACATTTGTTATTTTACTTCTAATGAGCATTAAAGCTGAAATAATCTATATTTTTACATGAACAATGTATCAAATGACTGTATCATGTGAAATGTGTTGGTCTACTGACAAACTCAGAATGAATCCTGCAATTCCCCTCGGCTCTAAAGGTTTTTTTTTCTTTTTAACAGCTCAGATAAATCCCAGTTCCCAGTAACTGTAGCTGTCAGTTATAAAATAACTAACCTATACATAAACTTACTGACTATGAACTATTAATTGTGATAACGACTGATGAAGATTGATGTCTCCAGGGAAATTATAACTATATATAGGTCAGAGGTGACAAATGGAGATTGCTATGTTTCCAAACTAGAAGAAAGTCCGTTAAAGACACCAGCATTTACATTTACATTACATTCTTAGGATGAATTCCACATCACAATCTTATACAGGTATTATTTGTTCCAAAGGGCAAGGGAGATAAATACTTAATTCAACTTTTTTCTTGTTTCTGTAATAATTCATTGCTCATTCATAGTTTGCACAAAGTTGATTAACTATTTCTGATATAATATTTTTGAGCAGTGAAATATGTTCATTTAGTCTATATAACTTACAGTTAAAAAAAAACAGAAGGAAAATATGTTTTGTCTAGAAGGCAGGGTTCTGGGTCTAACCCAAGGTGTTTTGTTATTGATTAAGTCAGCTTAAGCCAACTGTGTTTATGGTGCCAGCATTAGACTTTTCTACAGTCACAAAATGTTTGGCTGTCTATCACTATCTTGTTTAAGGAGTTTAAAACACACTTTAAAGTTCTGCTTATCTATTTCATTCTGCTTACTTCATTCCTTTATTTATTTATTTTGTTTGTTTGTTTGTTCTTGATGGATTTCAAGTTTGATTCTCTAACTGTTATGTCATTGAATGTCAGAGGTATACGTGATTTGTTGAAAAGAAAAGCCACTTTTCTATTCTGTAAAAATAGTGGAGTTGACCTAATATTTTTACAAGAAACACATTCAAGTGAGTTAGATGTAAAGTTCTGGAAAGGGCAGTGGGGGAATAAGATTTACTGTAGTCGTGGTACTAACCGCTCTGCCGGAGTCTCTATTTTGTTGCATAGATTTAAAGGGGAAATCTCAGAGGTGATGTCTTCACATGATGGTAGATGGATTATCATAAGTTTTAAGCATGATAATTTATATTTTATAGTTGGAACAAGGAAGCGAAAGCTAATTCAACTTCACTAAAGAAATGATCTTTTAATTTTAACATTATTCAACATTAACCCTTGATGTAATTTCTAATGATGTAACCTTCAAAAAGATATAAAAACAATACAGTACAAGAGAACAATTCAATTAGCAACATTTACAAGCAATTAATCACATGTAAAACCTTCAGAAACATAACATTTCAATTATCCTGGTAACAAAGATTTAGTTGGCTGGCATTAGAGGATAAAAGGGAAATTCTATATAATGTGCAGTTTGTCACAAGCTTGCTGACAACCTCTCCTCCCTCTGATGGTGGTTGAGCTTATTCATGTTCCCCCTTTATCTGCTGTCAGAATGGGCTTTCCATTGAAATGCTTCAGAGACAGCACAGCACAGAAAGAATGTAAATGCATTTAATGTGGGAAATATAATGATGTAATGAACTTTTAGCTTTTTTTCTCTAAAGTGGAACATTTAACAGCTAAAGTGCTGAATATTGTCCTCAGAAGTAGGTGGAAACCAAACCAAACAGTTAAATGGAGTCAATATTGTAACATTCAGTCTGCTTTAGTAGATATGGTAATATTACAGTTTAAAAAGTTCTCCATTAGTCCAGTAAGTAAAAGTCTGGAGTCAAAATCTGCAGTAAAACTACAAACATATCAGCAGAGAAATATATTTTTAAAGTATCAAAAGTGAAAGTACTTGTTATGCAGAAAATGGTATTTGAAACACTGATCTTTACCTTCAACAGTTTCAATATTAATTTAATTTAATGTTCTGGATGCATGCCTGAAAACGTTATTTAAAAAAATGTTAAAAAAAATGATAAAAAATTATTACAGACAAATAGGTGACCAATGTGAAAATGTGATATTTCACTTTTTCTTTTGCGATTCATGAAATCTGCATAAAAGAATCTCTTAGTATTTGTTCTGGTTGTGGACATTATTAGTTATATGATCTGCATCGTTATATTGTCCTTGACTTATAATTCGACTGCAAAGTATGTGTAAAAACAGACATTTGTAAATAATGTTCATTTTAAATAAAGTTTTACAAAAATGTGATTAAACCAAAGATTTTTTTTCCAACATGATCTGAGTGTAGTTTTAAAATCTCTATAATTAACCTGGTATGTAAACAGTTATATAAAAGCTATAACTGATTAAACTGATCACCAGTAAAACAAAATCTTTAATCTACAAATGAACAAATTCATTAGTTCATTTAAAAAGTACACTGAATGGATATGAAACACAGTTTTTTGCTTGTAAAAGCTTTAATATAAATTACTTCTAAAGTGCTGGATTTGTGCATAAAAATGGAAAATTATTTAAAAATACTGTCATGTAAATACTCAAAAATAGGTGATTCATGTGAAAATGTACTATCTTACCTTGCGTTGTCCTGACAACGAGTCCTGTATTACAGATGAATAAGTGTGTGTTAACTCACTGGAATTCTCCTTTAATCGTGATTTGTTTTATAATTTGAGTTTATTTTCCAGTAAACAGACTGTGTGTTACTACTTAATTAACATCCACAATCAAAACCTGACAGGAAATTCTGCTGCTTCACTATTTCTTTTGAGATTCATGAAATATGCATAAAAGAATCTCTTAGTATTTGTTCTGGTTGTGTATGTTTACATGAGGATAGACACTTTGTGTCTCTCAGCATAAAAATACATCATCAGGATTATTATTGTTGGTAGAATCACACTCCTGAAAGAGCCTGATTATGTTTGATGCTCGACTAGATTATCAGTCACATTTACAGAAATATTAATAAACCACACCTAAAGAAATATAAAGAATGTAAATTCAAGTCAAAGATTTGATTTATATCAGACCACCAAAATACACAATATTTACTGCAACAAAATAATATAATATTTTGTGACTTCTTACCTTTTATGCATTCGCACAAAAAAAGGCTCAGCACGCAGACGATGCACATAAAAGGAATCAGTGATGGGAAGATTGCTGTCCATATCCAATAACCTACACAAAAAGAATGAACAAAACATTAAACAACAAATAGTTTATAAGGACACTGTATTGTATTCTAATGTCTTTAGCTGATCTTTGATAATGCACTCTGAGGAGCCCCAATACACAAAAATAATGAACTCAAAGCTCATCATTTAGTCATTTAATGTCTGTTAGAACATGTTTTATAACTCCTATGAGGACAATGAGCACATTGTCATGTTTAGGAAAAACATTAAGATGCATTAATACATTAAATGTGTTACAGCAGATATTTGTTGGTGTGATAACTCACCCATTAATAAGTGGTTGAAGACTTCTTCACTGCTGCTGGAGCTGACTGGGTTTTCAAGTGTACAGCTGAACCACCACTCCTTATCCCTCTAGAAAGGAGAAAAACAATATTAGCTGAAAGCTCATAAACCAAACATACAGATTTTTTGAGGAGTTCATTTTTATGGAGCCTTTGTTTTTAACAGTATGTCCAGATTAACAACAGCACTGTGGCTACTTAGTCAGTCAGTCATCAGCTTTTTAATATACATGTAATCCACTATTTAGCTTGACAGTAAAATTAAATTATCTGGGATAAATTATAGTTTCCTAGACTCTCTGTGAATTTCAGATTCAGTTTTTGTTGAAAGTTGAAGTTACAGAAAAATAACATAAATAACATGGCTCAGATAACTACACAATGCAGAGATGCAAATGTGTTTATATAAAATGTAATTTCAGAAATAACTTAACGGCACAGCCTGGATTGTTTGTTAATGTTGCTGTAAATAATATTTAATTACAAAATGTTCATTTACCAGGAACAATAAAAGAAAACCTAAAGAAAACATTTTCCAGTCATTTGGTTTACTTTACTTAGTGCCAAAATATATAAAATGTAGGTATTTCACAATTTTACAGCTGTTATTGTGAAATATGTACATTTTGCACTGGATGACCAACATACTGGGTTTTTAATTAATAGCAAACTGGAATATATTGTGCATGAAGTCACAAATGAGTAATAATTTATATCTAACTGTACAATAAATATGGTAATTAATACTTAAATGTAGTACTTCATTACTATTTCCATGACAACTGAGGGAATATTTATTGTTTATTTTGTGCAGGTTGGTTTGTTCATGTTGCTGTTCGGTTTATTTAATTACTAATCATTTATTTAGCAGGAACAATGTACAATACATTTATTGTAGCAAATATAGTTAAAGCTAAACTGTCTTAATAAACTAAACAGCTCAGTCTGGATTCTGTCTCAGCTGGTCACCAACTGATGTCTGAATATGTGTAAAGACTAGATTCTGGTTTATTGTTGCAACAGGATTTATCTGTTAGTGATGAGACTCAAACATCATTATCATGTGTATACCGTTATTTTGAGCTCTTTGGTTGAATTCCACCTCCTGTCACCTGCTGCCCAACTGTAGGTGACTGGTTCAGCTCCTGTGATGCTGCCATCACAGATGAGGTTACAGTAGGTCATCGAATATGTAGATGATCTGGAGATGGTTGGTTTAGGGACAGGAGCTGATAGAAAATGAAACAAAAGGACACTTTGAATTTAAGGCTGTTTTAATAAATTCAACCAAACTTCATACACATTTCCTCCACTTACAGATAACCTGGAGTAGAGTCTGGCTGGTGACTCTATTGTTGATCTCTACTGTGTAAATGCCGCTGTCATCTCGAGTCAGTCCTGTGATCGTCATCTCTCCAGTTGAAATGTTCAGCGAACCACGATCTGTAAAGTTTATCTTCTAAATGAGGATTTATAGTCATCTTACAGTATGTTGTCAGTTAGAGCCACTTATTTTTTTGTCTTGGTCACTTAAGAGTGGACAGCTGGAGAAATATGCACTTTAAAACACTAAAAATATTAGTAGAACAGCTGATTTACATAGAGTAAAACTGTATTTTGATTTCATACTGATAGAGTAAATACATTTTTTATAACCCTATTTCAATTTATTTACCCAGTGTTTCTGTAATTCATGTATTTATTTGTGTTTTATGGGGATAAAGAATTAATAAATCTTCATTCAGATGTTTGGGGACTATGTGTATAATTTAAGGCAAAAACACATGACAGTGATCATTTATTTTACAATATATTTTGTAATCCTTTTCTTTCTTTTTCTTTTACACAGTTGTTTTAAATTAACTTTCTATAACAATCTCACATAAATATTAGATCCTTTGGTTTTATGACTTTTATCCATCATTATATTTTTAAGTATTTATTTTCATTTTTTCTAATGTCCTAAATAGTCATCGTAACAGATATATACATGTTGCAATATTGACCTATTTGTTGAATTTCTACTGAATGGTTGCACAACCAGACAATGATTGGATTAATAGAAACAATGCAGTAATAATTGATTAACTTTGTCAATTCCACGTGTACTTTGGTTGATTTGTACATCTTTTAGGTTTAAAGAGCCTTCATATTTTAATTTAAGGGTAAAAATTCAGGGATTACATTACAGTAACTTATTATCAAATTGTATGGTTTATTCTTGTTTGAAAAAAAAGAAGAATTAATGCAGAAAACACATTCAAGAATCAATAATCCCTGACAATATAATTAATTTACCAATATATTTAAACGAAAATCTCAACCTACATGTATGAAAAATGTATCAAATTTGTACCTTTGAATTGTTGGTAGGATACTGTCTCATCTCCAAACCATTCCATGGCAATATCATCCATGTTTCCACACTATGCTGTTGATGGGATTCACCACAGAGCCCGGTATGAGAACAGCTTTGTCACCTATTTTCTTGTAGAGTGGTTCTGTAAAATAAAATGAAAACATGTGACTACAAATTTCTCTGTTTAAAGGTCGAGATTAAATGAAAAATGCCTTTTGAATCCTTTTGGGTCACATCCACTGTGCACCTATTTAATTTAACATTAAATGTCTCAACCAAAATCTATTTCTTTGTATTGTTATAATTAGTATATTCCTTGCAGAACATAAACAAACATATTGTGAATGACTGAATATGTTAATAAATAAATAAATAAATAAATATAAAATGTGTAAATATATAGGCCTTAATCAATAAACAAACTGTTGCTGTGGTAGTTTAGTCCACTGGTTCCCAACCTGTAGGAGTCAGAGCTTCAAAGATTAAGAAATGAGAAAAATAAACCTTAATGTTCTGCTGCTGTGTTTTCTCTGGCCTCATATTTCATTTTCAGTTTAATATTGTATAATTGTATCTCTCTGGACTTCTAACACTTCTATAAATTAAACCATCTGAAAAGAAAAACCTCCTGTTGTTTTAAGACCGAGGAGAAATGTGAACTCATCACTAAACATGTGCTTACCACTACATTACTGTGTGTTATGACATTCACCTATTTTATTAATGCAAAATAGGAGAACATAAAGTAACCAAGCGCCTCCAGTGATTTCAAACACTGACTTTAATCTAACTTTAGGGACAAATATCCCTTTTAAACCTCTTATGACTCCTCATCACATCACTATTCCTTAAACAGAATTTATAAAACTGTTCACAGCCAAATATTCACAGTTAAAGGCTTCAAATGAACATTTTCAGTTATAACTGAAGCCTCTAAATGTGGCCATGTTGGAAACTAGACTTATCCTACGTGACGGTGTGACTACAAAATTCAAATTGAAAGCTTAAAAAATAACAAAGCTTAGAGATATAGCATGATATTATAATTTTGCTCAACATATCAATTTAAATGATCCATAACTTACCGCTGGCTCTCACTGCGGTCAAAAACAAAACGAAAAATATCCACATTGTTCTCTTCTCATTTAGTCTTCAATAGAAGTAAAACACGTAAATGTGATTCTGTTGATATTTTAAAATATATGTATACAGAGATTTATTAATGTTTTCACGGAGTGAAAAGTACGGTGGCCGAGACCCGCCACAGTTGCAAATAAAAGTAACGCTGCAAACAAAAAGAAACGCTGCTGCATATAAAAGAAATGCTGCAAATAAAAAGACACACCGCAGCAAAAAAAACAAAACGCTGCAAATAAAAACAAACGCCGCTGAAAATAGAAGAAACACCGCAGCAAACAAAAAACACCGCAGCATATAATAAAAAAACCGATGCAAATAAAAAAAGCCACCACGGAAGTGGATTACCGGGGACTGTTTTTGCCGAAACACCGGAAGAAGAAACAACAACAACAGGACTACGAATTGGAAAACGAACTAGAAAGTAAGTGAAAATGGTAGTGTTTAATGTCACTACATGTACTTTTTAATGTGTTATTTGGTCAGGCGATGTAAGCCCCAGGTTTTGAAGTTGAACTGGAGAATGCCGGTGTATTGTTAGCTTCGGCTAACACGGGGAGACCACTAACGAGAGTGGAAACAACTGACGGCTACATAGTTCTGGCAGCTTATTACTGTCGTTGTTGTTGTTGCTTGTACGTGTAGGTCAGGAAAAGACGTAAAAGGGACCGTATATGGTTTGTTATTTGTGTTATTACGTTACGTGTTGGACTAAATACATGGACATATTGAGGAAAAGTATTTCGATGTTATGGAGAAGGATTTCATATTTCACAAGAATGGATACTTGGCGAGCTGTACAGAAAGTCCTGAGTCATAAGATGATCGGTGTGGATAAAGGGAAGACTTTGAAGGTATGTAGAGATTATAGCTGTTTTTACTTTAGCTGAGTGGCTAGCCGAGCCAATCTCTAATACTATTACGGCTGTGAGCAACCAATATAATTCGTGAGTGGTCTTGAATGAATCAGGGCAACCTATGGTTTCTAACAATGTACGGCATGAATATATATGTTTAAGGGTTGGTGTTTAAAACATTCAGAAGGATTTGTGGCTACTCCCAACCTCCGACCCGTCCCGTAGGCGGAACAGCGTGTATTAAGTGTCTGCAGTTCCGATCCTCATCCCCATGTTGGCTGAAACAGACAAATCACCCTCAAACATGCTGAAATTCCAATTCGTAGTCCTGTTGTTGGTTGTGTCCGAAATCACTCACTCATTCACTACTCCCTACTCACTATATAGTGAATTCAATATAGTGGACTCAACGGCGGAACGTCTCGGACACTACTCCGCTCGTTGCTCGGCGCCGTTAATTACGTCACAGCTGTCGCACAAATAAAACGTGATGTAAACACAACATCAAGTGGAGGAGTTATGTGTCTGTCCCTTAACTAAGAAATCTGCCTTAACTAATAAATCTGCCTTGTATTTGATATGTGTTGTCACCAAAGCTTACATCTTTACATTACGAGCACCTTGATCTGTCTTGTTGATGTATCCTATGTAAATAAATGGGTCTCCGCCATGGTCTCTGCATTGTATTGTTTTTATTAATAACTTTTTCCCGCCGCAACTCACGAATTCGTCTCGCGCACACAAAGGAAAACAAACTGCCGTTCATCTCAAACGGAAAAAAATGCCAGCCACCATGAATTTCGCGTTGTTCATCATAACAATTATTCAACTACTGTTGATAAGGAGGAGTAACAGACTTGCCAGGCGGCAGAGAAGACTGAGGCGTTTCGCTCTTGCTCGGCTCAGAAGACGTCGTCTAATTGTACGTACCGGTATGCTAGACGACCTGCCAATTCTAGATACAGATCTGTAGAAACTTAAACATTACAATTTTGTTTTCACATCACATAGCTTTCCTCCATGGCTGTCACACTACCAGTCACACATTTCATTACACTGTTATCATTTTTGTTATTACTATTTATTATCAACACATACAGTACATCTACATTTATTTATCTATTATATACATACACCTAAATGTATTTATTTACATACATTTACATTTATTATATACATACACTTACATTTATTATTTACATACATCTACATTTATTATCTACATTGTTCTCATCTTTATTTACAGCATGGTCAAAGATCACAATACTGTGTATTGAACCGCCATGTTCCAGTGCTGACCCTCTACTTTGACGGCCAAAGTGAGCTGCGGCCAGACTTTCGCCTCTCGAGACCCACACTTACCAACCTGATCAACATCCTCCGCTCCCCCATCGACCACGGCTGGGGTCATGACCTTGAGGTTCTGGTGTTTGTTTTCTGGTTGGCAAGTGCAACCTCTTACCGCGTCGTTTCCAGGGCATTCGACATACCACGCTCCACAGTTTATGACATTATCCACAGAGTAACTGATAAAGTTATCAGGCTCAAAAACCAAATCATCTCCTTTCCTCCCCACGATGAGCTTCGCAACATCGGTGCCGGCTTTGAGCGTCTGGCAGGATCTGCTGCATTAGCCAAGGTGGTAGGCAGCATTGACGGCTGCCACATTCGAATTAAGCCCAAAAGTGCAGACGCCCAATGCTACTTTAACAGGAAGCTTTTCTATTCCAGTCAACTTCAGGCAGTGTGTGACCACCAGTGTCAATTTTTGGACATTTTTGTGGGTTACCCTGGTTCAGTCCACGATTCTCGCGTTCTCAAAAATAGCCCCCTCTTTGTGAACAGCCTGTACCCACCTGAAGGCTACTGCATTCTGGGGGATGGGGGATACCCCTGCTTGTCACAGCCCATCATACTAATCACACCCTACAGGGAGCCAGTGAGGAATGCAGTAGAGGCCAGATTCAACCGACACCATGCCAAGGCCCGTTCAGTCATTGAACGGGCCTTCGGCATCATGAAGACCAGGTGGCGATCTATTTTTTTTAAGGCCCTTGAAGTGCACCCAGCTTTTGCCGTCAAGGTCATCGCCTGCTGTGCAATCTTGCACAACCTGTGCCTCAGGGATGGTGACATTGTTGAGCCAGTGGAGGAACAACCTGAGCCAGATGCTGGAGGTGCTGAGCTTCACCCAGAGCTGCAGTGTGGGGAGCGACTCCGCAGTCGCATGGCTGCTGCAGTTTCTGCGCCGAATATCAATCCTCCAGCTCTGCAGGATCATGATTATTGAAGAGACAAAAATCAAATCAAAAATGTTAATAATTTAATCTTAGATCATTTATTCTCTCTCTCTCTCTCTCTCACAAATTTAATTCTCTTCTCTTCACCTGTCAATCTCCTCTGTCCTCTTATCTTCTGAAGTTGCAATTAATGTAAATAGTTTCAGTAGCTGATAGTTATACATAGTATAGTAGATAGTGATGGATAGCCTTTAATGTGTTTTATATGCTCACTGTTTAAACGAGTATAATGAAATGTTCATAGTAGTAGTAGTATAGTATTTCTTGTCGGTGTTCACCTGTGTATGATAAAGACCTTGTATTTCAATTGATAACAAAGTGGGGCATACTTTTTTGTTATTTATTACTTTCACATTTTCTCTACAATTCTTTCGAGGAGGCTCAAAAGTCTCTCCTCCCTGGCCTCCTCCCTTTTCTCCCTTTCCTCTGCCCTCTTCTCCTGCCTCTCCATCAGCTCTACTACCGGGTCCTCCCTCCCGGGAAATCAACGATTTTTTAAAAGGCAACACTAGCTGAGCCCTGGTCATTTCAAGCAACACTACATGCAGTGAGGAGACATTATGCATATGGGTTCCCAATCCGATCATTTTATGTGTATTATTTTGTCATTATTAAGGCAAAAGAACTCAATTTATGTCCATGGACATTATAATGAATAGGCTATAGGGTTAATATTAGTCCAGCGTGCTGCGTGGACTTCATTACATCTGCTGCACCGCTGCTACCACAATTATCAAATGGTAAGTTTATTGTCTGTGACTGACCCTCATAAAAGTAATATTTTACAAATCTGCATTATACAAACTAACGAAATTTGTTAAAGTAAGTCATTTGGAGACTTCTAAGTCATAAAACTAAGTCTTACTTTTACTGGAGTAATCTACCTCGTTCACACCTGTCATTGTAAGGTAAAACTTACCTACTGAGCAAACTCTCCCGTTCTCTCCTATGAACGAGTCGGACAACAACGCGTATCAAACATGAAGCAAAGTGAAAAAATAATAAAGTACGTAACAGCCGCATCATATGCTTTTCTCCTATTTTCCATGTTGATGAGAGTGAGTACAAATGACTGATTTACAATATAAAGCGCGCTTGATTTATCACACAATTTCATTGGACCTCTGTGAACTATTCATCAATTTTATTGGTCTACTGTTACAAGGCAAAATGTTTTGGGCGCCACGGAAAAAAAAACAAACATGCATTAGCCGCACCCTAGTACAAGCCGTAGTGTTCAAAATTTGGGAAAAAACTAGCGGCTTATAGTCCGGAATTTACGGTGTGGGTACCAGATCTGCTCGGGTGCCAGATCGGCTCGGGGTCCTGCGCACGCAGATGACGTCACGCACTGTGATTGGCTGAACGGCAGTATTCGGTAGTAACCAGGCGGGGAGTACCTATCCTCTGAAAAGAAGCCAATGCGGAAGTAACTTAGAGCTGCATTCTATCAAAAGGCCACCAGGGGGCGAACGTTTTGTGTTCAAAAAGACTTCCGGCTCTATACAAGTCAATGGAGAATTCACCAACTTCTCACTTGATTTCTAACCTCAGTAAACATTTTCAAAATGTGTTTATGGTCTCAATCGCTAGTTTAAAGCCTTCTTCAATGCAGTCTGGTGTTCATTTGTGAAATTTTGGCCTCCCCAATTTTATATTTGACGATAAAGCAGGGTACGTGGCTACGTTGTGATTGACAGGGTGATTGACCAATGTCCTTGAGATCCAGCCCTCGCAACCAATCGCAGCCTCCCGCTCCGCCATTAGTCCCGCCCATGACTCCGCCTCATGCCCATATAAGTAGAATCCGTGTCCTTTTTTTCCCCAGCATGCACCTGAAATTTTCAAGATGGCGCTGCCTAGATTCGAAACTATTGGCTTCCGAGCAGCAGTCCACAAACCAATGGGTGACGTCACGGATGTTACGTCCATTTCTTATATACAGTCTATGGTAGTAACCATGAATCCTTTTAGTGTGAGATGGCAAACATAAGAAAATGGTGGTGTCTTAGGCTCATGGAACGCTACCAGATTGAAGGGTAAGAAATCCTTTCAAATTATAGCATTTCTAATACAAAGACTTACATTTTGATTATTACATTGTCTCACTCTAAAGCCACGGACAGAGATTTTCTTTCTGGACAGCTGAAGCCAGAGCATTGCTCATTGGGTCACTGAAACCAGTGTTCAGGGTCCCCAAAAAAAAGAAGACAGAACAAAATGTAAGTGTAATGCTCTAATGGCTACTGCAGGGTCACTTGTTTACAACAAATGTAATCAGATTTTGTATACCTTTTACATTAATATGCATTGTTGGGTAGTAACGTGCGAGGCCGGTAAGTAAGACCTATCTTCAAGATTTTTTTGCAGATCTGTTTCGTCATGCTGCTGTTGTACATGCTAACATCATGCAACATGATGAACAGGTGTTTCTTCATCAGCATCACTACAGAACTGAAATGACTGCTAGAGGAGAATTCAATCACCCTTTATTTAATGGGAGCATTGGAAAAATGTTTTAAAATAATGAAAAAGTTACTTTCTCAGTAACCGATTACTTTTTGGTTTAAGTAACTGAGTTACTTTTTAATGAAGTAAATAGTAACTGTAAATTGTTGCTATTTTTCATTAACTAGCACAACACTGTTAATATGTGAGCGCTTGTACATATTGCATTTTGCAATCTATTGCATGTCTACATAACAGAACATAACTATGACATGCACTTTATTTTTTCCTGTAAAGGTTCTGTGTCAGAAGTCTGACAGGTGCTCTCTACTGGAGGTATTTTTTTCTTTTCTTTTTTAAATTTTAGTTATGGTGTCATGGATGGTTTTACTATTAATATTCTAAGTTCAATTATTTATTATATATCTTCTCTGACAAATTGACAAATGTTTTACAGTTACCGAACTCTATCCTTCATGAAATCCTGCTTGAAGTGATTCTCCAAGAAGGAGACACATCTTACACTACTCTGGCCTTGGTGTGTCAGATGTTTAGGGACATTGTCTCAACAGACAACTTTCGGAGAATGGCCCATTTTCGGTGGCTTAAAAGTAAGTGCTATAGTAAATACAGTATAATAGCTATAGCACAATATAATATAAGTCCAGTGCACATGTTTACCAACTCTATGGACATTTTTCTTAAATAGGTGTTGTTACATGGAGCAAGTTCTCTGCAACATACAAAAAACATTACAAAACCATGTTCACAATAGAAACATGCCGCCAGTGCCAGAAATCCTACAAAAACTGCACACCAGGTATACATCTTATAATCTTGAAAATCTTGAAACTCATGAGTTGTGCAGTGTTGACCTTATGATTTAGTTAAGATAATTCCTTCCTCTATTTACAGGGTATGTAGGAAAAGGAAAAAGGGGAGAAGTCAATGGAATTTATTCCGAAAACCCCCACCCGGGATTTTGCGGTCACTTCTGCAGCCAAATGTCCTAGGTAAATATAAAATGCATAGACACAAATATCAGAGGTTTCTAAACTGTCATGGAAATAGAAAAATGTAGTTAAACTACACATTAGTTACTGATGCAACTTACAATGTTCGGTAACGTGAAATTTATTAAACATCTGTTACATCTGTCATCAAAGCACACAATATGGACCAGTCAATTTTTTTCACACTCATTGTTGCAGGTGCCGTGCTGTGCAAGAGGAGCGGACACTGGACATCGGTGCCCCTCTCCCCCATCTTCTCTTCCCACCGAGAGGAGCGGACACTGGACATCGGTGCCCCTCTCCCCCATCTTCTCTTCCCACCGAGAGGAGCGGACACTGGACATCGGTGCCCCTCTACCCCATCTTCTCTTGCCACCGAGAGGAGCGGACACTGGACATCAGTGCCCCTCTACCCCATCTTCTCTTGCCACCGAGAGGAGCTGATAATTGGGCATAATTAATTAATGTTGATGCGCTCACCTGGAGCAAGTACATGTGGAAGATTAAAAAAATGATGTAACAAAACAGGTTGTTACATCATCAAACTCCACTGCAAGCACTTAATTGACTGATTAAGTGAGCATGAGTTGTTAACAAGAGCTAGGTTTAGCAGTTAGCGCTACCGATACACGTAATAAACGTCGCCTCGCCAAAGGCTATACATCAAATAAATAGCATAGCAAGCATTTTCCATCAACATTAATACTTACCTACACACGTGGAAGCGTCTTATTTAGCTCATAATATTTCGTGTGGTTTTCCATGGATGTATCGCCGTCTTCACCCCGTGTCCACCCCGTGAATATTGAGAGCAGCAGCTGTTCTTCGCATATCTAGGTCTGATTGGTTGAATAATATCACGTTATTTGTAGCGCTGCGTGCCATTGGTTCAACTGACATAGTACGCTGCGGAGTTTGCCTGCTAATTTGACGAACTTTAAACTATGATTATGAAAAAATGTGCAAGAATTACGAGTGCCAACAAAGAAAATCTGATTGAGAAAAAAATAAACTTTAAAACGTAAAAGATCCAGGTCATCCCTCCATGGGGATCATTATTTTCAAAAACTAAAGCTGATACGGGGCCTCGGCCCACCGTCTACAAAGAGCTTGTCACTTTCTGGGGCTTCAGAAACCAAAAAGATGGAAGAAAAAGCCACAATAAGAGTCTAACTGAGACAGCTCAAGCTGAACTTTTACACACATGTACAAATAAATATCTAGATAGCTAAACATGTAAATATGAAATATGTGTATATTCATTCATTCATTTTCCAAACCGCTTATCCTCTCTAGAGGTTGTGGGGGGCTGGAGCCAATTGCAGCTATCATTTGGTGAGAGGCACCATTATGAAGGTATTATTGGTGCAAAAGGGTTGAGCACCTGTAACAGTGGAATTTGTAGTTGTGTACAGTGATTGTGTATGTGTGTCAGTAAATTTGAGGTCACATACTCTATTTGTTGTGTACTTGTAGATTTTTTTCTGTCCACAAATACAACACAACACTTACACATTCACAAATTCTTAATTACAGGTGCACAAATCCTATTTTACAAGTCACAGATTAAAAAACTGACCCGCTCACATTTTTGCTCCTATTGTTGTAGTACATTTGGTGCAAAACATATTTGTGTACCTGTAACAAAAAATGTGAAGTCGTGGATAAAATTTGAATATGTGCAATAAATATTCAAAGTATGTAAAATAATTTCTCACGAAAATGTTTGTGTTCTTTTAAAACACAAACACAAATCGACAAGTACAACTGCTCGAATCTTCCCCACAAGTCACAGATTCTGTTTCCTTCAACTACAAATCACAAACCGCCTCCACTGAGATATGTGGTGCAGAACTATCGTTGGAAGAGATTTTCAAATTTTTGGCTGTTTAGCCCTCTGACCCCTGTGGCAGTGGGGTTATGCGGCGTTGTCCACTGCCACCTTTTGGAATTATAACATTTTGTTAGAAGAAGTGCTCAATCTTCCATCAAAAGATACTTTTAGTATTCAATGTAAAACACCACCACATATTCTGAATATTTAACACAAACAAACCTGTAGCACTTCAACATATGTATACTTTGGGTGAAACATTTTAATGTACATTATTGATGAAAAAAGTTATAACCATATTATACTTAATAGTAAAGGTACTGTATGGTACAGTATACAACAAAGGAAAAGTACTCTTACCTGAAGCTTTTTGGAGGAGCCAGCCACCAAGCAGGCCCCTCATTTTTGGATAATTTAAAAGCAGTGTTCTGCTTATCTGTAAAAAGTTAAAAAAATATCATAATGTGCACTGTATGATCTTGAATGTCTCTGACGGACTAACTTATCTTGTTTCCAGAAATGTGTGGTACTTGATAACATAAGGTTGAACAGGTTGCTGAAGATATACGCCAATCAGGCATAATATTGTAGCGACTGTTAAAGTAAAGTGGTACCTTTTATTGGGTGTGGTATATTTGTGACAAAAATGTTCAAAGTTGATAGCAGGAAAAATGAACAAGCATAAGAATTTGAGTTAGTATGACAAAGGCCAAATGTGTGATGACTAGATGACTGGGTCAGAGAATCTCAAAAAGTACAGCTCTTGTGTGGTATTCCCAGTCTGCAGTGGTCAGTATCTATCAAGGAAGGAACAATGCTGAACCGAAGACAGGTGCTACGTCTCATTCCGCCTACTTTCGTCAGTGCACTGCGAATGTGCCCTGCCCACTTACTGCCGTAGTGCCCACTTTGGATGAATAGTATTGTCCCAAAAGGAACACTTATGTTAAAACACTTACCGGAAATGACGGGGGGGATGAACGTGACGAACGCGACGAACGCAAGACACGTGAGCGCGAATTTTCAGCCCGCCAAAATTTAAATCGCCGGCTTTTGTTTACATTGTTTTCTGCAAGATCATTTACGATCATTTACCGGTTCGGTTTGCAACATGTCGAAACTACGTCGTCTCCGACGTCAACGCAGGATCCACCTACTACTGGCTGAACTTGAGGTATGTTAATTATTTATTTTACAAATTCCGATCATGCATGAATTGCAATGCAGCAGTAGGCTGTGGCATCACTTACCTTTTTAAAACAGTCAGGAGCAGTTCCTTGTGTTAAGTTGATGAATAACTAAATGCACACACCATCAGAAGTTTTACCATTTATGTCACAATACTTAAGTATTATTACTGAATGTTTTTAAATGTTATGCGGCAGTAACAAGCTGCTTATTATTTTACTATCAGTAGGCCTACTTCAGTGTGCTCCAAGTGGATAAATAATTAAAGCACTATGAGTAGAAGACTGAAGAAATGTGTGTGAATTTGTGCCCAAATGTTAAGTGATCTATACAGTAACATACACCAAGCAATAGGCAAAAGAATAGACAGGCCTATTCATTTGTTCGATCATGTACTAATTCTGATGAACCCTAGGAAAACACAGGCATTACAGAACCAGATAAACTTTATTTAAACAAAAAAAAAAACAAATAAATAATAATAATTAATTCACTCTCTTCTCCCCACTCACAGCACCCCCCCAGCCCCAGAAAGTACTGTCAGGTCAATAATACAGTGCCAGTGTTGACACTATACTTTGATGGCCACAGTGACATGAGGCCCGACTACCGCCTTTCAAGGGCGTCCTTCAGTGCGCTGATGGATGTGTTGGGGAGGGAATCCGACCATGGCTGGGGCCCAGAAATCGACACCCTCATCTTTTTGTTTTGGCTTGCCACTCCCTCCGCCTACCGTGTGGTTGCCAGGGCCTTTGACATCCCAACATACATTTTACTACTAAATTTGTCTAAAATCGCCAGGAGGCGCTCCTCCCTGGCAGCCGCCTCTCTCTCCCTGGCAGCCATCTCCCTCTCTCTCCTGTCCTCCCTCTCCCTCATCTCCCTGAAAAATCTCTCCTCTCTCGCTACCGTCTCACGGTGCCGCGTCTCCTCCCTCTCCACAGCCTCCTGATGCCTCCTCTCCTCACGTTCTGCAGCCTCTCTTGCCTCTCTCTCTCTCTTCTCCTCTCTCTCCTGTTGTTCCCTCTGCATCTCCTGCGTGGCCTCATCGGACTGGCGCTCATTTTCCCTCAAGGCATTTAGGATTTCAAGTGTATCCACCCGGCGCCTCTTTGGGGTAGACACAGTGGTGGTGAGGCCCTCGCCACTTCCGGGTTGGATGAGGCAAAGAGAACAGGCGGCTCTATAGACGGCCTGCTCCCTATTGCCTCATCCATAAGCGAATACCACTTCCAAGAAGCGGCGGTGGTCTCACCCCCCTCTGTACTGACACCGGTACGAGGATGCTTAAGTGCCTGTGGAAGGAACGACAACAAAAAAGCTGCACTCTCACTCTCAAATGCTACAAACACTAACAGTACATATCTTACTTACAAAAATACACTCAAAATCTCTCAATCACCTTCGGTAAAACACTGATAATGGTTCCCAAAAAATCCAAAAGGAGCTTTTCAGGAGTTTTTCAAAATATGCTGAGCACCTGTTGGCCAATTTCAGTTCACTCATAATTCTAAGGACATTCTAATGGTTAAAATGAATACACAAACCTTTTAACGAAGGTGTATAGTACAAAGTAAGAACTATTTTGACGACCACACACACGTCTTTGTCACCTTACGCCAAAATGTAATGTACTAACCTTATATTTCTGGACCAAATTCTCCCACCGCTTTCTGATGGCCTTTGCATCCAGGCGCCCCTCCAACCCCTTTTTCTTAATGAATTCCCTGGTAAAAACACATAAGCAGATCATGTCAATGCATTAAATAATACAGAGGCCCACTACCAGAAAAAATAACAGGACACGAGTACTGGGTTCGCCCACCTAATATTTTACACATGAATTGCAGCTGCAGCTAGAAAAGCAAGCGAAAACATAACTGCCTCCTGGATCCAGACAGTCACAAAATTTCATTTCAGACCTTTCTTGAAAACTTCTTCGAAATCCATCCATAACTTTTTGAGTTATTTTGCTAACAAACACCCCGATGAAAGCATAACCTCCTTGGCGGAAGTAATAATACAAAATCACAACATTTATTTGGAGAGATGATTTGTTCTGGGGCTGGGCCAGAGATGCATAGACTGCTTTACATGTGTTTAAACTCCACTACAGCACTGTCAATAACAACGATATGATCACGTTAGTTTGAAATGATTTTCAAAGTCAGTAGCATAATATAACTAGTAATGCAATGTACTTACTCGAACCCTGTGAGAGTGGCATTCCGCCTGCCAGTAAATAAATCAGAGTTGGCAGCACGCCACGGGATCAGCTCCCTCGTATCTTCGTCCGTCCCTAAGGCAAATCGAAATATCTTGATTAAACAAAAGGAACTCACCTTGCCTTTCAATAGTATACGTGATACTTAACATTACAACGGCACAACATTGTTTTCGCCTGCACAATCAAAAATTGTCACGAAGCAATCATTTAGCTATAGCGTGTTTAACAACTTACTGGCGTTCACATTTATAAGTGCTCGGCCCAATGGCTGACTAATCGTGCCAACATTAACATGCAAGGTTACGTTCACTCGCCAAAAGATTGTCGACTTTAGTCAGTGAGGACATGTAAGCAATGCATTAGACGACAGTAAACATTTCGTATTACTGCTGTTACTTACATTAATACGATAGAGTTAAAATGTATAACGTGCTCGTCCCAGTGGCTGGCTTAACGTGCTAGGTAGCATTAACACGTAAGGTTACGTTCGTCAAATAATTATCGGCTTTAGTCAGTGAGGACATGTAAGTCATGCATTATACGACACTAAACGTTTCGTTTCGTATTACTGCTGTTACTTACATTAATACGATAGAGTTAACATTTATAACGTGCTCATCCCAGTGGCTGGCTTAACGTGCTAGGTAGCTAGGTAGCATTAACATGTTAGTTTACGCTAATTAACTAGCCAAATAATTATGTCGGCTTCAGTCAGTAAAGGACATGTAAGTGATGCATTAGACGACAGTACAATGTATTGTATAACCACCATTACTTACATTTATACGATTGTGGTGTCACAACTCTGGTTGTCTCCGCTGTCTGCTCCGCTATCGCTGTCATTTCAGCCGCCATTATTTTCAAATTTGAAAAACCTTCCTGGCCCCTCCCCTTCCGCTTTGTAGTCAAGATGGCGTCCGTTCAGTGCGAGTAGGGTCCATCGTTCCACACTGAACTTTTTGACCGTTTTTAGGGGGTCATCCGGGTACCTTCAGTGCACTGACTTTTTGTGTTATCTACACTATATACTTAAAACTAAGTGGTCGAAGGGTAGAAGTGGGCGGAATGAGACACAGCCAGGGTCATAGGCAGCTAAGACTCACTGATAGGGAGGTTAATGCTGGTGTTAGAACAGTGTTACAATAAACTGTGCATCCCAGTTTGTTGTGTATTTGATAGCAAGGGAAGACCAAAAGGGGAACATTATGACAATATTAGGCAGGTGTCTTTAATTTAATTTAGTATGTTAAAAACCACAGAGCTGTGTGGCATAATGAAAGCTATTTCAATGCAGTATAACAAATATCAATGTTAATGTCATCACACATCAACCACTACTTCTTTCGAGATGATTTTTAAAAATGTCTTTAAAACTCACCTCTGTGTGGATGGCATTGTCAGCTATAGAGACAGTCCTTCTCCCAAGACCTGCTTGGAGTAGGACTGCCTCATCTCTTGGGGTTCTGTCCATGTTTTGGGACAGCAAGCAGAATTGTATGTCACTGTGCTTACACACAGTGACACGGGGTGGATCTCCTCCTTTCCTTCTCCGTTTCTGGCCAGAGAACATGGATGGGAAGGACCTTGGATGAAGAGTAGACAGTTATCAATGTGTGAAGTCTAAATATCCAACTTTAAAAAGAATGCCTCCCTGCTGAACCACTGGTACTACCAACATGTATTTTTTTTTTGCAATTCAACGCTAGGTAGTGTTGAGGAGTTTGTCGGTTTGTCCTCGCGTATTCTTTTAATGAAATATAAGGAGAAGCATTTTAGTTCAAAACAATCAGTTTTATTTTAACACCAGTAGAATGTGCAATATTACAGAGCTCTGGGTCTGACTTATAGTATCCCTGACAAGCAACAGAATGTTCATCAGTTCACGAAGTCTGACTAACTATCTCTTCCCTGACCCAGTGTTTTAAAGCGTACAGAGCAATAGGTGTAACGCAAGGCGGCGTCCTCTTCTGATTGGCTCAAGACGTGTCATTCATTCGCCTCGTAATATCTGACTCCATCCATTGTGGTGACGCCTTAGAGCCCAACCTGAAAAGCAACTGTTAAGAGACAAACATCCTACTTTCTCATACTTGCTGAAAACACATTCAAGGTCATCTTTTCACTCCCTGTACTTTTCTACTTCAAGTTACCTTGTGTTTTTCTTTTGGTACAGTGGTGTGACTCTGGCTAAGACAATGCAAGCATTCACTTCTTATCACTTATAAAAACCCTTATTAATTAGTGCAACATAGTTCCCTTTAATCATCACAGTCATTTCCCGTATAGGCTACTCAGCAAATTAAACAATGCAACAGTTCAAGGCTATATGAAAATAATATAACAACTTACAACTTATATAACAACAATATATTGACACTCTTACTATAATGCTCAAATGCAGGCAGGGGTGGGTGTGTGTGTGTGTATGTGTGTAAAGGGCTGTAGTGTAGTGCATGTTGTACGGCCTTGTGCTCTGTGTGTGTCTGTCTGCTTACATCTCCTGTCACACTTGATACTGACCATTAAGATGAACTTAATACTGCAAAAGTAAAGGTTATTTAGTTAGTGTTAGTGCAATTATCAAAACCAGAATATGATCAGGGTGACTTTTGAACACTGGAAATAAATCATGTATTCATCCAGGCAGCCGTCCAGTGGCACTCAAAGTTTGCATATAATATTAGTAATAAAAACAACAAAACATAATAAAAACAATAGTAGGCAGTAACTTACCTCTGCATCTCCTGCTGAACAGTTGTTGGTCTGCCAGCTCCCATCCCTGCAGTCCCAGCTCCCATCCCGGCAGCCCCAGCTCTCATCCCGGCTCCCATCCCTGCAGTCCCAGCTCCCATCCCGGCTCCCATCCCTGCAGTCCCAGCTCCTTTGTGATTAGCTATGCAGCTTACCAGCATGCGGACTGCTCTCTCAATGTTTGTTTCCTGGTGATTTGGAAAAATGTGAAAATTAAATTGAATGTAACGTTATAACAATACTATATTTCTATTTGTTATGGTAAGTCTATTTGTTAACACAAGTCAATGTCTCATAACACAAAATGCAACAACATAAATATGCTAAATAGGTTTCATTGCTTAAATGACATGACACTCACCTGAGGTGAAGCACTAGGATCTGTCATTTTCCTAGAAGGCAGAGGAGAATAGGAGTAATTTACTTTACTAGAAAAACAGCATATAAGTTATATGACTCTTCCACGTCTGTTGTCTGAAAACTAAACCTGCATGAGCCGATCTGACCCGGGCTCTCTTGTTACAATTTATGACAGAAAAGTCTACAACAATACACACATATAGATATATATGTATATTCATTGAAAACAAATGCACGCGGCCGGAAGGAGGGTTATCAAAACAGAGGAAAAGTGACATAACGCTAAATTTCACAGTAAGACACAGTTTAACAGGATTGATTTCAATTTAACTTATGTCATTACGTTAGCCGGCAGCCTATATGCCGGCAGATTAAAATATCAACGGCCAAAATGTCCGGCAGGAAAAACGTTAAATAAATACATGTATAAACTCATTAATAACATATTCAATACTAATATAAATCACGCTGAAAATAAATGTGAATTACATGTGGAATTGGGACCGGACAAACATCTAGCCTACTGTAGAATAATGTGTGTATTTAATACTGAGGAGTGATTTGCGTTTCACAGTTATATCTGCAGGATCCGTTATGGGTCGGATAAAATATCATACACAGCTGTGTTTATAGGCTTACATTAAACCAGTCCTTCTCAAATAGTGGGGCGCGCCCCCCTGAGGGGGCGCTGTGCGATGCCAGGGGGGGCGCGTCTGACCCCGGGGAACATGTGTGTTTTTTTTTTTTTTTGCAAAGTGTAATTGCACGTCAACTACAGTAGGTGGCAGTGGCGCTCACATTGTCAGAGTGCGCACAGGGAATATTCACTCGATGGTTTGTTGACAGTTGAAAGATGCAGTGGTAACCAGGTAACCGAGAGATGGAGAAATATTTAACGGGGATGAAAAGGACGGCGGAGAGAAACAGAGATAATGACACAAACGAAAGTCACCCGAAAGCTAAGACGAGGAAATACGACGAAGCGTATGTAGCACTTGGCTTCACTGTGACTACGGTGGGAAACGAGGAAAGACCGGTGTGTTTACTGTGTCTTAAAATCTTGGCAGCGGACAGCTTGAAGCCAAACAAATTAAGGCGTCACTTAAACACATTACACCCCAATCAGGCTGATAAGCCGCTTGAGTTTTTTCAGCGAAAACGTGCTGAATATTGCCAACAGTCATCCAACTTTGTGAAGGCAACTTCTGTAAACCAGCGAGCACTGTTAGCATCATATAAGGTAGCGTACCAAATTGCTCGGTGCAAAAAGCCCCACACTATAGGAGAGGAGCTGATACTGCCTGCAGCATTAGACATGGTGTCTGTCATGCTGGATGACGCAAGTGCTGCAAAATTAAAAACTATCCCTCTGTCCAATGACACTGTCGCCAGACGCATAAATGACATTGCTAACGATCTTCAAGATCAGCTGGTAGAAAACCTGAAAGACAAACGTTTTGCCTTACAATTTGATGAAGCAACTGACAGCAACAAAGACTGTTTGTTTATTGCATATGTGCGTTTTGATATGACAAACTCTCTGTGTGAGGATCTACTTTTCTGTAAATATGTCAGAGACAGAGCCACGGCTGAAGAGCTATTCAAAATGCTGGACTGCTTTCTGACTGAGAATGGGCTGAAGTGGGAGAACTGCATTGGTGTTTGCAGTGATGGCGCACAGACCATGGCAGGGGTGAGAAAAGGACTTCGGACACTCATCAAGAAGGCCTCACCTAATGCTGAGTGGACACACTGTGTTTTACACAGAGAAGCACTGGCGTCAAGGCACCTTTCCTCTGAATTAAGTGAGGTTATGACTGACATTTTAGGTGTAGTCAATTTTATAAAGACCAGACCACTAAAAACAAGAGTCTTCTCTGCTATCTGTGAGGAGATGGGAGCTGAACATGAAGCTGTGCTCTTTCACAGTGAAGCAAGATGGCTGTCGCGAGGCAAAGTCTTCTCCCGAGTTTTTGAGCTCAGAGAGCAGATAAAAATGTTTTTGGAGCAGGAGCAGAAGTATGAAACCGCAGCAAAATTTAGTGATGAGAACTTCCTGGTGAGACTGGCCTACCTGAGTGACATATTTGGAAAGCTAAATGAACTAAATCTGCAGCTTCAAGGGAAAGATAAACACCTCCCTCAGGTCACAGACAAGATCAGCTCTTTCACTCGAAAGCTAGCAATGTGGGGCAGACGACTCGAAGAAGGAAATACTGATTCATTCGAGAACCTGCAGGAGTTTGTTAACACCACTGACTGTGATGCCACCTCAGTGATTCCATGTATCCAGCAGCATATCTCATCACTGATGGGATTCTTTAAAAAGTACTTCCCTGAAAACAGTTCCCAGTATGACTGGGTGAGAGAACCTTTCAATGCATCAGCTCCAACTGGTTTCAGCTCTGCAGAGGAGGACCAGTTCATTGACATGACATCTGACTCCACACTGAGACTGAGCTTCCCAGCACAGACACTCAGTGAGTTCTGGCTGAGTGTAGAGAGGCAGTATCCACTCCTAGGACAGAGGGCCATGGGTATTCTTCTGCCTTTTGCAACCTCTTATCTTTGTGAGACTGGCTTCTCTGCTGTTGCTGCACTGAAGACCAAGTACAGGTCCCAGCTAGACATTGAGCAGGAGCTGAGAGTTGCAGTATCATGCTTCAAACCCCGCTTCGAAAAGCTGTGCACTGCAAAACGTGCTCATTGTAGCCATTAATCCTCATGGGCACAAATTGTTTTATTCATTTTTGTTTCATAGATTTCCTGTTGAGAGGAGTTACTTGAATACTTGAAAAGAAAAATAAGTTATTAGCCATTGGGGTATTTATTTATTTTGCTTTTATGTTAAAATTTTGATGTGTGAAAAATGAGTTAACAGAGTCTTTGTTTGAGTATCTGTGGTCCAAAAGAGTTTATGTTTTTCACTTTTCAATCTTGTTCTGCAATTAAATTTTACCAAAATGTTTAAGATAGTAGGTTAAATATAATATTTCATATATTGTGCTCCTGAGTTAATGTTGCTGACCAGTTTGAATGTATTATTATTTATTGATTTTATTGATTTTTATTTTTCAGCATCAGATGGAGTGTGCACTATTTGCGAAGGACTGAATTAATTTGTTTAAAAGTGTGGTTTAAATAAGGAGGTTTTTTAATCCTAACTTTAATGCACTAATAACTTTGATGTACTTTAAATCTTCTCTGCTACAGACTAAAATACAAGGTTAATAAAGTTATTCTTTGTTGTAAGTTATAAGTTGATCTATATATTTTTGCGGGGGGGGGGGGGGGGGGGGGGGGGGGGCTTGAAATGTTTTCTGCTTCCTAGGGGGGGCGTACAGAAAATTAATTGAGAAGCACTGCATTAAACCATCATTAATCACAAAACACTTTGATTCCTGTCATTCACCGGTCGCCTTTCTCTGTCATTCACTTTCTATCTCTCGTCTTTTTTAAAGTACGGTAAAACATTAAAAAATATGTATAGGCTATAAGTAGTATATAAGTATGTATATATATCAAAACATAACATAACGCTAAATTTCTCAGCTTCGCGTCGGGGATTATTTATTAATGTGGTTAAAAATACAACCTACCTTGAAAGTTGAGTACCGTATCTGCTACTGTAACTTTAGCATACGTTAAATCCACCGGCGGGAACCTTTCATCTTCTCACTCCGCATAGAAACAAAAGCCGCTCTCCTCTGATTGGCTGTGGGACAGAAGCTGCTCTCCTCTCTGATTGGCTGCGGGATCAGTCGATCTCAGATCAGCACCCGCCTTTTGCTCCATAGACTGAATGCACAGATAGTTCTGCCACATATCTCAGTGGAGGCGCGGTTTGTGATTTGTAGTTGAAGGAAACAGAATCTGTGACTTGTGGGGAAGATTCGAGCAGTTGTACTTGTCGATTTGTGTTTGTGTTTTAAAAGAACACAAACATTTTCGTGAGAAATTATTTTACATAATTTGAACATTTATTGCACATATTCAAATTTTATCCACGACTTCACATTTTTTGTTATAGGTACACAAATATGTTTTGCACCAAATGTACTACAACAATAGGAGCAAAAATGTGAGCATGTCAGTTTTTTAATCTGTGACTTGTAAAATAGGATTTGTGCACCTGTAATTAAGAATTTGTGAATGTGTAAGTGTTGTGTTGTATTTGTGGAGAGAAAAAAAATCTACAAGTACACAACTCACAGAGTATGTGACCTCAAATTTACTGACACACATACACAATCACTGTACACAACTACAAATTCCACTGTTGCAGGTGCTCAACCCTTTTGCACCAATAATACCTTCATACACCATGGACAGGTCGCCAGTCCATCACAGGGCTAAATTATTGTAAACATACCACATGCATGTTTAATAACCATCAAGTAGGACATGTCTACCTGCGTAATACCTCAGCCTAATATTTTCTTTTCTGATTCACCATCTAGTTAAACATCTGCTGTCCATCTGATCAACAAAAGAACCATAAACACAACCTTCTTAATTTGTAGTGTATTATTTATGTATAATTTATAATTAAATTATTATTATTGTTATTAATTATATGGATGGATATTATACATAATTCCGGATAAAATTAACATAAGGAAGAGTCTGTCCGTTAGCAAGAAACACATTTTAAATACATTTATATTCATGCAACCTGATCTCACAAAAAATACGTGACAGGGGCACGACTTCTTAACACGGAATTCTAGAAACATACCAGTGTAAAGTCAATGAGGATCCTCTTTCACGGTGAAGTCACGGATTCCCTTGTTCAACAATGTCACGCAGTGGTCGGTAGTTAATACTGTTCTCTGATCTATAAATCTTTCATTTTTTTGTTGTCTAAAAATCATCAAGTTCTAATATTTTTATTCAAAGGTATTTTATTTCCTAGTAGGTGAATAATAATTAGAACTAGAAAATTCCAGGGAAATTTTGAGTGCCACGGGGTTACGGCTGGGACGAGTACACGATATATTTCCAGTGTTCAAAAGTCACCCTGATCATATTCTGCTTTTGAGTATTAAGTACATCTTACTTGTCAGTATCAAGTGTAATGTAAATGTTAATCATATTTAAGCATAAATAATATTTATTTAAACTAATTAATTAAAGTCTACTTCATTTTTTCACAGACAGGAACATGACTGTTGTGAATGAATATTAAGTAAATCTTATCATTAAAAGAGTAGATTTTATAACACTTTTTTATGACTGGAAATCTGCTTGGAAATTGACTGGAAATAAATTTAAAAGACACACTTGTGTGTATGCCCAACATTTACAAAGTTCAATTTTACCTTGAAGATGTATGGCATATTAAGTGCATCACACCATGCCAGGAAACTTACGTGAATACTTTTCTTACTACATCTAACTGCACTGTGTAAGTAATGCATTGATCATATGGAGCACCAGTTGAAACCAGTACATTATGAATATCATTTTTTATTAAAGATAAAATATTGTAAAAAACAAAGTAAAGAACACAGATTCAAGTACATTTTACAGCTCTGCATTTTGCCTAGATCAAAATCAGTAATTCATTAAGTGTATAAAAAATAATGCATACATATTATAATGAAATTACAAAGGAATTCAAATGGTATCATACAACATCGCTGTGCATCATATTGTCAAGTCATCATAAAAAACATGACGTGAATTCCACAAACTTTTAGTCCTTAAAAAATAAAAATTTCAAACATCAGCCTACCTGCTCCAGTAAGATTATAATCTAACACACTCAAAGAAATAAATACAAAAAAATCAAATCAGATTACTATCAAATATTATTATCACTTGTCTCCATTATCTCTCTGGTCTTCAACAAGACAACATTACATACATTTACATTTACCACAAGGGTGGATCTACGGATGATCGATATGACTAGTTGCCTAGGGCGCCATCGGAGGGGGGTTGGTGGCAGGGTGTGTGTCTGGGGGGCGGGGGCCGTGAACCTGGGAGTGGGTGGTGCTATTTACACATAGCTGGGACAGTGGTTGACGAGCACCAGGGCTTGTCCACACAGTGGTGTGCCTGTATGCTGCGTCTCTGGGGCCCACTGCTGCTCCGAGATCCCCTGCAGTTTAGCCTGGGACCGTGAGGTACCCAGTTTCCGTGTGTGGCCACGAGGAGGCACTGTAGGAGTCTTGGTAACAACGTGTACTAACTCTAAGCAGTACACTACAGCACTTGACGCTTCACACATACCCTGTGTTAGCACACAACACAGTGTGTACAAAGACACACATTCACACACACACACACACACACACAGACAGACAGACAACAAAAATGTGGAGGGGTGAGAGAGAGAGAACACAGAGAACAGTACAGTGCGATTGGACCAGACTCTGATGGGGGCCATACCACATTACGGTTGCAAAATATGGGGAACGTGCTTGAATGTATGTGAAATAACACTTACAACACTTTTCACTTCCTCCATTAAACTCATGGACGAGGTGAAAAAGCTTTGGAATGAGTACGCTGGCTGCTGCCGGGTTGGTCGTGTTACGAAACGGATATAAATACTTACCAAGAATACCTAATGAATAATCATACTTGAAGTCTGAAGTTTTAAATGTTTTTATTTTGCACAATAATAAGACAAAAAGAAAAAGATGAAGGCAAGGCAAGATCAGGCAAAGCAACTTTATTTATATAGCACATTTCATACACAATGGCAACTCTGTGCTTTACATAAAACATTTCATTTACATTACAATTACATTTAACAGTAAGTAACAAGTAACTATGAAATAGATAAAACAATAATTACCATAAAAATAAAGCAAAATTATAATAATGTAAAAAATACTCACTGGGAATACATACCTACCTAATGTCCAAGCACTGTTACTATATTACGCTTTTGATGGGCTGGACATGAGAAGAAAAAAAGAACGTATGGCACCGACTTTTCCGTTGTTGCAGCGGAGACAAGCTGGCTATAGCCTCTTGACTGAAACAACTCCTGGGTGGCTTTCTTTCCTCTGGAGAACAGGTCTTCATTGAAGTCTCCACAAACCACAACAGGCTGGCAATCCATCATCTCCAAGGAGTCCAAGCGCATGTTCGGAAGAAATTACGAAAGACTGAAATTTGGTGGTCTGTACAGTGGCTATCAACACTCACACTGACAGGGGCCTCCACTTTGACGACTGCGAATTCAAGATCCGGCACATGTTGAAAGTATCTCTGGGCCTCTAATTGAAGATTGCACTTGGAATAAATTGCATCTCCACCAACCTGAAGTAAATTTGTCCGGCTAAGAGCGACGTAGGCCATTCCATGTTCAAAAACACGCTTCAGACACACCACTGCAGACTTCATAGTCATGCCTTGCACTTTGTGAGCCATACAGCCAAAGGCCAGTTTCATTGGAAACTGCCGTTGTACCACTCCTCTTATGCTGGTGTAGTCCTCAAACTTTTCAACGTACACCAAGTTTTCCGTTCTCCAGCATCATGGGGGTTTACGTCTTCGAGTTCCGCCATTCATTCCAAACGATCCACTCTGACCTCTGGTGCAAACATGTTCCACGCATTGATAATTGGTCCTTCCACTTTAATTTTTTTCAACGCTTTGTCCAGTTGTTTTCCTTGTCCCTCGTAGAGTTTTCTGTACAAATCCACGATGCGTTTTACCGATCCGTTAAGGCCGCATTTGTAAAAGTCCTCGTATTTATTATGTCCACTTCTTAGCTCACAATCTTCTCTGTGAGGGTAATAAAGTTTCAACAGCCGCCTGTAAAACTTTTCCGGTTGTTTCTTCTCCAAGAAGCGAGTAAAACGGAGAACCCTGTACTGTGACACAAAATCAGCCAGACACATGAATTGAAATTCATGTGTTGCAGGTCTGTGTGCATACTTCTCCGGAAATCCTGGCATCCACACATCCACTTCATCTGGCTGCATAGTCATCAGTTTGCTCATTGGCAGACTCATTTTCATACCATCCTCATCAGTCTGTATGAAAATGACGGAACGCATGCACTTTTTAAGTGGGAGGCTGCATACTCGCGCCACAGATTCCCGATCAATGACCTCCCTGTGCTTCGCGTATGCCTGCATGATCTGCTTCATCTCGTCCCGTTCGTTGACATTCGTTCCCTTCACGTCGCGAATGACGGTGTTGAGGAACTGCGTCATCTCATGCTCCGGCTTAGACACATAGGACATCATGTACATGATGCAACTGTAGTCATCAAGTACATACTGTATGTCCATGTTCGCATTCCAAGCTCGCAGCAGATCAGCATTGTATCCATTTACCCAGCTGTCCTTAGGGTCACGCTTCATCATGACGACCATTCCATAAGTGAGGGCATCGACGCAGTCTTGATATTCCTGGTGGGTCAGGTTGCATTTCGCCAGCAACTCTGACAAATCCTTGAACGTTTCATTCGGGTCCATGAGAAAATCTCTCAATGGTTTTAATTTGTCCATGGCCCATTTTTGTAGCACTCCAACAGATTTCTTCTTGGAATCCTTGCCTTTTGTTGCCTTGCCACATTTCTTTTTCTGGACATATTTTTCTTCGTCGTCGTCTTCATCTGAGGAGGGGAGGTGATTCTTGTTTTCTCCATGGGGAGCTTTGGGAAACCAAATCTGCAGGCTACATTTCCTTTCCTGTACGTTTTTGAATGGTTCCGGCTGTGAACCTGAACTTCAGACACAGTCTTGTGGAGCTCGGGGTCTGCTTCCTTATCCGGCATCTGGCAGCTTATGTAGCGGTCGATGAAGTTGACGAGTTTTTCCATCTGAACTGCGTCCTCTAGATCATCAATTACTGGTGCATCCTTGATCCAAACCAGCATATGAATATGTGGGCTTCCTCTTGCTTGAAACTCCACCCGATAAAAGTAATCCTCCACCTGTCATGAGCGCATCCACTCTCTTCCACCCGATAAAAGTAATCCTCCACCTGTCATGAGCGCATCCACTCTCTTCTCGAACATGCGCATGACAGTGACAGGGTTGCTCCGGAGAATCTCGCATTTTTCGTTCCAGTCGAGGTCTGAAAAGTCCACTTCCTCACCTTGCTGCGCTTTTATGACCTCAATTACCTCAGGCCATCTCATTTCAGCAGCGGAAAAGGTGATAAAAAAGGTTGGCTTTTCTACCTGTCTGACCATGGCGTGAAGGTCTCTTAGCGTTTTTTCTCAGTAGGCCGGAGTGCCTCTAAGGGGTTGCATAAAACGCGTTGCTTCCTTATTTTGAATGAGTTTCTCCAACTCTTCTTTGTCCTGGAGCATCTGATTCGAAATTTTCCTTCCATCCTTGGTCCTCTTCTTTCCCTTCCGTGTCTGGATCGACATGCTGTTTGTAGCTATGTGTGTCTCTGTTACAAATTGCGAGAAGAACAGGTATGTTTGGTCCTTCGCAAACCGGGTATCCACACATAGTAGCCTCGCGTTGAAATACTTAGTTGGGGACAATTTGCCTTTCCAGGACATTTAACCCGTCTAGCTCCGCGGGAATGGATGCTAGCTCCAGGTTATTAGCGACTGCAATGGGCGGCATCTGTCCTCTCATCAGGTGGCTGTCGCAGGTGTGGCAGATCCACTCCTGCATCCTGTCTTGTGGTACGGTGCAAGGGGCTGAGCATTCACAGTCGCATACGTGGATATACTTACCTGTCAAGCAAGCAGCCACCACGCCAAGGTTTTTGACATATTTCGCTCTGTTGCAATACTTTACCTGACCCGGGAAGAGAGCTCTGTGGCACGCTGTGCAAGCATGGGTGGGTCCACGTCGAATCCTATGCCAAAACGAAGCTATAGCTGCTTGCATTCCAAGATTAACTGCAGGCTGTGGAGTTTCCGGGTGGTGGCTCTCAATGTCTCGATATTTCCTCCGTATTCTCATTGCACACTGCAACTTGTGACGAATACGAAGAACGGCATTTCTGGCCAGTCTATCCTTTTTCCTCTGAGTGCAGCGTCGTATATAATGCAGCCTGAATTCTGTGTTCTGGTGATACTTCGCACTCATGTACATTTTCTGCCTTCTCTGAAAAGCAGGATCGGTGCTGTACCTCTCCCTCAGGTACATTTTCTGCCTGCTCTGAAAAGCAGGATCGGTGCTGTACCGCTTCCTCAGATACATTTTCTGCCTGGTCTGGCAGAGGCACTCGGAGCTAGAACCCGTGGCACTAAAAAGATTTATAGAAAATAGTATTACTGCCCATTGCGTGACATAGTTGAACCAAGGAATCTGTAGCTCCATCATTAAAGAGGATCCCCATTGACTTTACACTGGTGTTGTTTCCATGGTGGGGACACGTAAAGTTGAAACATTACGTGTCCCAACCACGGGATTCCGTGTTAAGATGTCATGCACCTGTCACGTATTTCTGTGAGATCAGATTGGATAGTAGGTAAAACTAGCTGGCTCGTGTTGTGTTTTCATCGATTATGTGTAGTGTAATGTTAACATTGGTCACATGGTCACAATCATTTTTGTTCCTTTTGTTGCTGTAGAAAGTGGGCTGCTGCAAATTTGAAGACAATTTTTGGGACTATTGTTTTCATAAATAACCGTTTTCAGTGACCTAAATGAGGTGTTTACGTGTGGACGAAAGGCAAAAACATATCCATTTTCCAGATACCCGGCTACGTGTATACATGCCCTAAGAATGCGGTAGAAGAGGGATCCATCTATTTTGTGGGTGTTTGAAAGTCTTTAATTGGATGTTGATTAAAATAGGCAGGTGATTATTATTATGAAGGTGTGTGAGATGAATGTAGTTTGTGGATGTTTCCGTACACTGTTCATGCCATCAATGCTATTAGAGGGTAAAACCTTGTTTAGGAGTTAGGAGTTAAGTCTGTCTTGCCAGTGTGTTCGTCTCAATTTGATGTTATTTTTATTGACAGGAAAGTATTTATGTAAAATTACTCAACACATAGTAAAGGTAGAGCAGGTCATCCACTTATTGGATCCTAAGTGTTCTTGGGGAAGATACCGAACTCAAAAATGCTCCTGATGGCTGTGTCAGCAGTGTATGAATGTTAGCGCTGTCTTATGATCAGGAGGGCACCCTGTGTAGCAACCTCTGCCATACAAGATATGCTGTCAATTCAGTGTGTGAATGGGTGAAGGTGACTTGTACTGTAAAAGTGTAAAGGTGCTATGTCAGTGCAGCCCATTGATTTAAACCAAGTTAGTACTGTGCCAGAGAGTCCCACCCAGTTTCCCACTTGATCTAGTAAGATGTTTGGGTTGAAATTGTTGAATGCAGCGCTCAGATCCAGAAATACCAATTCTGCCGCTCTCCTTGGCTGAGTTGATGTCATTGAAAACATCTGAAAAGTCTCAGTGCTGTGGTGTGGTCGAAATCCTGCCTGGAAGACATTCAAACAGTTGTTTAGAGCCAAAATATTGTTCGGAAAACAGCATTTCAGCGATTTTACTTTAAAATAGAAGGTTTGATATGAGCCTAAATGTATTCATTAGAAAAGTGTGTATGTGCCAGACTACTTTACGACTGATTTTAAGACTACACATTTCCTGTAGTTGATAGGGAGGCACTGATTACTTGTCTAATTTTCTGAGCATAAATTCGTTGCCGGCCCTAGATACAAGTTCAGAAGCTACTGACGCGGGGGTTTGTTATCCTGCAAACAAGGCACTTACAATATTGTTGTTTTTGGTGATGTTCTCAGAGAAGAAGAACCACCTTGCATTTCTCATTTCCAAATTATAAACATGAAATTCTTCTTTACAGATGTCATAGTGAACCTGGAGATTTGTTTTTTGCCACCTGCATTTGCTTTTTGACTCTTCATAGTCTGCTTATTCTTACATCATATTCATCACATCTCTTGTTATTGATCATCACCATCCCGAAGCAGCACATGTAGCAGTAATGAAATGTAGGTTTGGAAAACTGCAATAGCATCACATGGCCTGCAGATGGCAGCCTTGAATAGGGAAATGCTACTAGTCCTCTCTTGAATGCTTAGTTGAACTCCTGCACAGTGAAGAAGACAAATGAAGAGAAGCAGAGGAGAAATTAATTAAAACAACAACAAATCAAAACTCAAAATCAAAACTCAAAATATCTGCTTAATATTATTTTTTGATAGCCCCAAAACTCTTGCTCTTCTTTCTCACAACTTCTGACACCCTCAGTCACAAGAGAAAACAAGTGAAACACCAAAGTTTGTAGTTTGAATACCCATATGAAAAAAGTGGAAACGTGGCCATGTGAGTATACTTTATGTCCTGTGGCTTCATAACAGACCAGTCAAAGAGGCCTAGCAGTGTTTTAGAGCAGTCAAATGGGTTATGATTAAAGAACTAAGGCGTCTAACTGAAGTGTGGTTCGATAATTCAACTGTTTGGGAAACTCTGGTATCTACGGTGAGAGACAACGGCAGCTGTTTTGTACATTTTTGGTTTGTTTACCACTGAATGTCATTCTTTTTTAACGAGACATGGCAGGTTCAGTAGAGTATCCATGCCTAACCTTTCTCTGGTGTTGTATTAATGTTGGCATGTATAATTGATACACATTGGTTTATTCTCTGGTGACTATTGAAGGCAGATGGGGGGAGGTCACATTGTCATCTGGCATTTCCACGCTGCACACAAGTGACCAAGGATGCTCCTTTGAGATTTGGCCTTCATCTCTGTCCTTGGGCAAAATTAGTTCTGTCAGTTGTTAGTGCTGCATCTTGATTTCAGAGATGGCATATTCAGTCTAATACTGAAATGTTAGAAGTTAATTGGAAAAATTATTAGACAATAAACTGATTGACGGCAACAGAGGTTACTGCTGAAATGAATATGGGCTTCATGACTCAGCTGTTGTGTTGTACTACGCAATCAGCACTGAAGCAGCCTCCAAAATACAGGATGTGTAAACACTGCTTAGTTTGTCAGCAAGAATATTCCATTTATGTAGTGTAATAAGCTCACTTGTATTAAAGTTTATTAAACTACTAATCAGTTGGGAATTGTGTCCTGTGTGTTTATGAAAGTGGATCAACATTCAACAAAGTTATTACAAGGGGAACATTTCACTTGAACAAAATTTCATAGCAATTAGTCCAACAGGTTTTGAAATAGTGTGGCCACCCATAGGTTGACAGTCCAATGTTAACATACCTAGATCCAGCCACTAGCAAACTAAAAGTGACACCATTTTCAAGAGACTGTAATTCAAGATGGAAATAAAAAAGTATCATACTCTAGGCCAACTTAATATTGAGATTGATCAATATAAAAAAATACTATTACTGTAGGATCAGCGTGATTGACTGTACAACAAATTAGCAACATTTTTTGCAAATGGTAACTTAAATTCTAATTACTGTAACACTACATGTAAAACTTTTTCCATTCCATACCTCAGTATAAATATTTGTGTTGTCATTTTTAACATTTTGCATTTCTCCTAAATTCCTTCCTCTTTTCATCCTTACTCCTTTCCTTCCCCCCTTCCTTCTTTCCTAAATTCCTTCCTCTTTTCGTCCTTACTCCTTTCCTTCCCTTCCTTCCTTCCTTCCTTCCTCCCTCTCTACTCCTTTCCTTCCTTCCTTCCGACGTATTTGAGAGTCATAACAAGGCTGTTTTGGTTTTGTAACATCAGACATGATCTGCAGTGTTCCAAGCTGCAGCTCAGTGGCACCTGGCAACCTGGATGCTGAAATGCTACTGACTTGGTGATTGGTAGCTAGGTGGTGGGTGGAGCATCAGGCCAAAACACAGAATGACAACATAAACATTACTTGAGGGCTGCAACTGAGCTTTTTAAATGTGAATATTCTGGCTGGACTATTACTGTCAGTGATATCAGTGTTTGAAATGAACATGATTCCTTAATGTCTGGTGATATTTAGGGCCATTTTATGATTACTTGGCATATATTTGTTACATACAGCTACTTTAAGGTTAACTTGGGTTCTCTCCCTTAATTAGATACATCTTATAGTAAACATATTAGAACTATGTTTGTTTTTCTTTCCTAGACTGCATAATATGACTTGACATTGTAGTTCTCATTTTGTTGGCTGAAAACATGGTCAAACAGCCTCCCTTGCTCCAGATGAGTCAGGTTGTTGGGGTTCTTTAATGGGCGCTGTTGTCAGGGTTCTTTTGGGTTTAATGAGAACACACTCACACATGCATCAGCACAAACAAGGTGAACTTTGAGGCTGGACTATGATTGGTCGGGGGGTTAATGAACCGAAGGCATGATAGAGCACATTCTCTGGGGAGATTATCAGCAACAGTCCAGCATTCCCTCCCACTGTGTTGATTGACTTGGCCTCAAATTAATAAACCCTAACCATTCATAGTGCTACAGTATTAATAACACAGAACACACAACAAAAAATGGATGTAATGCCTCTCCAAGGTTGTGAGGGAAACTGCAGCATGGCCTGCTGCTTTTCATTTACCTTAAATTATTATAGTGAAGTGCAATAACATCAAGTGCTATTTTAATGGTGATGGATGGAATGTGGGTTGTTGTTTTTGTGGTATTGTTGCATTTATTTATTTATTGAGTCACTGCATTGAATGTGCTTTTTATGCTTGCGCTGAGCAGAAGTAGCTCTCCAAATCGTGTTGTATAGTGATGTACAATGACAATAAAGGCTTTCTATTCTATGCTATTCTCTTGTCTGGTCTGACAGTGGAGAACAAAGGCAATTTTAAAGGTTTCCCTCATCTGCTTTCGTCAGCGTGAGTGGGCATGATTATGATGAGCTGACCAAAGAGGTTTCAAAGGGGCCTTTTCTGACTGCCCCAGTTTCATGAAAGGTTCATCAAAGGCTGTCAATCAAACAAGGAAACAGAAATGCTCAGATTGGTCATAGAGAAACTTTAGGGATTGTACTTTAAAATCAAGATGAAAAAACAAGTAAAGAGAGATTTCGAGCACATGAGCAGACACATTTTCAAACTTTTTCTCTTGGGTGAAAACACGATTCACGAGGGTGACTCCAGCCCGCATTCGCGCACCCTGCAGCAGTCATCCCACGAGACTCCCTGACAACCTTCCTCTGCTGCCAAGCAACTACAACGACGTGTGATTCACTCACATGACAAGATTTGGCAAAGCAATTAAGTGAGGAGTCAAGGGGGTTCAATGGCCTCCTGAGGCAAACAACATATTTAGCTCTTTGGTGTGAGTTGGAAGAATGAGCTGAAATTTGATAGAAATGTACAACAACAATTTAGTCAAGACTGTACACAACTGAACAAGATCTGTATTTGTTCAACTTTTGCTCTTCCTGTTACCACAACTGTACTAGTAGCAACAATGCAGCAGTATACCTACCTAAGTTTCTCTTGTAGCCCTTAATGAAAAATTTCAGACCTGCTATGTTTTTTTTTTCCATAGGAAAGAATGGATATTTGAAGGTTATTAATAGTTGATTTGACCACTGGATTGTTAATGTCATTTGTCTTTATTCACCCCAAAAAACAATATACTGACTGTACAGATGTTAGCTGCATTCCATTTTCCATTATTTTCCTCCATATCCTTGTCCTTTTCTCTCAACTTTGCCTTGACTCATACAAACAGGAATAGGAGCTGAAAAGCATCAGTATAAGCATAACTTTTTTGCTGAAGCTAAAATGCTGTTGCGTATTTGCACTGTCTTGGTAACCAGTGTTTTTTAAGGCATTTTACAGAAATGGTGGAGCAAATGATAAGAAATGAAGGGACCTGTAAATACATAGTTATCAGAACTTGCATGCTGGATCAACTTACTTTCATTTCTATCTTTATCACCTACTGAAGCATAAGATCCTGCACATTAACAAAAGGTTTTCACTATTCTGGCTAATCACGTATCTGGTCAAGTTGAGCATAGGGATGATAAAGGTGTCCTGCCTTAACACTTTCAGCAATCCATTTTTTGGACAATCTGCAACCTTACTTATACCAATTTTTCACATAAACCGCCCCCTTACTCATTTTGCCCATTTTTCTGGTAACACCCCGCGGTGACTGATTTCACTCATTTTTCAACCAATCCGTCATCCTTGCTCATTGTTTGTACAATTTATGACAATCCACAACCCTTACTAATTTTTCAGTTAATCCCCCCTTAGTCAACATTTTTTTACACCCCTTTGGTCACTAATTGTACTTCTTTTTCAGTCAACCCATCCTCCTTGCTCATTTTACCAATTGTTTTGAGACCACCACACAGTACTGAGAGAAGATCAGCCCAGATAATTAGAATCAACTCTCTGGGTGTACCATGGGTGTGCAGAACCTTTGGTCCATGTGGAAACAAAAGTTATTTCCCAAAGATAGTGAGAGAATACCCTGATTAAATTAAACTCTTATTAGATTCTAGTTAAAATGATGAACACCGTAGCATCATTTCAAAAATATTTTTTCTTTAACCATATGGGTTTTTTTTTGTGAAGTTTATAGCTAAAGGAATTCAATTAAATGATTCCCTCAGATAGTAGATGACACATAGATTATTTTGCACTGTCTAACCCTCATCCTTATAATGTTACATCACTTTCTATGATTCCTGTTCACTTCACTCCTAATAGAGTAACGCACATTACACAAGTCTTACAATGTTTTACACAGTAAAAAGGAATAACTGCAGTGCATAACCTCCAGCAATCAATGTGCAGTGCTCACAAATCAAGTCAGCCAGGCTTGTTCCCTGTAAAGATGTTGAATCTCTCGAGAGGCTCCATTCTTTCAATCCAGTCGATACACTTTGTCTGTTTCCACTTAACCTGCTATGGGTCAGTGTCTGTATTTTAAATGGGGTGTAATAACCAGTGGACACATTGTCAGTATCACTCTACCTTGTTAAACTCAAATTAGGATTCAAACTTCTTTTAAACCTACATTAAATCAGCACTAAACAGCATTTTTATTTAAACCCAGCTGGTCTTTCATGTCCAGTGTTGCTGTAGGACAACCTGTCAGTCATTGGTTATGAACAACACAAGAATAATAAGCTGACCACAGGAACACAGAGATACAAAGGCACAGGTTTCACATTGTCTTATTTCATTCATATTTCTTCTCTGCTTGTAAATTCTGTAACTGTCAGCCGTGGTAACAGGGAACAGTGTTTTTAATCACTGTTCATTTTCAGCTCCTCATCAGTAATGATCATGCAGCCACATTTCTGTGTGCTGTCTCTACATTCTGCCTTCAGCAAGCACACATGCATGAAATGGGCTTTCTATGAAAAGTCAATTTGTGCCAGTCACAGTGGAGAATGACTGCCACAAACAGTGATGAACATTTTTTATGTCATGCTGTCATCATAGAAAATGGCAAAAACTGTTCAGTAATGACGGGGAACTTTTGTTCCTCGCATAAAATGTAACCTAGTTATGATCCTCCGAACAAATATGTGCAATCATTGACATTGTGGTATACTGTATACACCTTTACGCTCTCTTGGTGATAGCTAGCTAAGAAAATTGATATCACTCTTGTGTCTGTATGCAATGCTACATAAGGTAAAGCCAGGAGCCAGTTAGCTTAGGTTAGCATAAAGACTGGAAGCAGGCAAAACAGCTATTCTAGCTCTGTTTAAACATTTGAAGAAGTAAAATGTTAAGTTATGTTTTTTTGTAGGACTCTTTTTGAAGGACTGTGCATATCCACATGCTGTGACTTCCTAGAGTCTCTGGTGGTTGACACAGTCTATTCATCATGCAAGGCTGTCTTTGGTGCTTGCCAGGGTAAAATTGACTGAGACAGAGGACATGTTTATGTTATTCACAATACAATACGGCTGCTGTAAATAAATGCATCTCTGTGCAAAGAAGGAAATACAAAAAAGCCTGAGGATTGAAGTTGATATGCATGCTCCTGTACATTACATTTATGTACACCCTTCTATTTTGCCAGTCGTAACTCAAAATTATAGCCCTTTGTTCAGCTCTTGAGAACTTTGGAGATACTTTGCAATAAATATTATATATTAAATATTAAATATTACATATTTATTTATTATGACAAAAGGATTACAAATCAGTCAAAATACCCCCACCCCCATTGTTTTTTATGTTATAATGAATGAGGAGTTTTGCACAGGCGAGGCCCTTGCGGATTTCGTAGGTCAACAGATGCTTGACCTTTTTGACCTGCTGCTATATTGCATGTCACCATCTCGCTTGAGGAAAGGTCAGAAGCAGCATAAGGTCAGGCCAAAATATGCTGAACATGATGTTACTCAGGGCTGCAAACTACTGGCTTTTCATACTTCACAAATACAAACATAGGCACCTGTATGTATGCCACACACACACAAACACACACATCAGCAATCAATGTAAGGGGAATTTTGGATGACAAAGTAATCAATCGATCAATGGGGTGAGGCCTCCTCTGATTGTGTTGTCTCACTAATGTTTCACTTCCATTACAGTCAAAGTGGAGTATATATCTTCTTTGTTATTGAGATGGCATTGTCTTTTGTCCATTTAGTGTAGATGTATGTTATGCCTCTAAGTTTAGACATTTTTTCTCATAGATTATGACTTTCATTACTGCAGAGCATTTATATTCCTGTTTGAATAAAGACAATCCTAACAGTGGGAAGCAGTACGTCTAAGAAGATGGAAATGAGCTTCAAGCGTCTGTGTCAGCAATGAGATTTAACACACATTCACACTTACAGTATGCTGCAGGCAAAAAACAAAGCTCTTTAATTGGGCCCTGGGAGAAAACACCACAACAATCCATCCAACAATTCATTATGCATTTAACAGATGATTAACATTACTGAAATGCATTATGTTTTCACACTTCAACTGCGTTTTCCCCCACAGTACGCCTCCATTATTCAGATAGTATAGAGGCAAATCTCATCACAATGGAGTCCTAAAAGTATAAGAGACACACAACAAGTGAAACTCACCTCTTCTGCTTTTGGTAATTTTTTTTTTTCTGTGTCAGTGACCAGTAAAACAAGAAAGTGTCACATGTCTCACATTGAGGGTTCATCCAACCAGTTTCAACAATGGATCAGATTCTACAGATATGTGCAGATATGTCACACCACTCTTCAATGAGAGATTTCATCTTTTGTTGACTACTGCAAACACATTTGTTTTATGTGATTTCCATATTTATTCCCACTGTTCAATAATCATTTTGGAACAGGCCATTCACACTCTTGGTGTTTACCTGGCCAGAAAAGAGTTTGCATTGCTTTTGAATTGTGCCAGGAAAATACACCAGTGTAATGTTGGGTAGGTGTTGACTCAACGGTCTGCACCAATCCTAAAAACATAGATAAGTATAATTCGACAAGATGAAAACAGCCATTCTAATGGCTCTTTGAAGCTGTACTTACTGGCACAGTGGTGCTTCATAGCCGCGGGAACATGCCTTCAGTAGGGAGTGCGGGGGAGTTGCCAACCTCCCCAAATAAAAAAAGGAAAATTGGTTAGTTGGGAAATGTGCTTAAGACACCAATATGCCTACACTGGCAGAGCAGAGTCTTGCTTCTCATGACAATACCACGCTTTTAAAGTGCTGCTGGCTGGAAAACACTTTTTGTCATGCTGGAAAGGCTGTCTGAATCCTACTGCTATGCATGTTCTTTCAGCAAAATGCTTATATCAGTATGCTAACGTTCTCAATGGCAAAGCTAAAATGCTCATGTTTAGCAGGTATAATGTTTACCATGTTTACCATCTCAGTTTTGTATATTAGCATTTATTTATTAGCACATTTGCTATTAGCACTAAACACAAAACCGCTAATGCTGATGGTAATGTCATTGTTTTAGTATGTATTTTATCATAAACCAAAATATTTGTCAAGCTAAACTTTTTCCCTGATGATGGTGCTGGATGAAAAGTCAGGGGAACCATCAAGTTACTACAGTTAATCCTCAGGGGGACAGTAATGTGTGAATCAAATTTCATAGCAATGCATCCCATATTTGCTGAGCTATTTCAGTCAAAATCACAATTGTCAACCTGCTGGTGGATCTAGAGAGGATCACTGAAATCAGTAGGATTCATCCTCAGGGGATCATGAATGTCTGTACAAACGTTCATGACAATATATCCAGTAGTTGTTTAAATATCTCAGTATGGACTAGAGTGGTGGCTAAACATGACTAAAATGAAAGCAGCAGTGCCAAGTAAGCATTCATAAAAATTCTAATGTTGTGAAATAGCAAATGGAAAATCATAATTCTTGCTAATAATAATTTTTCCCCCATACAAATAACATTTTTACCACACAATTTGATGAAAGTCCTGCATAGCATCATTCTTCAAATGCTTGCTGGTAACAAGTGCTTTGTGAGTAGTTAAATTTATATTTGTAAATGTGAGATCTTGGGAATAATAAGAGAACAAGTGTACAGGTGCTGTCTCTGCAGGGCAGCCAGTTGCTCTCAGGAAGAGGTGTGAAGTTACACCCACACTCTCCCCAGAACAATGAAAATAACTAAGCATGGACAGCGTGATCACTGGATCCAACAAGGAGCGGTGACAACTTGGAATACGCATGCCTCCTCTTTCAATTAGATTAACAGTTTATGTGAGATGAACTTCTGCTGAACCTTACTGATGATCATCTGTACTCCAAGAGTGAGACTCATCACATTGTCCAAACATAGGTAGCCAGGAGCCAGCCACTCTGAGCCATTAAAAGCTGAGTGCTGTGTGGATTACAAAAGGCAGTGAAAAGCTTTCAGCTTCTCCCACTATTGTTCCAGGTACTTGGCTGCCTATGACTGCACTCAGCTTTGAATGAGGCTCTTGTTGTTTTTTTAAAGTAAAATTATGGTTTGGACCTAAAAGGTGAGACTGCACAGTGTAATTCAATTTTTTTCTTGATTGCAATAGAGTTTTAAATACAGCAGACATCGGGTGTCATATTGCTTGTTGTAACTGTCATAGCTACTTATATTGGAAAAATGTCTGTCTTGTTTATGGATTGGTCTGGGCACTCTTGCCAAAAAACCCAAACCCACTAAATCATTATTAGCAACAGTTTTTCATGTCACACATTTGTTTTTAACTGACTGTTGGCATTGGTGTGATGCATTACGTGCTCCTGTACATCTCATAGCATGGACCCAGTTAAGACTGAAAACACAAACTGTAGATTGTCTCATTTGTCTTCTTATCCACTGCTGATATGAATATACAGATCTTAAAAAGTTATGTAACAGCCTTGTGTTGACATAGAGCACCAAAGGGAAAGTCCCCTCAGGCATCCATGGATAAATATGATATATATATATATATATATTATCATAACTTCTTTAAAAAGAATCACATCTAATCAGTGTTACAGCATAACCAGAAAAAGAAGAATTTTTAGGGGTCTTTTACCCACTTTTTGGATAACATCTCTACGGTTCTTAATTTTACTCTTTATTTTTCAATCAGCCCGCTCCCCTGGCTCAGTTTAGCAATTTTTGGGGCATTCCACAGCCCATTTTTCAGTAGCCTCCACACCTTATGAGTGTTACCCTTGGGCTCAAGTGTCTTTGCCGCCTTTGGGTGAAAATCCCAAGCCACCATCTGTACGATTTCAGAAACCCAGTTTTCGAGAACATAGGCCTCCAAAGGATAGCCCAGACAACTCACCAGACTTGTGGCCCACCTTCATGGGGTGCAACACTGCCTGGAAATTTTTATGTGTTTCGGCTGATAGCAAATGTGACAACTAACCCAAAAGAGAATGTGACAAGCATCCCCAACTGGGATTTTTTGTTAGTTCTTCTCAAAGCTAACAACCACATTGGCATAGCGAAGACAAATAACTAATTATAGCTCTCTCTTCATACTTTTTAATGGTAGTGATTGTTTTATTATAAGCTCGTTATGTAAAAGCCTAGAAGAGAAACACTGAAGAGCTGGATATTTACATTTTCACATGAAAAACACTAAAAGTCCTCTCACTTCAGTGTCGAGTGGTTTACTCCAGAAATGGCTCTCACCTAAATTCTGAAAATTTAGGTGCCAACACTTCTTAACAGCACCCTTTTAGGGAAGTAGATCTAATTACGGTGATAACCAACGTATGTGACAACTAATCCTGTTCTCTCTTACTCCTAGCTAAACCAATACATCATCCTCACCTAAGTTCTTCAATCAGGGTTTAAATGGATGGAGAGCTTCAGGTTCCGGCTCAGTCTCCCCTTCTGCCTTCTCACAGGACAGAGATTTAATTTTGATTAATTTTTCAAAGCCTCTGCAGCAGGTGTGTTGGAAAGCAGCTGAAAATGGAGACTAAAAGTCCCCTTAGGCTGTTAGCCACTAAGGCCAGAAACAGGCCGGTTACAACCCTAACACAAACAACTCACCAATAATTCAGCACCAGCTAAGAAACACACTAGAATGAAAACTGACGTAGGTATAAATATATTTGTCTGCTTGAAAGCTGGCCTATGTTTGCTGCCTTATTTCTAACACTGTCCCATTTCTGTCACTTGAAATAACTCAGAAAAAAATAATTAGACTATATTCAGTCCTTGAAATTGAGGTGATTTGAAACAAGAACTGTACAAATATGTGCTTAATGATTCCAGCACAGTATTCATCCTGACTAGACACAATTTGACATAGTTCTTCTCAAGCATGACAGAAGAGAAAGAAGCATGAAACTCAGTAGTAGTGTGCTTTGTACCATTATACTTCACCTTCAGCACAAAGATGGAGCTTTTCTTGTTCCACACCTTTAGAAGTGTACATTACTTCTCTCACTTGGCTGCCAGCACCTGCAGGTGGATGATGGGAGGGGTTGTCATGGAAACAGGCCACTGGGATGGGACATGGTGCAGGCTCCAGCACACGCTTTGAAAAGCTTTCATTGATAGCTGTCCCAGTGAGCTGATTTCCGGTCTGTTACTAGGCTACCCACTGAGTCCGTATAAAGGCTTGTCCGCTCCTTGCAGATAAAAGGACAGCAGTGGATTTTTCAAAGTGGCAGTTTGAATGCACAGGTTTAACAAATGCCAGACTACTGCTGCTCTGCCCTCCTCTGTCCATCATTCTCAGCATAGGACACAGGTCTCCCTGAAGGATCTGTGACATTCACTGACATTTTTCTTGCAGCATCTCCTGACATCTCTATGCACAAAGGAAAGCAGTTGTGTGAGAAGGTGTTTAACCTATTACATCCCTGGCATTTCTTGATGTACAATGCATGCAAAGCAAAATCAAAGCTCAAATAAGTTACTGACAATAGTGTGACATTAGTGTCAAGGGACTCTATCTGAGATAAATAATGTGTATCAGTAACACTCTATTTGAAGTCCTCTATTTAGCATTTATAAGCAATTCTTATAAAGCTATTCAAAAATAATTAAAAATGTATATCACAATCAAATCTACTGTCAGATATAAAGGCTTTCAGAATTTTATTAGTGTTATTTTCCAACAATGACCTTCTCCTTTGAAGCATGTGTAACTGGTAAATAATCAGTTGATAAATGATTGATAACATACAACATTAGGTATACATCATATTTATATATGATAGGTGACAATGATACACATATGTTACAGTGTGTTGTACAATTCAGTCGCTGGTTGAATTAGAATTTTTTATGAATTTCAATTTAACTTATTCTCGACCTCAAAATTGAAAAAAATATAACTGAGTTAATTAATAGATTTCTAGAGCTATTAGCTGCATTTAATAAAAAATGTGTTCAGTTGTCATGAGCATGTTTATGAAAAGAAATTGAAATAACATAATTGCTAAATATAACTAATAAATACATCATAGTTCATATCTATTACAACAGTGTTATATTGCAAACAATTGATTAACTGTTTATACACCAGTTACAGATGCTTCACAAATGCATTGCTAAACACTTAAAAATGTATTTATAGCCACTTGCAGTAACATTATAGTGTTTTAAGTATTTATTAAGTATTCAATTATTATATACTGATTATAAATGTCTTGTGTAATATTCCTGCAAATTATATGAAAGAAAGAATTATATAAAAACATTTGTTCTTCCCCATATTCAAAAAAATCATCAAGGTGAGACTAGTGTTCAGATATTAAATCTACATAAAGCCCATTATACTATCTTTAAAATACTTGACAATAGTCTCAGTTTGATTACACCCTGTTCTGCAAAACTATCATCTCACTGATAACATCGATGATATAAAAAACAGCCGGTACTTTACAAAGGTAAAGTTATAAATGGTTTATTAACTGTCCTTCGGTTTCCCCAAAATGAAGAATATTTGTCTCAATTCCAGAAATAATTGAGGAGAAGAGGGGCAGAGAGAGCATGCGGGAGAACGAGCACGTTGTCATGGGAGACTAAATGGGGATCGTTTGATTGCACCACAAAGCCCAGAGCTGTCAGTCAACACCAGAAACAAACAGAGCTTCTGGCTCCCACTGGAGATCTACTTTTTCTAGACAGTAAACCACTGAGATTGGGATTTGCATTGTGTTGGAGTTATGGACCTTGCAGAGGCACTGATGGGTTGAAAGTAACTCAGCATCAGCTTTCACATTACTGTATGTCTAGTTTTTACTGACAGAGGTGGGAAAAAAGCCACTCATAATGTTATATTGAATAAAAATATAACAATGGCAATTTGCAGTCGTAGATATGCTGTAAAATCCAAAGATACAGTACTAAATGCTGAGAATATGAAACATTTGGCTGATTTATAGCAGGGTTGCTTGGTGCCATATAACACTGCCATCTGCACTTGCTATAATTGTCCATTATCCATAATCACCGTCTCCTTTGATCCTTTCTCAGCTGCATTATATTCTTGTGGCTTATGCCATATGTTGCCTCCTTTCTAAAGTTTTAAGATGTAGAGGTATGCTTTGTATAGTGAAACAGACTGAACAGGATGTGACAAAAATGCAGGCACTATCCACAGTCTTGGTTTTATGAGTGACTAATTTCTTTGTTTTTGAAGTTACTGTATGTTCTCCGAGGCATTTTGTGCAGTAATTATATTCTACCGGGACAAGAATTTAAATTATTCTCTGATAATTGCTTTGCAGAGGCAAACACACTGCAGTCTGCATCTTCCATTCTCTCTCTATCAACGCTAACACCTACAGCTACGCTCATCACCCTGAAATTAATAAATTCTAACCTAAGACATCAACATGATGATTTTCCCTGCAACAATTTATGCTTTTAAATTTTCACTTTCAACCTGTAAATGTCTATTTCCTCAAAAGTATTTACTAAATACAGAGTATACACAATTAACTATACATACTGTGAATAAAAATGAAACATGGTGTTGAAATCATGGTTTAAAAAATATGAGGAAAAAAGATTTTATTTAACTTGCTCTTCAATAAACAACATGTTTGTGTGTGTAAACCACAACAAAACCAGTGATTGTAGACATATTCTAGCAAAATAAGAAAAGAAATATTTAAGAATCTTAAAAGCCTTACATCTATTTACCTAGTTTATAACATTCATATTTCTATTGCTGGTTTACAGTAGTTGCTCTGCAAACACAAAGTCTAAATCAAACATACTGTTTATTAATGTACAAAAAGTAAATGAAATCATAGCTGATACAACATTACAGAAGAATTGCTAACATTATTCAATAGACAGTATATCAAGTCTAAACATACTTTGTCAGCTTATATTTGAGTTGATAGACAAATTAGTATATATATTTCAGTGCACAACAGTCAACAGTAAAACTGTTTTACAAGAGAAAGAAAGATTGCAGTCTCTAACAGCTCTGCCAGAGAAACAAGTCAAAACGTGTGGGATTTCAGCTTTTTCTTTGCTCACGCATACTGAATCCGTGACAATACTCATGCTGTGTTCATTAAAACAAGAACTAAAAATAAAGCAAAGTGACTATTTAGTCCAGTAAGCTAAACAAAGCTGCCATATTGTGTGTCAAAATAGGCGAGAGGTAAAAAGGCAATATGCTAAACTAAAGATCTGAAATGTTGGTTCGTCAGTAGCTTCAAAGTCTGAGAGAACCAAAGAACAATAAAAGGAAACGTCAAAGAAAAAAGAGATTAAGTTCACTTTTACACAAAGAAGCAAATATGTATATTTGTGCTCCTGACAGAAACATGTCTCTGTGTGTCCAAGCAGGTGGGACCTCTCACCACATGTAGTAGCTGCGTGTGGTGTCCACCTGGCTGGGTTTGGTCTCAGAGGAGCCCTCTTTCTCCTTCTCACTGTCTGCCTCCCACAAGTTGATAAGAGGAGGGTACAACTCATTTAACGGTATTGACGAGGTTTTCTGCATGTACTTCTTCAGGGAATGATGATAGTTTTTCCTCTTCCACCTCTTTGCAATGTACACCCCCAGTGATGCCAGGCTGATGATTGCAAACATTGTTCCCATAACTGCTGCAAGAGCAGTATTTGTCCCTTGGTCAGATATTTCCACAGCAAAAGTTGCTTGCTTTGTCGTCACATTTACGCATGACTTCTGTGTTTGTTGGTGGATGTTGGAGACAGTGAGGCACACTTCATACTCAGTCGCCGGTTGTAAATGCGTAAGGTTGTACTCGTGGACATCCACAGGTACCCTGGCAGTGTAAGTAATATGTGGGTTGTCAATTTTCATGGTGGCAGATGACCACTTTAGGTTAGAGGTCATTACATTTGAGTTTACCTTCCAGGAGACCAGGATTGAGTGGGACTCTGTTTGTTTGACGTAGATCTTCATAAGCTGAGTGCTGTCTAACAGAGTACCGTTTACACGTATGGCTATCACTCTTGTGTCAGCTCCTTCTGAATTTTGAGCTACACATGTGTATCTGCCAGAGTCTTCTACTTGGATATGAGAAATTCTCAATGTCCCTTCACTGCTGAGACTGTACTTGTCGGATAGGGTGTCCCTCATTACCTTGTTCCCCATCGGTGTCACCCAGTATATTTCCGGCTCAGGCTGAGACATGGCTCTGCAGTCCAGGTCCACCGTCATGTCAATGTCCAAGTTGAGGTGGTTGGGGAAGGTATCATGGGAAATCATGGGCAAGCATTGGTTTAATAAGTTCTTCTGCAACACCGCCCGCACATGCATACCCCTGACCTCTGCTGGCGTGGCACAAAACATAGACAGAGGTTCCATGAACCGGACAGTGGTTTTGTTGGAGCTCATCCACTGGATGACACAGTCACAGCGAAGAGGGTTGCTGTGGATGCTGATCTCACGTAGGTTGGGGAGAGAGTCCACAGTAGATTGATAGAGGGCATTCAAGGCGTTGTTGTTTAGCATTAGACTCTCTAAGGCTGGGACATCACGAAAGGCCTGACGATTGATGTAGGAGAACTTGGGGTTGTTTGTAGCCTCCAGCTTAGTGAGCTCAGGAAGATTGTCCAGACTGTACTGGTCAATAGAAACCAGCTCGCCCATGTTGTTTATACCCAGCTCTTTTAGTCTCAGCATGTTTTTGAAATCTCCTTCCTGAATCTTGTGCACTGGATTTTTGTTCAAATCCAAGAACTTGAGGTTAGGCAGTTTCTGGAGGGCTCTTTGAGGGACCCTGACCAGCTTATTGTCGTAGAAAGAGAGGCTCTCAAGATTGTCAAGTCCCACAAAGGCATTTCCAGGGACGTCTGTCAAATCCATCCCAGCCAAAACAAGGCTTCTAAGGTTGCCCAGTGGCTTAAAGTTGAAGTCCATTATTCCCACAACGGGATTCTCCCCAATCATGAGGATCTCTAGATTGGGTGTAGAATCAAACCACTGACTACTGATGGTCTTAAGCTTGTTGGAGTTGAGGTGAAGCCTTAGCAGGTTGTGGAGCCCAGAGAAGGCATTGGCGGAGATGGTGTTGATCTGATTATGGTTAATGTAGAGCTCCTGCAGGTTGCTGAGGTCCTGCAGACAGTAATCAGGCATTTCTGTGATCTGGTTCTCCTCCAGATGAAGCGTGGTGAGCTGGGACATATTGGTAAGGCCAACATCCCGAATGCTACTGAAGTTGTTCTGGGACAAATCCAGCTCGGTGAGGTTGAAGAGCTGCTCTAGCTCCTCAGTGGTCCTGGCAATGTAGTTACTCTGTAGGAGGAGAACCTGGGTGTCACTTGAGAGGTTCCCAGGGATTCGTGTTAGGCGCAGGTCATTGCAATCCACAGTGATAGCTTCTCTGTAAGTGGACTGGGGGGTAAACCAGGGCCGTATCTCACACACGCACAGCTGGGGACACTCATTGCTCTGAACAAAAGAAAGTCCTATCGATACCAGGGTCAGGCCAGCAAACACCTGGCCTAAAAGAAAGCAGTCTAACCTCCGTCTAGCCATACTGGAGAGGGACAGGAGGAGGGGCAGATGAATTTGGGAGAGAGTGTGTTACAGTCATCAACCAGACTTTTCACTGATTAGGTCTTTCAGTCCAGTGAAATAGCCAGGGGTTGAAGCCAAGGGTAGAATATTACAGCAGGATCTAGGAGCAGCAAAATGATCTAGAAAAGAAACACAAAACACACATTATTATACGGAAAACATTGTTTATCCCATGTTTACAATTAAAGGGTATATATAATTATGTTTTTTGTATGTAACAATTATGGAAATATTGCATAATATTTCATGTATCTTGTAAATGTAGCAATTACTTAAGATAACAGAGGGACTAAGAACAACAATTGCTTCTCCAGTATCCTTGTGAGACTGTGAGATATGTGCAGCATCAACAGTTTTGAGAAAATGCAAGTTCAGCTCATTACAATGCAAGCACAAAACACTGCTCTGAACTACTTGGAAACATATCAAATTCCATTGAGGGCTTTCATCTATTCAACAGGCCCATAAGGACTCGATCATTAGCTTCTCCGAACATCATTAAACACTATGAGATATTAGTATGTGCCATGCCTCAAAGAAGGCAAAAAAAGATGCACATCTTAATTTTTAATGCAACATCTTCAGCATTCTGAATTTAGGGCAAACATGAAAAAAAAAGTTTTCAGCAGGCCTAGGATTTTTTCCAGGATGATTGGGTACAGATGAAAGATTGTCAAAACTTTAAGCAGCATTCTTTAACTTGAAGAAGGATTTCAAGAGAGGACTGGGAGAGAACTACAGACCCTGATATAAGCCAGTCGCTTGGTTAAGTGAGTGGGAGCTCCTAAGAGGTGCAATGGGCATCTGCTAGCCCATATGGCAGTAACACTCACTCCAGTGATTTGGAAGACAAAGCATTCATTCTGGCAAACAATAAACAGCCTTTATTAAATGCCAGTGCCACATTTTAAACTGTTCACATGGGCGTTACCATCACATGACTTTTATCTAGGGATAGAAATGTTGGTCAGTCAGTCCACCACATTGACTGAAATATCTCAAAAACCATTGGATAAATTGTCATATAATTTTGTACAGAAAATTTTCAAATGTTTTACACGTTTAACTTATTTTTGACATACTTGATATGTAAGTTGTATTTACATTGTTGTACCCCCATTCTTTAGGATTAGTTCAATTTTGAGATGTTTACACAAGTGTAGGTTGGATGGTTAACGTCTCATTGTAAAGCTTATAGCCTCAGCCTATATGTATATAAATATGGGTGTAGTAAAAGAAAAAGCTTACATTTTGAACCAAAGAAGATCCAACTGGGATTGAAATATCGGTATTGAAACATTTATATATATTGGAGTTTTGGAGTAGTGTGCGGGTATTAATCTTTTCATCAATATTTCACAGACAGAGGATGCAGCCTATTGACTTTTTCTCTAGCGCCACTGTGAAGTTGTCATACAGTGTGTGATTTTGAATTAATTGTCTCAACAACCATTGGGTGGATTGCCATTTAATCATGTATGAATAGTAAGGGCCCCTGACTTCTCATCTAGCCACATCATCATTCTAACATGCTAAACTATCATATTGACTGTGATAAATACTATACCTGCCAAATATCAGCATTGTCATTATACATGCATTACCATGTTGATATTAGCATTAAGCTCAAAGCAAAACTGTGTCAAAACACCCTCAAAGAGCTGCCTTGTCTTTCATATTGCATATTGCCCTGTCCCATTCAATAATTATGTTCACATGGAAATACTGTACATAGACATGCTCTAGCTATGTAGCAGTTTTATTCTTCCCCTCTGTTTATTAACATGATAAGGTTGCCAGCACTACTTTAACAAACGTGTGCACTTGCAGTGTCTTACAGCAATAAAGTAATTAAATTAGTTCTGTTTACTAAAGGACACACCCCTCCAAGTATAGAGCCATACGGCAGGACCACAGCACAATGACCTCGTCTACCACACGGCTTTATGGTCAACACCAACTTAAGAAGATAGTGCTAAAGAGGCTTTCAAACAAGAGAGCTGACTAATTCATCTGAATGCAAACTGCCTGGCAACAACAGGGAAACAGGAACTTGTCTCCTCCTATACTAGAGATTCCCTATGGGACGGGGCGGAGCATGGGTGAAACAGGGATACTACTGTATCTGGTCTTTAAGCTAAAACACTGTATATTGTGACGATTGCTGCGCCACTCTGGATTAGTGGATGGAGATACTGAAGTGGAGATTAGCTAGAGGCAATGCACTGGATTCAAACCCAGAGGAGAGAAACAGGTCACTTAGCACTTTAATAAAAAGCTACATATCACTGGAATCTGCAACACACACTGCTTAGAGTAAAAGGAGTCCTAATGTATTGTTAATCTCATTATGAAAATAATGATTTAAGTGCTTTTTTGTAATTTTGTCAACATAGAATGAAAATGAGAATATTCTGTCCCATTTCAATATTTTTAAATTATTTCATTACATTACAGTTTTGACAAAAATGTTCTATAAAATCAATCTGAATGAAAATCAAGATGACAATCTTTTCATCTAATGCTAAAAAAGTGAATAAGCATATTTCAAAAAATGTTTAATTACTCCTCTGGTTTAACAATGGCTTTGTAGTGGCCAAAGAAAGAAGTAATACAAATTGGAGCTGATTTACATGATTTCCTTTTAGAAAACACCAGATCATTTTCATGGGGTTACTGGAGCCCACAGTATGTATCTGTATTACTATAAAATGACTTGCTTTCAATATACTACACATCACAATTGTAAACATTGTAACCTGGATGTATTAACATACAATTTCCTGCTGTCAAACCCTTCCTTCTTTATTTACTGCAAATGGGGTTAATCTTAGATTTTCCCTGTTTAGTAAACAGTGACAGATTTCTTATTACTCCCCTTCATACAATGTAAGATTAAGAAATTTCTAATCTCACTTACTGGACACGTAAAATATGACACACTTATCAAAGTAAAAAATGGGTTTGCTCAAATGTTTAAAATGTTTAAAAATAAAATAACTATAAGCTAAAAGACAAAATAAAAGAAAGATCTGTGTCAACATCCTGTTGGTTCACTTCCAACAACAAACTAAAAGCTGCCTGGGACATCCGGACACAGGCTGCATAGGTCCATTGTGATCAGAGTCCCGGCAGCACAGGAAATCTTTAAACACGCAGCAGGTGGAAGAACACTCAACAACACAACACCAAAGGCAGGAAGGCAGGAAACGGACAACATAAAGGTTTTAACCACAGCCACCTTGAAATAAATATCACAGCCTCAGACATACACTGAGTTGTCTCAGATGGCTGAAAGATGTAAGGTCACTTTGAGGTGCTTTGTTATATGACGTCTTTGGCAAGTGAGACCATAATAACACACAATTCACATGTGGAACAAGTGTCAGCACTAAAAGGAATGCATACTGAACACAGACATGGATCAGTAATATGTAGAGTTACACATGTATTCTCTATTAGTCTACCTGTTTCCCTGTGACTTAGTCTTTGAGTTGACCCTGATTTCATTCTCACAAGCTTACAAACACCTCCTACCTATCCTAACCCAAAATTTGCCAGGTGATCATCACCAATGGCTTTATACTAATCAACAATACGATGCTAATGCAGAAGAAGGATCTTACGGTTGTCAGAGCGGTCCTTAGTGTGATGACAAATTAACTTATTAATGCTCATATGATGTTGTCACTTACTATCCAAAATTCAGATTTTGGAAGTGCCCCTTGATGATTAATATCCTGTGGTATGACAAAATGCATTAACTCTTATATGAAGGTAAGACAGCACTTTTTATGATGCCAAAGGAAATAAACTGAATGAGCATTTAGATTTTCATGGACGAGGCTTAATTGACACCTGTGCACAGAAGCTGCATGTCATAAGGGCCTATTGACTGAAACACTATCTAGACTATTTATCCAACCATTGCATTACATTTCTATAAAGACACAGTATAATATTGTTCAGATGCAACTAGTAATTCATGTATTTCTCATTTGTAAGGGGCTCGTGCACCTGTTCTATCATAGTCATTCAGCAACATAAGATGCACATTTAATAGATATGGTCTTACTGAACACATTTCTAGTGTCCCTTGATGTGATACTCATATGTAGTTACCATTCACCACCTGCTGTAGGCCCAACATACACTTAGTCACTGTATTTCAGATATGCGGGGACCATCTGAAATGTTTGGTCACCAAAACAACAAAATTTAGTCTATTGAGCTCAAAGTATTTGAAAATTAGATTTGATTACACTTGATAATCTACATTACAATCCTCATCAAGATTTTTTGTTGGAATTTATTGTATACTGAAGAATTACCACTTATCATTGACAGCTATTATGTACAAACAATTAGTATTTAGTGGCTTTTTCTTCAATAAAAGTCACTATAGCAGAGATTTGGATTCCAGAAAGTATTTTTAAATACCTAATTGGTTATATTGAAAAATGATTGACCAGTATTGCTCGAAACTATAGTAGTACCCTGTGAAGTTTTGACCTCTAGTAGCATTATGAAGCAGTTTTTTAATGAGTAGGCCCTGATTTGTTTGTTTTGTGCACACACGGACAACTTCCAAAATAAGGCACCCATTCATGACATGAATGGGTACAGGTAATGTGAGCAAATATGCTGCTGTTTTAACTCTGACCACATTTGACAGCCATGAAAAGGCTCAGTTTCATTTCATGCCATGGAAGTAGACCCCTGTCATTTCCATTTGAGACACTGTCACCATTTTAGACACTGTCACAGACTGACATCCATGTGCTAATTGTGCATCCTGACATATTCCATTTGCATAAAGCTCAAAGATGTGACTACTGAAAGACATAAACTAAAAATATCCAAACACTTCTGTAGGTGGTACAGTACAGTTTTCTCATTAATTGACAGCATTATAGTAGCATAGGTTAGCAGTATAGTATATATAAGCATTGTTTCCCAACATTTTTCTTAACAAACGAGATGTGTGGGTGATAAATCCTGGCATGCATTCATCTAACAAGCAAACTGGCTTTAAATGAAGATCTGAACAATCTTTAGACAGCAAGTCTGCCATGAGTTCTCATGAAAACAGCATGTTGTCTTTATTTTCTTTATAGCCATCCCACTAAATAATCTTAGATGATGTGTGAGTGATGTAAGATGTGAGAGCACGTTTCCAACTCTAAAAACAAGATAAGGTCTCCCTCTGAACCACTCTTAGTGACTTTTAAGTCCAAGGCTCAATTTTCAAATTCCTGTCCAAGTCTGTCTAAAGATGCTCAGGCTCATCGTCAAGGAAATCCCTTCTTGAATGCGATAAGAATTGAGTGTGACATGAGAAAATGAAAATGTGATTTAAACTGGATAGCAAGAGCCTTGCATTCAGGGTTCTCTCGGGAGTGCCTTCTCTGACAGCACATATAAACCCGCTGGCCTGGGGTTGCCTTTGAGCTTCAGTTTATTCATCTGCACAAGTAAAAAAAAAAAAAAAAAAAGATAAAACAGAAATGAGGAAAAACAAATTACAGGTGGAGCAGGTGAGATAAACAACCCCAGCGAGTGCTTAAACACATCTTGTCACAAATTAAACAAAATTGAGGTGCAAAAAACCACTCACACACTAAACTAGACAACAGAAGCTGAGTGACAAGCAAACAACACAAGGTACAATATGTTACTTCAGAATCTGGCTGGAATTGTGACAGGAACTCTAAATTCAGTGAAAAACAAAATACATCTAATATACAAAGTGAAAACTCAACATTCTTTTCATTCCTGCTTTGCACCCATCTTACAGTAACTCTAGAATAAATAGATTTTTAAAAAAGCATATTATGGCCTCATGGGAAAGACTCATGAGTGGCATCAATATCCAATCAGACTCCAGCAGATGCATAAAACAGTTACACCTCCCTTGGGAACTATAGTCAAGTAAGCTATAGTTATTTTTTTCATTTATTTATATTTTTCCTATGATGAGGGAATCAGGACTTTTTCCCCCCTCACTGTGGCCAATATGAGTTGTCTTGATCCCTTCAGTCGTGCTCACACCTGCCTCCAATGCGCTAACCGCCCCCTCCCTCCAGGCATTTAATACAACACGCTCCATTTTCTCGTGGGACTCTCAAATAAGCACACGTTGAAAAATGTGCTCATATAAAAATGCATGTAGCAGGTTTAATTGTTCCTGCAGCACTGTGGCTGCCGATACAGAGTACAACAGGGAGGAAACAATGCCATATTTGTGTAATATAGGTAGGCTATGGATAATTTGGTAAACATGCTAACTAGAAAATATTACAAGGATTTACAAACACACTGCCATTAAAGGGTGTACATCCACACATACTGTTGGATTTCTAAAGGAGCAGGTATGAGCTTGCCAGTAGGGGTAACGTGCTTTAAACGTCTTTAACACATAGTTCCTGGTAAATTGTTGGGATAACCTTTCCGGGATCACTAGGGATTTTCGGTATAGGCACATGCAGCCACATACAGGAACATTTCCATCTTGCACTTTTTCATACACGCCATTGCAATGCTGGAATAGATGAGGCAAGGGACATTCCAGCAGATGGCAGTAATGCAACACTTACAGATGCCAACCTAACATAAAATTCAACTGAACAGGTTAAAACTCATGATCAAACTTTCAAACTAGGCATTGGTGATCAAATAAGAATCAATATTCTGTTACTGCATTTCCTATTTCTAGAAATACGCTGACTGGTTTCAGATTAGATGACTCAGTTTAGGTTTTCCCTGTTTGGAGACAACTGCGTCACTTCGTCATCGGCAACACTCATGGTATTGATTTTACAGCAGCTTGATTGCTTCACCTCTCAGGCTTGTTCACCTTCAACGAGTAAGCGGACAATCTCAATGGACACTTTGTGGAAAACCTCAGTTCTTCTACTGACTGATTTGATTTGTGATACTAATGTAGATTTCATCCTGCATCAATTCCAGCCCATTCTCCCAAGAAAACCAACAGTGTAGGTTGAAAATTCAGCAGGCCAAAACAACCTATAGTTACATTTATGTTATCTTGTGGCTTATTATGACTCAGGGAAGTGGAGCAGTTCAGATAATGCCAATATAAGGTAACAGATTTTCATATTAAAAGTAGGCCAGTGTGGTGGATGGTTGGATAACAACGATGGATGGCAAAAAGCAGACTTAGCTGGAGGAGTGTTCGCTTCCTGTTTCCAACCACATTGTATCACATTTCCAACCGTGAGTCAGGGGCAGGTTTTTTTTTTTAATATAATGTCGATTGTTGTGGTGTTTACTGTTGGCATGATGACAAAGGTTACTTTAAGGAAGTACATTTAACCAACATCATGTTTCAAGTGATCATTTTAACCCAAACCACTATCTTTCCCTAACCCTAACCAAGTGGTTTTTGTGCCTAAACCAAACCACACCTTAATCACAACATTAAAAATCATTACGTTCACTCACCCCCATTCCCCAGAGCAAAAGGGCAACACAAGCCTGAACCAGGTGGTTCTCTCATTGATACTGTACTGTCTCTGACACATCTGGATGGAACACATTCACATATCCATGCCTTGACATCTATTCTGTAGAAAACTTTAAACTCATTAAAAAACTACTACTCCTGCACTGACTGCAGCACTGACAGTGATGTCACAGGAGGTATGAGGGCACGGTGAGCTAAACTGTTACTGTGTCTGTTGTCTCTAAGACCTTTAGCCCACAGAGGACAAAGGGCTAATTCCTATAGCCCCTCTTTTAAGAAGAATGGCAAAGGCTTGAGCTCAATAACCCAGCTCCCCCCACTTCACCCTGCACTATACCCTTGGGACCTAAATATTGTTGTTGTTGGTGGTGGTGGTGGGGTGAGGTGGGGTGGGGGATGAAGAAGCCCTGTACCTCCTCCCACGAGCCCTGCTGTCTCCTAACAACTCCCCCACCCCCCCTTCCACATGCACGCACACACACACAAACACACAGACGCCTGCCTGCAACACACACGCCCTATTAGTGGGCCTTTGTCACACTCCACTCAAAAGAACTTCTCATAATCATGTTAAAAAAGTAGACATGTTGTCCATGCAAGGCAGGATGCCCCCCTGGGGGAGGAAGAATAAAAAAGAAATCAATCAGGGGATCCTGCCTAGCCTGATGTTGTTCACTCAGTTCGAAAAATGATGTAACCGTCTGCTCACTGAGGAAAAACAGTGTCACAGCACCAAAGGAGACAAAGTTTGCAAGAATACAATATGAGATGTCTAGGATTGGAAACATTTTTTGGCCCAAAGCTGAATAAAGTCTTAATTATAAGAAGAAATTACACATAAAGAAACTGTTTTGTGTTTAATTAAATACTTTTTTGGGTTTGTGTCATTATAAAGTTACTGAAGCAGAGATCCACAAAGAAAAGATGACTTTGTTTTTGACACAGGGAGCCATAAATAAAGTCATTTACAACATTAAAACATTCAAAACAAATCACTTAACCTTCTAACAGGAGACTATGTCCCTCTCCCTAAAGTTGAGTGATGCAAGTCAGCAGTCCCCCATCACAAAAGCGCAACAGCTGCAGCCACAGAAGCAGCGTTTCTGAACCACAATAGACCCCCTGCCAATGCAACCCCATTCTCACAGCATCTTTTAGAGAAGGGCCTTGTCTTTGCCTGAAGAAGACTCCGCGACTTTTTGCTTAGAGCGGAGGAATCGAGACATCTGCCGACATAGGCTACTTTAACATTAATATGCAAATCACATTTACACAACGCTGCGCACCCCGCACGCAGCTCCTGCTGGCACCGCAAGTACCGCAACGAGATCAAAGTTTGTTTTCTCTGGAATAACATTTGACGCATTGTACCCGGGCTTGATACATTTAATCAAACATACTGTAAGGTGAACTGCTCTCATATCAATTCAAAGCAGATTCCGAGCCTGAAGTGACTGGCAAGACCCAGACTGGGTTTATGAAACATTAGATTATGCCCTTGAGTGTCTGCATCCTAAATATATCCTAACTCATTGCATCGCCCTTTCATGAATGGAAACAGACTCACAAAGTATGCATTATTTTACGCATAAAAACATATTTTACTACTTCACCACACGCTTAGACGATGTAGTTGCTGATCATATAATTAAAAACCCATTTTCACTAATAAAATACATCTTAAAAAACTACCAGACTACAGCTGTAGAAACCATATCTTTCCTTTCCTGAGGGGTCTCACCTTGTTGGCATTCCAGTCCGATGTTCCCAAGCGCACAGGTCCTTTATCCAAAGGGTCAATGCACAACAATAAATAAAATCAGTGTTACTGTACCAAGTGAATGCTTTCATCAAACAGCGTAATAACACATATTCCTTTATCCTAGGGGGGCTTCAGCTGGCGGCTGTTTTACTGCGATGTGTCGCTCGTGTATCCGATCAGTCCCAGGGCGCCTCGGAGAGAGGCATGGTGCGGTCTGCGGAGAGATCTCCAACCTGCTGCAACCGTGATATTCCTCCGCTCTGTCGCCGCCGCCGTTCCTATAAGGTTAGAGAAGAAAAATGATAAAAACACCTGGCGCTGTCCAGACCAGTCAGCTGATTCACCAGCAGGCTATTGGCTGAGAGCGCCTGTCTGTCACTGTCGGCCAAGCAAAGCAGAGCACCATCTGCTCCGGGCTTGTTGTGATGAGAACAAAGGCAGGAGAGGGCGGCGGGGCATGGGGCGAAGGGGTGGGGGGTGTGGGTGGGGAGATGGAGGGGGGGGGGGGGGGGGGGGGTGGTATATGGCATTACTGCTGAAAAAAAAAAATCTCTCCTCTGAGCTTTTCGTTAAACCCTGAGGACAATATAGGCTACCAGTCACTAAACCAGCAAAAATGGAACTTTAAGGTCTACCTCTGTGATTTATGAGTACTTTATTTTATGTATTTGTATCTTATTTCATTATTACTTTTTAAAGTAATAACAATAGTAGTCGCTTTTTATTAGTGAAAGAGGTCTCAGGTATCACTAATGACTATCATACATGCCTATTCACATGTCTTGGAATGGAAACAGGATTGGTTTATTAAACAAAAAATTATCTTGAGGATTTCTTTAATTTTCAAAAACGCCAGCTGACTTTTCTTTCTTCTTCGAGTCTCTTGCTATTCTTAATCAGGTTGTTTTTCACCTTGGGTCTCTTAATAATGATGGAAATGCTGGCTCTTGTTTGCCCCACAAGATTTTTGAGTCATCAATTTCTTAAAACTGTTTCGAAGCACATGCTTTTCTTTAAAGAAACAACGGAATAATAGACTGTTAAAATAATCTGATGCTGCAGTCTTGTCATTTGTTCAGCTACATCTTGTCAATACAAGAAGCAGTGATGATATATTGAATGAGGCACATTTACTCAGCAGTTCTGCTTGGAAAGAAAAACAGTTTGATATGTTTTGGTATCAATTTACTAACTTGTATAATTTCAAAAATCATCTGTCCTTTGTTATCTTGTTGGAGAGCATCACAGTATAAAAAATGCATTGTCCTTTCCACTTGGTCTCTAATAATTTCATTGAACTTAATTATATGAATTGATTTGGCTTCAGGCAGTGCAAGCAGCTGTAAAAGACAATATAATCACCTTACAAAGTTAAATGGTTGACCTTGCAGATGGCAGCCAGATTGTATTTCTTGCCCCTTGCTACCTGTGAATCCAACATTCTTTTAGATCTGTTTTTGGTCTCCACCAGTTCCTGACAAAAATATCTGGCTTTTTAGTCAATTCAAAAAACGAACTGCAAGTGAAGTCAAGTGATAACACTCTCATTTCATCACAACAAACAACCCCTTTCATATACATGTCGTATTTTCTTCCAATTCCTAACCAACAAATATTGGTTAATGCAGATTTAATATTCAGACTTGCATGATTGCTACTTAATTTTAGATCAGAAATAAGTTCTCTGCCTTCAGATTTCATTGGCTAACAAAGCTAGTTTCTCACAGATATTTTAATATTGTAGTAAGGAGTCCACCAATGTCTTCTTCCAGTTAGAAGTCCAAATCAATGGAAAAACATAATCACCCACAAATATTTCCTTGTTAAAAGCTACAGGTGAAGATCCTAATTAATGGCACATTCACACCAGTCATTTATTTTACACACGAAATAATGAGATGACAGCGTAATCACACCCACACGAACCTACAAGGAAAAAAATATGCACAGGCCATCAGAGTGAGTAATATCATGCAATGACCTTTAAATATAAATTCAGCTGAATACAGGATCGCATTAAACCGGCGCTCAGGCTGAAAAGCATCCTAGCTCCATTAGCATTTGTGCAACCATGTATGATGACATCAGTAAAGCATTAGCACGATTTAGAAGAATCCATTTGCTCACGGTTGCGGTGAGACAAGGAGATTATAAACCCGCTGTTGCTACACACACATCAGCTGAACGTGCTGCGACTTCTCCCACTCAGGCCTGTTGCCACGTTCCAAAGTGCATGGCAACTCCAGCGGAGCAAAATTAGATGCGAAGGGGTTAAAGTGGAGGCCCTGAATGAATAATTGCTCTCCAGTCCACAGCCTCAAAATCTAATCCTCCCCTCAAACCCACCTGTCAATAAACATCCCTTTTTTTTTTTTAGCATGTAGCAACATCTCAACTGTGGGGAAATTTATTAGACATAATATTTGTGCTGGGGTTTTTTGTAAAGAAAATAAAAACAGATCTTTCCCGGTGAATTTCTGCTTTTCTTGGCGTAGCCCTGTTGGAAAGCAGCATGCACTGTCCTGAATCAATTTGCTTCATGAGTATCCTTCACTTTGAAGCACCCCCATGTTAATACACTGCTTCACACGAGAGAGAGCTGTATGAGAGCAGGAAGAAACTACAAACACTCATTTCAAGCACTAATTTCACACACATTGTCCATTTGAGACATTTGAAAAGAACTAAAATCCTCTATGCATGCATGTGCTCACCATTCTTATTCCACCTGTGTTACTGGCTCATGTGACACATAAGTCCATTGGTAATTATGATTCGATGCAGGTAGACGGCACCTTAGAGCAAAGCGCAGAGAGAGCTGCGCAAGTACTTTGCTGCGTTGATTTTCAAAGTGAAACCGTTAAAGCTGTCTACCTGGAGGTATATATATTGCAGGCTGAGCAAGAGCGTCTACTTTCAAAGCTCTTCTTGGTGAGGTGGAGAGAACGATGGGTGGGTAGTATAGGCAGGTGGGGAGAAAAGCTCTTATCCGTACACCTCCTCTCTGGTTCTCTTCCATCGAGACATGAAGACAGATGGCCTGCTCTGGCCCTGTCAGAGCAAGAAGGGTGTGCAGCTGGATCCACACACACATACTTCCATGTCAGACCATAGGCACTCCAACCATCATCAATACTTGCCTAACCCTAACCCTAACCCTAACCCTACAATAACTTTAACAACTGACCGAAAAATCATCTTTTTCCCCATCTTAATTGGTTCTAAGTCTGAAATTGCCCCCCCACCCACCCACGCCGCACGCACGCACGCACACACACACACACACACACACACACACACACATTTTCAATTGAAGTAAATGGGCATATCAGGTTGTCTGCATGTCTCAGGACCTTTTTTCAGTAGCATGCTGAATATAAGTGAAGGTACATTTATGTAGTGATTAACAGTATATTGTCATAGTCCAATCACAGTCTGGCTACATCCACCTGTCCACCAAATGCCCTCAGACATTTACTCCTATTTATTATACTGGATTGAGTGGGAGAAGGCACTTGTGAAATGTGTGGCATTTGTCTCTGTGGATTAGAGTGATTTGCAGCTTTATGTATGTCGGTTGATTATGATGAGGCTCGTGTTTTCTGGTTTCTTGTTTTTTTCTGCTACTCTGGGTTTTTCCTGCTGTGTCTCTGCTCTGCTTTTCCCTCCGCACCTGCATCATCCTCATTAGCCCTGGCCTGCTCCCCGGGTCTTCCCCAGCCAATCTGTTCCTGTTCTCCTTTTCCACCTGCACCCTCATCTCCTCATCAGTTTAGTTTGTATTTAAGTCCTGGTTTGCAGTTGAGTTTTTTTTCCTCTTTGTTCCTCTGTTCTATTTGTTCTGTCTTGTTCAGTTTTGTGTTACTTGCAGATCCTGATTAAAGACTTATTCTTCACTTCCTGCTTCTCATGAGTCTTGCATCTCTTGCTATACTCTTCCTGATATATATACGGCCCTACTCAAACCAATACATTGAACTATGGGGGTCAAATCTAAAGGATCAGTTTTAGCAATTCAATATCCAATGATCATTTTTGCAGAGATTTCTAAAATATGTTTCATCTCTTTTTGAGAGCATTCTATTACAGTGAATCTCTGCAGCCAAAGAGAGGTACTCTACACTTTTGAGCATCTCTATGTGGAGTCTTCATTACACAACCAACTTTGAAGCCTAAAGCAGAAAGCCAAAAGCGATGGCACTCCCACTCATCACCAACGCTTTTATAGCTGGGTTGATTTTTCAACACAAGTCACAACAACATTTTTCACACAGCGTAGTGGTAAACAGATTGGGTGCAGCTAATTTGCATGATAGTCTCCCCTGAAAGAGGTTCTTCTGTTGTTTTGGTTATCAATCAGATTAGGTTTGGGGATTTCAGGTCTTCTTCATGTTTGCAGACTAAAACCATTTCAGTGGCATTGACAGCACACAAACAGTGACTCACCTGTATAGTGAAGCAGTACATTACTGTGGAGCAACTGCATCATAATTTTCCTCTCTTTTTTTAAATCATGGAAAAGTATGAAGGGTTTTTTAAATATTGCACACAGGCTCTGCAGCTTTTTGTTGCCTTTTCTTTAGGTCCACTCTTGTATTGCCTCATATTTTTTCACTTAGAACTCTTCCCGTTTGTTTAATCTGATTCTCTGGAGAATTTCAGGCCTGCAAAGACAAAAGTCTGCTTAACAAGAGTGCAAGAAGAAAACTCTCTGCGTTTTCTTATAAGCAGGCAGTTTCTAAGAGGCCCTGACACGTAGCCAGACACGGCTCTTGCACCATCACATGCCCGCCCCCACGAATCTCCAAAAAGCTAGCCTCATTTGAATTCAGGGCTCCAAAGGGAAGCATTATGTCCGGCTAAAAACAGCATTTTGTTAATCAGTCTGTGCAGTATATTGTATGTTTATGCTTCATCGTGTTCTCTCTCTCTCTTAACTCATGCAAAATATTTCACTGGGTATATTCAAGATGCAAAATCATGCCATTAGTCCTCTCAGCCTGGCAGTGTGTTGTGCTATTTTTATATTGGTTAGTGTTTTTGAAGTTTGACAAGCGACAACAACTGCAAATCTTATTTTCTTTTTTTTATCTCACTGTTGTCGTCACATGACTCAAGCCCAGCTGCCATGCCCTGCACTTGATTAGAACTCTGAATGATAATTTCTTTCAAAAATATAATTAATGCGTAAGACACCACTAACAGTGTTGCGTCAGATGAAGGTCAGTTCTTGCAGTGAGGTTGCTGCAGGCGAAAGTGTTGGGCCTTAATTTAAAAAGATAAATGATTGATAACGCACACTCAGCCTAATTGTTGTGATTGAATGCATCCTCCAAAGATATCTGTGTAGAATTGTGTCACCTCGTACTCACAACTCACACTCACTTCATGGTGTTAGACAGTGGTGGTCAGTTAGTTGTTAAATGTCAGTCTGCTGTTGTTGCCTGCTGCTTCGCTAACAGTAAAATACCACCGTGTCTCTTCTTATCGCTGGTGGTAATCAGACCTGCTGGTGTGAGGGGCATGGCTGGATCAACAATCTCTGAGTCCTCATCTGATGCAGTTGCTGCTTCATGTCTGGAAAGAGCTTTAGACATCCTCTCTCTTTCTTTGTCATCTGTAGATGTTTAAACGTGTGGCAAAGTGACCTGCCTGATCCAGAGATGATGATAGGAAATGGATAAATTTAATTGTGTTTTGGAAAAGTGTTTTTTCTTGTTCTTGTATTTTGACAACTTGTATTAAGAACCTTCTCACCTCCTGCCCAACACTCCAGGTGGTGATACACTCTTTCTTTAATTCACAGCTATTCTGTATTCAGGGTATCGAGTGCTGCTATTGATTATCTCTGTTAACTTGTGCAGTAAACACTGTGGTTTATCAGGCCTTGTCATCTCTTCACAGGATGAGACACTGTGCATGCTAAGCTTTAGATAACATAAACAGCTTCAAAAGAGGCTCTGAGAGTGCTTTGTGTGTCTCCGACAGCCTTTTATTTCTCAGTAGGACAAATCCCACTATGGACAGAAACTTTCCTTTCATGACTGTCAGGTGCAATCAAATGATTGTTTTGTTTTACAGCAATTTAAACTGAAATATCATTGAAAGTAGCTTGTGTAATAGCGACACAGTTGTACAAGTTCTCTGTTCAAGACGGATAACAAATATGGATTATCTCCCAGTGGAAGCAGCTTGTAAAGTAATGACACCATATTGTGCTGTAATATTAGCGCTCGCATTCGCCAGGACTACAGCAACAAGCTCTTCCCAGCCCAGAGTTATAAATAGAGAGAAACAAACAAATGGTTCTTATTTTCAGGTAGTGTCAAGTGGAGGTGGGGGGAAGGGGGGGTGCGGTGTTAGATGTGGACGTGGGTGTGAAAATGATTGAGGGCCAGACCCGGGCGAAGCCGAGACCAATGTGACGTGGCATTTGGCTGGCGAGCCTCCAGGAGGTCAGGCTGTCAGGACAACTGACAGTCAGCTGAGCACCAGCCAAGTGATGCTGCTGGGAGGAGGCAGGAGCAGACGGAGATGCTGGCTGGCTGGCTGGCTGGCTGGCTGGACGAATAGCCGCACTCCCAACTCTCATTTAATGTGATTCACTGGATTAAAAAAAGGGGGGCACGCCAGCCAAATTGACATCCAATTGGAAAAGTAAAAACAGGGTGAAATAGCTAGAATTTTTTAGCCTTCATTCATTTTACCCAATAGGCTGTGAATGGCAAAGCTTTCGCAAATTATGTTCCAGTGGCTCAAATCTCTTATTAACATCTGCCTCATGCCAATCAAAGGGCTTCCTTCTGAAGATCACAATCTCTTCAAATGCTGTCCAGCTCTGCCCCCTCACACACACACACACACACACACACACACACACACACACACACACACTCTCTCTCTCTCTCTCTCTCTCAACTCTGTTTATCTCCAGTTGGTCTCAGAGCTCACGTTGCTATTTCCTTAGGCAAGGCAAACTTTCCTCTCAGGGCTTATTCAACTGTCTGCTTTTCTGCTTAGCATGGATTTCTCCTTCATAATGCACCAATGCAGAGGTTAAAATGCACCCTCCCTGTCTGGTGAAAGTTTTTCCCTGATTTGATTTAATTTTCAGAGGACAGAGAGAGTGAGAGAGTGAGTGAGTGAGGGAGTGAGACGGAGCGTTGTCGAGCGCAGACAGCAGAGAGCCACTAAAAGATGCAGGGACCAATTTGTCCTCTAATCTGTTACCTGAGGCTGTGCTGGTGCAAATCACAGATATGCTGCTGTCGAGTTTTACTTTCAGCTCCTTTTAGTAATCCATCACATGCTGTAATAGAGGTTGATTAACCCTTTAAAAAGCCCACAGAGGGAAAAAAACAGAATGGAAAAATGCATTTCTTAGTTCCTTTGAGCACTAACACAAAAAAAAAAAACTTTTTAACTGGCTGCACAGTTTTTTCCATTTACAAGCCTCTACCTAAGAACTGTCTGTAATATTGCACATGGTTGATGGATTTCTTAATTACACATAGCTTTTTACAGAAAACTGCTATGGGAAAAATAAAACATTTGACATACAACATTTAACAAAACCCTGAAAATGTATTTCTCAATCTCTCACTATGTGTGATGGACACTTAGGGAAGAAGTTGCACAAGCCAGTGGTCTGACTATAGGAATCAATTTTCACAAATGTTATTCTGCTGAAATCTTTACTTTGTTAAATCATTATTACCAATGATCAGCAGTATCATCATAGATTTATCTAATTAGGAACTCTATTTTTGTACTTAAAAAACATATCTAAAAGTTAACAAAGATTAAACAAATTAAAGTTGTATGATCATTTTAATAAAATAAGTAATGGAATAACATTTGAATCATTATTGGCAGCAGTTAACGTTCAGTATGCAATGACAATGTTCAATTTTGGTGAAAAAAACAGTACAACCTTTACCACAAATAGACATCTCAATAGATTGTTTTTTCTCTTTTTTTAATAGCCCCAAATAAACTACACTAAATAAAAATGTATAAGACTACCTGAAAAATCTCATTATAAACCATACCAAATATCATGTGATTTGTCTGCAGTTAACTTGCTCTAAGGAAATTAGTCTCATTATGAAGACAGCAATCCACCATGAGTCGAACACAGATTCACAGAGTTCTGTATATGGTTCAGTCAGGTTACATTAAGTATAAATCATTTTATTACAACTCAAAATGTACTGAAGGTTTAAGGGCTTTCAGATAGCAGCAGTACTTACACAGTGTTAATATGATGACATAATCAGTCAATGATCTAGTAAAAGTCAACATCCAACCTTTTCTTTGTGAAAGTCTGTTAAATCAGATGTGTGTGTATCTTTTGCTTCTCTGACACACTGGAGGTCATTTAATGATCTATATCTGCTTATCTTGCGTCTCTTTGCAGTCAATAATCAACACCCAGGATGTGCATGCATAGGCATGTTCTGGAAATGAGTCCTCCTACTGGCCTATTTCCTCCCACCTTGCATGAATACACACAAGTGATATGACTTACAAACTGAAATACAATACACTGTCTACATCCAGGCCCTAACACAGCAACATGGCTTTTAACAGCAACATAGACAGTGACATACAGGTTCAGGGTGAGAAGGTCAAAAGGAGTAGCCATTCAGAGCTCTCCAAGCTCACAGTTAGTCAGCTGATGGAAGTGTGGTTGCTGGGCAGATCCACTAGCTTCATGTTGGTTAGAGAGCCTGATCACTTTCTCACTAGTTCTTTTTTTTTTGGTCCGTTTTTTTCCACCTCTATTATTTACTGTGTAGCTGACTTCTCCCTATGTAATAGATGTTAGGGGTGTTTCATTACTCAGTCACTTCCTTCAGTGTGCATATACACCCATCTGAACCTACCTGTAAATACTAATTCAGGCTTCCAGATAGCACGCATACGAAAAACATCGTCAAACGTGCCCCCAAAAAGTTGAAGAGTATATTTCTGTATCTGTGTGAGGGTTGTGGGCTATGGAATATGAATAAGCAAACACATAGTAAGAGGGTTTCTCTGTACTCTGTCAACTGTGTGTGACAATGGCAGAGGAACGATCTGCATCCGGAGGAGTCTCCCATCTTATCCCAAGAGAGCGCACAGGCTTTGCACCACAGAAGAAGTGAATTTACACCACAACATGCACAAGAACATTCTCTTTAAATATTAATAACATCTGCCTAGTAACCAAATATGAACTCTCCATGGGATGCTCTCCAGCCATTTCCCACATAGCAGCAAAGACATGTCAAGCTTGAGTGAGAGGTCAGCTGTTCACTTAAAAGGATGGATTCAAGTAGAGGAAATCAAGTGGCGGAGAATGTAGAAAAGCTTCCACCAATGAAATTCATATATTCCCACATGGAGCCCAAAAGGCAGATCAAAAGCTAACTGATAATCTGCTCTTGCTGTCTCCGCTTCAGCCCCATCTCTTTACACACACAGCAGTGAATACCCTCCTGTGATCACTGAGCACCTGCAGGGGATCGTCGGGAGTGAGACCGATGTGTGAATGGATGGTCCATTTCCTGGGACACTCGGGCAGGGATCGCTTCTAAGATCCCTAATCACATTGCAGGAGACTGTGAGCGCCGAGGTGATTTCAGCACCTTGGACAGAGTCAATGATTTAAAGATGAAAATTTCTCACTAAGAACTTTTCCTAGCTCACAGTGTTCTTGCTCAAAATATCTCTGTTTTCCTCTGCTGTATTTTATTTATGTTAGATATAACATGGATCTCAGGCTTTTCAGTTTTATTTGCATTGCATTCTGGAGCAACTTCCCAAAAAAGCAGATTTCTTTCTGAAAACTTCAATATACAAAACCAGGGCAATACTTGTATTATATATATATTATATTCAAATATGTGTGTGTTATTGTATTAGGGACAAAAAAAGGTTTGTTGAAGCTTAAATTCAGTTATGGGTATTTAAATCAGAATTTACTGAGCATAAATCCTCTTTTGTGGCCAAATGTCATGCAAAAAAAGGCCCTTAATCCATATAATCTGATCATTGTGACATTATGTCTGCTAATACAGCAGCTGTAAACAAATAACAAACTTTATTTGACATTATTGTATGCTTTGTCAATTGTACATTGTTGTTCAAAAAAATAGAAGGATTGTTACTGTGATCCTGCAAAAGCAGTGTAATGTTCCTCATTTAAAGCTCAATCCTCTGTAGGATGTCTGTAATGTGAATCTTAGTGTTAGAAAGAATCTACTCAAGTATAAAGAAACCTGGCCATGACTTCCTACTGTAAAAGACAGATTTAGAGTTGTCAGGTTGTCATTAATCCATAGAACCAAAACTGTAAAACCAAAATAATAGTCTAAAAGATACTAAAATGCTCTGTAAGCCTAGAGGGAGCTGCAAGGGCTATGTGATGACTCTCAGTGGGTTGCATAAAATGCAAAGTCATGCTGGCAACCTAAAGTGTGTAATCAGTAATCTGCAACAGACTAAATCTTAAAGCAAACTTTGTTGCAAAGTGACATTTTTTCATTCTCAAGGCCACGCAGAGTTGCACTGACAGTGTGTACACCTGAAGGGAAAAGACACATTATCTTCTCCTCTGCCTCTACCTTATCCCCGGGGGTTTTTGTCCTTCTCTGGGCCTGTATCTGACCGTCCTTAGCCTATTGCTAACTGCAGACTACTTTTATATAGTGCAGTAGTTACTATCTCCTCTACTGTCAGTGTTTTATTTAGACATGCTCATTACAGCTTTGATGAAAGTTTTTTATTAAAGACAAGACAGAATCATTAATGCCAAAATACCACAGAGGACTCCATTCTTACGACTGAGTGTACCCCTCTCCACTAGCACCCGCCAGAACAAAAAGACCCCCAAAAACTCCTTCATTCACTGGAGCTAATATGAAAACAGTAGAGCTTGCTCAGCCATGTGGGTTACCAGGGAGCTGTACAAGGAGGTCTGATGTTGCATATTGTATTAGATGAATAGCAAAAGGCCTGCTACCATTAAGCAGGCTGTAAATGCTACACAAAAGTGATTATACCTGCTGGTCCTCAGTGGGCAGAGCACAATGCAGCTCTTTAAACACATGAGGGTGACATTTGTCAAAGAGGATTTTGTATATCTTCGGGAGGGGGGGGGGGGGGGGGGGGGCTGGGGGGTTGGCACTTAAGACAGAAGGAGCTTAAAAGCAGGCCTCATGGGGATCAAACATACAGTCCTCATACCAAGTAGCAGCCTGGTTCACAGCATGAGATCTCACCATGGTCACAGTTTTGATTGGCTCCTGCACCCAAAAGGCCATTAAACACGGTCTTCATTAACAACAAAGTCACACTGCTTTCAAAACACCATCTCTATTTCTTGCTTTTTCAATGTCTATGCATTATCTATATATTTATTTAAGAAATTACCTACTGACAATTGACTGTAGTAAGCATCAGCGTACAGCTATATGCATAATATTAATACTCATCCACTGACTCTGCTCTGATTACACAGACTTACATAGGCATGACAACAATAAAGGTATAATATTAATAGTTAATTAGCTGTAATTAAATCCCTAAAGGGCATCCTCATTGTAATTATGTAACAGGATAACAAAGAAATCACCAATTAACAATCCTCCATCAGTTTACTAATAACTTCTTCAGAGCAGGGGAGCTAAGAAGTAGAGTATGGTTGCACTCATCTAAAGTATTTTTTTACTGTGTTCATCTGTCCACATTTGAGTCTTTTCTCCCAATGTAGAACAGCTCTTCTTTATGTTGATTCTATTGTTTGCTGCGCTGTCAAATTGTTCTGCTTTGTTCGCTTTTAGTTTAAATGCAGTCCTTTTAAATGTTTGCAGCTCTGTGCATCAGTCTGTGGCTGAAAACTCCCATAAAGGGAAACAAAAAACAATGAATTTATTAAGAACTTTGCCAATGTACAGCGTTTTGTTCCTTCAGCATCCTGAAAAAAAAGCAGAAATCATTGCAAAAGAATGTAACAGCATGTCGCGGATACAACATCTATGGAGACAACACATGGGCACCACAACTTTGATTAGCCAGCTTTGGCTGTGTGTTTTCTCCTTCAAGCTTCTGATAGTGATGGAGATAGTTGATGCTGCAGACAATATAAAGCAAGTTGAAAAAACACTTCTCCTTTTCAGTACTGCACACCTGGCAAAACTATTGCCAATGCAAACCTTCTACTCATATACAGTATATTGAGTGAATGAAACAGCCTAATCACAGACAACTGGATGAAATTCATAGGTATGTCACTGGGACTGCCGTTATCCTCTTGTGTCAAGAGTCCATAGGGTCATGTTATACATAGAATGAGAAGAATAACTTTTACAGAATGTAAAACTCTTCTTCATCACTAACTTCACTGAAATGTGTACACTTGCAGCTGTAGTTGTTCAATGCTAACCACTGAAAGGACATCTGAGGTGCGCTTTAGCAGGTTTCTACATTTTCAGATAATCCAGTGCAGCTGCTAACTGGAAAACACTTCAACCTGTGTTTATACTGAGAAACTTCTAAATGTGTGTAACTGTGTAAGTGTGGAGCAGGGCATTCCCTAAAGAACGCAATTGTGCCAAGTGACTTTGCTTTAGTGAAAAAACTTTTCCTGCCATAAAAGATAACAATCCCATACCAAACAATACAGTCCTTAATAAAAATAAATGTGGTAATAGCAACAACAGTTTAAATTTTCAGACATGGCAATACATGTTATCAGACAGGAAAGTGTTAGGATCAGCTGTGGTGGAGCTGGAGGTTGGGTCGGGGACTTTGGGTGGCAATGACTTGCATTTCTATTATGGTTTAGAATAAATCGTCACTCTGCGACCAACAAGTGGAACTGATGCCATGTAAGGTCTGGCAGGGTTGCCCTTTGAGGCAGAAAAAGAGAGCAGAGAAAGAGGCTTGTGTATTTGCATTCTGCAGAGGAGCAGATGGAGTGTCTGTCATCCATATGCATGAGGCAGGCGGCTGCCAGCCTATCACCTTGACCCTTGCTATGGAACTGCGACCTTGGACTCAATAGGAGAGAATGGGACCAGTCTGAGCTATGGTGTCGAGGCTTTATCCCGGGGGTGGGAAAAGTGGCTGAGCCCTCGTGACTCCAGTATTCCAGGCTGTGATTGAGACTGTGGAGGAATGCCAGTCTGCTCTGCAACACCTGCCTGCTCACATGCAATTCATGTCAGTAAATGATGGATGGAGGGGGAGGACACATCAGAAAATGTCACAAAGACACTTCTGTATCTGCAGCAGACGCCTTGGAAAAGACCACAGTTTTCGGAGGGGGGCCAAGATTTCTAAAAAACATCTTGAAGTATCACATCTTTTCTCAAAAGAATGTCTTGGGCAAACATGACATTTTCACTTAACTTACAGTTTAACATAAATATAAATTTAAAAACGTATGAAAGTGTGTTTAAATACTGTTTTTTCTATGCAGTGTTTTCTTAAATTTACTACAACAATGCAATATTTCCTCATAATCTGGGTTCCCTGGTGACATGCAGACAAAAGCAAAGGCAGTAACAGCTACTTAATTATACAATTAACCTTTACACAGTTCCAGGAAAACTAAAAAACAATCACTGTGAAAAATGCAATGGAAATGACTGCAATCCATAATTCAAATGAACTTTTCATTGGGCTGTCTCGGCCCTGTTTGGTCCCTTCTGTGGAAACTGATTTCTCTCGTGGTGATGGAGATTTAATTTCCAATCTTCAACGGCCCTGCTGCCTCAGAATGCCAATTGAGGTGACCTTTGCATAAAAAAAGATGGAGGCACAGTGACATGCCATTTAGTAATGACACAGCAGAGGAATGAATGATATCTATCGAAACATGTCAGCTGATAGATTTCCATATAATTGGTGACAAAACAACAGCAACATTCATCCAGTATACCACACAGCAGTGAGGCAGCTGGGGAGTAGCTGACACAATTCATCACTAAGTTTGTGCATTAAGTCCTGTTTGGAAGTGATTTACCAAATCAGTTGCGCCACCAAAACAACTCACTTTAGCATTGCAAACTTTAGCATGATTTTCCATAATTGCTGTTTTAGTGAATTATATTAAATTTGACTTGACTATATTATACTTGACTGCCAATAATCTGTAAATGCAGGCAATATTATACATTAAAGAGAAATGCGTGTTTTTCAGCTGCTAATATCATTAAAGTACTAGCCACTGTAGCATTGCAAAATCGTTAGCATGATTTCCCCAAATTACTGTTGTAGGGGTGAAATTATATATTAAACTTGACTGATAATTACCTGTAAATTCAGGTAATAGTACACATTAAAGAGAAATGCATGTTTTTCAACCGGCTAGTAGTATTCCACTGAAATAATAGGAAAACATCCAATGAAGCTAACCTCATTCATCATCATTTAGCCAAATGTCATCAACGTAACTCTTTGTAATTGCAGGTTATTATAATGTTTCCAGTTTCCAGCATTGTTAAACAGCAATGGCAAGTGTTACGATTATTGTGACAACCATATTTCCCATCATCTCTTACGCCTCATTCTAAACAGGTCATATATTAGCAATGCTAACATTAGTTTTGTCTGTTCGCTCAGTTAGCTACACAACAAGAGCAATTAAGTAGGATTTAATCCCTATTTAGGAGCTAAATTATGTGTAAATCTCCTCTTACAGTAAACATCTACATAATAATTAGGCTAAGTTAGAATTTATAAAGAGCTGGAGCAACTAGCAGTTCTAACTAGACCTGTGACTAGTTTAAATCTATCCAGAATCGTAGCTCTCAGCTAAAGTGCAATAAACACACAATAAGACTCAGGTCTATGTGGATTATTATGTAGTGCTCCAGAGATCTGCAGTGATTAATGAAGATGTATAGCTTACCTTAGAGAGAATCATATGAGATATATGCTCCCTTTCTGATACGTACAGTTAACTTTATTTAACTGTTGCAGTATATCACTTTTTTGACTGCACCATATTTGTCAGTATTCCCAGCGCAGACAGTGACAACACATTAGTCACTGTAACAGAGGGATTCCCATGTGGAAGGAGGGAGTATTTCTGCTCCGACTGTACGTGTTTGTACATTGTTCCGCGGAGGAGAGCTGGATAGAAAAACGAGGGCATGGTGCCATTGTGATGCGAAGCAAAACAAAAAGTTTGCCTTGCAGCAAGTGCGGAGGGACAAGTTCTCTGTGGAGGGAGATGGGTTGTTTCTCCTTGAAAACTCACGTTGCTGATGCAAGCAGAACAGAGACACAGCAAACACATGCTGGGAGATGACACTTTTGGGCATGTGAGTGCGTTGGTGTATCATCGCTGCATGTATGAGGGCAAAGAAAGGATATTACTATGATGCGAAAGACTTCATAGAAACAATCTGAATATGTTTCTACTTGGTATATTTTAGCTCAATCAACTCACACTATTGAGTCTGGACAGGTTTAAGTGGTAGTATATCAAAACTGGCAACCAACATCAGTGTTTTTAATCCACAATGAATGCTGCTGGTGATATACTGGAAGCCCAAACACCATTTAAATTCCTGGAATTACCGCCACATTGTTTACTATAATCATCTAATTCAATTTTCTACCAGCACAAGCCTTATTAATTAAAGCCCCCACACAATTCTGTGACAAATAGGATTTTCACTGTCTGTGTGCGGCGGGTGGCTGGGGTATGTGTGTGTGTGTGTGTGTGTGTGTGTGTGTGTGTGTGTGTGTGTGTGTGTGTCTACACAGTCAGGGGTGCCTCAATCTCATCATGCTCCCGTTGTCACCACACCCCTTAGGAGTCTGGCTCATGTAGCTCTCACTGTGGTCTCAGGTGTCTCTCTGTAATGTGAAAATATCACACTGAAAATAAGACAGTCAGATGGGCTATATTTATATTTTTCACTTACTGGTATAATTGAATAATTTAAAGATGCTGTCTATCAAATATTAAATCAAACCATCAACCAAATTAAACTGTTATGACTTCAATCTAGAGATTGTAACATAGCTGCTGTAACATAACTGTTAAGATAACAGGGACAATGATAGTTTCCACTAGCCTCTGCATAACATTTTCTGCTGTATTGCACTGTATAAAGTCTTATTTGACAGATAATTAGTTGAATAAAGTGAGACATGTACAGCTTAAAGCCACTAAACAGCCACAGTCCAACCACAGGTGCTTTTACTTATGTTGCATAATTAGACCTTTTACTCTCTTGTTATTTTCCCCTTTCATCATTCTTTTTGGGACATTGCATAATTCCCAGCATAAAGTCCTTTGGAGGATGCATCCCTTGACAGGGGAACAGCATAATAATAATAATAATAATAATAATAATAATAATAATAATAATAATAATAATAATAATAATAATAATAATGCATTTTATTTAAAGGCGCCTTTCAAAGCACTCAAGGTCACCTTACAAGGCACATATAACACAACAACAGTACACCAAACAATATAAATCAGGTGACATTTAGTGCAAAGATAAAGAATAAATATGAATGTGACTACAAAGTGCTTAAGATGTACAGTAATACACCTATCTTTTGAGTGTTGGAGTCAAATGATACCCCCCAGATGAAACCTCACGCAGTCCGCAGAAAGGTCAAATTTGAATCCAAGACCTTCTTGTTGTTAAGCAACAGTGTTAAACACTTAACCACTATGGACATCCTCATGATGCTCAATAATGAAATGCTAGTGGAAAAATCATGTCTAACACCCTTTTAGCTGCAAAAAAAGCAGTTTCTTATTTGCAACAGGAGTTTTCTCTTAGAAAACCAGTGAGGTCTGTGGCTTATCCAGAGTAATGTCATGTTGCTGTTGAACTGTTGAATTGTATAAATGTATTTTTCCAATGCTATGCGCACCACAGTACATTCATTCAGTTACACTGTATTGGGCTGGGGGAAGAAATATATTTTGAAACTAAAACTATCCACATGGTTAGATCCACACTGGTAAATTGTATTTTTTGTCAACTAACCTTTTAAATGGACTGAAATGGGTCTTGGACCATGAAGCCTTCAAAATGTATTTGTAGCACATTTATATTTTCACCATATAAATCACCATATGTACATTAAACATTATATCTGCTTACAATTGCATGATAGTATGTTACAAACTAAAGTGTTACCAAAACGGGGAATCTTCATTTGTCCATCTTTCACATTATGATTTAGTTTTTCTTGCTTTTTATTTAGATTTGTCATAGACAAAGGTCATCAATAGTTTTTTGATGAAAATCAACACTGTCTGTACAGACTCATTCAGTCATGTTAATTTGTATTTGAACTCTATTTTTAGGCTTGGCATGCTCTGCCTTGCTCCTTTGATGTGTCTTTGATTCCTGTAGAGGTGGCTCTTTGTCCAGGCCAATGTATTTGTAGCACATGAACTTTTTTTTTCCTTCATCAATTATGTGAGCAGTAATTGTTTCTCCTTATCTGGGTCAAAACATAATGCATAGCATATACAGTATACAGCATGTAATAACAACAGTCCAAGGACACCGTACAGACAAGCACCATATTAGCACACAGGAAAGCAATCACTCCATCACAGTGAGAAGCTAGGTAAGCTCAATGATAATCAATACTATCACTGTCACCTCCTCCTTACCTGGGGGAAGGACATACTGTAGCTCCTGCTCATCTGTTGACTGTCCTACTTTCTAGAAGTCAGTTGCTTCCCCTCAATGAAAAACTATTGTATAAGGATTTTTTGGAGACTGGGTGAGAAAAATGCAGAATCACCAGTGAAGTGAGTTGAGGATTAGAGCAGCTGGTTATTAACATGGTTTGTGACGATGGAACTATGCCTCATTTGCTTCATTTTCATTCTCAGCCAGAAACAGGCTAATAACTGACGAGCCCCTGCAGTTTCTGCTTTGCCGCCACCTCCTCTCTCACTCTCTCACACTGTTTGAGCAGTCACAGGTGTTGAATACCTCTAGCTCACGTGTCATAATCACACAATATTGGGCGTAAGAAATGCAAATAGCCTCCGTCAGTGCATGTGGCCTTGGAGAGATACAGCGTGTCAGTGTGTCCAAAGGAAACAAATGATGAGAGCAAAAATACTCTGAGCAGATGTCTCTCATATTTTCTCTTTCAAGGAGGTTGGACGAGGATGCTTTAGCCAGTATGTGAGAGGGAGTGAAGCCACTAGATACATGGACATGGCTTTACCAGTGAACACAGACCAATCAGTTTCAATCACCTACCATACTCACTTTTTTATTAACAGGGCTCAATTTGAATGGAAAATTCATTTGACTTCATGCAACAGTTGCAGGAGTTTGATCATCTATTGATCTAGTAACTCTCTTCACTAATTTTTAGAGAAACTTCATTGCTGTTGTAATTCTTGCACTTCCTTTTATGCTGGTTTTAAAATTGTTAAACACATACTGTAGCTACCTACACACTACAAGAGCACCACTATTAGAGCAAGGTTTCATCAGACTATGACCCGAGGCCTTGCATTTCCCAAGAGACCTAAATCCACCTCCCAACCAGGGAGTCTTCCCATTGCCCCCACCAGTCACTCTACTTTCCTCCTAGCAACCGGGGAAATGCTGATGTGGTGTTATCTACTTAAAAAGGATATCACTGTGTATATATTCATAACCCAAATAGCATAAATTAATAAATCCGCATACAGTTAAACATGTACAACTACACTGGTCTTTTTGAATTTAAATATCAAAGACATGCTATTTTGCATATGCAGTGGTGGTTTTTCTACCTCTGATTCAAAGATGAATGAAATGCATCTTCCCTCTATATTGATCACAAACTGTTGGGACTATTTACTGCATGAAGACATTGCCACCCATTAAAAGGGAGTATATGAAATGATTTCACAATTCATCATGTAGCTGGCCTTAAGTAGCTATTGGAGTACCTTGCCAATGGTTTGTCTATTCATTCTGGCAATGTAACTTACCTAGCTTCACTAAAATAGTATTCACTGTCTGGGTTTTATATGAGCAGCTAAAATGTCCAATAACATGGTTGACAGCTGTTAATCCTGCATTTACTCCAATTTAAGCTAACATTAACTTTGCCGCTTATTCTGTCCTGGATAATACGTGAGCTGTAGTGTAGACAGATAGCCGACAACAACTGTAAAACTGCAACAGAATGAAATATACAGAATGTTACAAATTAAATTAAATGCAACAACACTGGTCACACTTATGGTCACACTTTCTTTTTCCTTTTCAGGTTACAGATCAGGTAAGTAAAACAATATTAACAAAGGCAAACACATCTTTCTTTTTTTTTTTACAGTATCCTCTCACAGGTAAGTAACACCATAAACACAGTGAATGGCAATGGTTCACACATAAACCTAAAATACAACATGAATGAGGCTTGACAATGAATTGAATTTGCTATGCTACTAGCTACGATCCCGTTAGCATTAGCATTGTAAGTATTGTTTACCAACTAAAAGATATAAAAGGTTTCAACTTCAATGCTCCTTTAACAACCTTAAACTTAACTTAAATGAGCTAAGATCAGCCATACTTACTGATGGATCTACTCCAAGGTTCAGACAACAACCACTGAGGTGTAGCACAGTCTGCGTGTGTTATGCAGGTCACTTCTCAAGTCAGACCTTTTCAGGTGTAAAACCCTGACATGCCACTAGGGGGCCACTAACACTATTCAGACACTGACAGGAGTCAGAACACCGCTAACTTGAGGTTATGTCAGTCTTAGCTCACTTTTTTGTAAAAGGGTGTGGTGGTCTACATTCTTTTTTTTAATCATTTGTCACAGCTGTTTTTGTTGTCCTGTCTTAATTTGATTGTCAATAAATGAGATTGTTTTTTTCCATCCAATAATTGCTAGCATCAGCTAAATGTACCTGCTGAGGTGTTACTGACATACAAGAAACTGCAGTAAAGCATAACTTATTTAGATTTTCTAAGCAGTAACAGTTTCTAACACACTATAATGTAGCTATACAGGAGAAATGCAGGACATTTTCAAGTGTTTTACTATATTGTCATTTATTATCTGCATATATCCAATATAACCAGCATGCACATAAGAGTTAGTGATGCGGACAAAGACATTAATACGTAAATTAAACATTATATCTGCTTACAATTACATGACAGTATGTTATAAACTAAAGTGCTACCAGAACGTTCAATGCTCATTTGTCCATCTTTCACATTATGATTTAGTTTTTCTTTGCTGTTTGTTTTCTTGTTTATTACTTATTTAGTTGTTCTCTCCTTTTTTGTCATTGACAAAGGTCATGAATAGTTCCTTGATGAAAATCAACACTGTCTGGATAGACATATTCAGTCATGTTAATTTGTATTTGAGCTCTATTTTTAGGCTTGGCATGCTCTGGCTTGCTCTTTTGATGTGTCTTTGATTCCTGTAGAGGTGGCTCTTTGTCCAGGCCAATAAACGATGGTGCCTAATCAGCAGCAGACCGTGGCTGACATGGTTCCACTCTGTGCTGTCTGTGGGTGGATGTAATGAAGAGAAATGGCAGTGCAGGGGGACACACAGTGCTCTATTCTGATAGTTATTCAGGATTGAAGTTAGTGGCTCTGTGAATCTTTGTAGTCTGATAGAGCACAACACAGCCGCTACTTGTACTGCTTTCTGGCCTCTGGCCGGCAACTGTCTCTGATAAGCATTTAGTATTCAGCTGGGGCTCATGGACTGCTGCCCATAAACAGAGAAGCACTCACAAGCAAAGACTGCTTTCACATTACTTGCTCCATATCAGTGGCAGATTGCTTTATGTGAAACAGAATATTCATCATATTTTTTTAATCCACCTTAAGTTCTCCATATCAGAATTATGCAGCTGTTGAAGGTCCTTTCGCTTACTGACAGGTGTGAAAAAAAGTCATCTTAACAGTAGACATCAAGGCTTGTATCCAAAAAAAAGGGGAGTCCCCTCACGTCTGCAGTCTTCTGATTCTTCTAAAAACGACTATCTGCTCTCCCCTAGACAGATGCAGGACACTGAACATGTTGGATGAGTTACAGCCTTTGCAGACTTAAAAGTTCATTGAAATTACACAGTAAATTAAATTTTGGATCAGATGATGAGGAACTCACAGTCTAGTACCAGGTTGTTGGAATTATCAGCAGCTGTTCATCCCTCCCTACCCCCCACCAAGAGATCTCACCAGGCAGCCCAGTTTTATCAGTAATGAATGATTACCCCCAATAACTTCTTTCTCATTAACATCATGGGATAGATGTCTGCGGATGGAAAAAGAGAAAGAAGTAGAACTCCTGGTTAGCCATAAGCAGTTTTCTGGTGAGGTACTTGATTTTACAAAGTTGAAGAAGAAGAAGAAAAAGTGTTTGAGCCATGCTGACAGGGCCTTAGCTGTGATGGAGAGACCCCATCACTCCTCTTCCCTGTCTTGTCACGCACTCCTCCCATCATCGCAGGGCTTACCGTCAGGAGCAGAGCAAGGCTGCGTGGGTGAGCGATGGCTGCTGTGTCATTCCTCCCCTCCCCTGGTCTTGTAGATTGATTCCCCTGACAGGAGCCCCCCCAGAACTAGAAACAGAGACTGATGAGAGGGATACAAAGTAAGTGTCTCGAGCAACTTTGGTTTCAACTGCAAGAACAAAAAGGAAGTTCAGGCTTTTAAATTAGGAAAATATCCACAAGGTAAACAAACTTGGATATTATACTGTGGTTCATTAAGTCTGCATGTTTCACCCTTCTTGGGATGAGTACTTAAAGATTCTCTGAAGTACATTTGACATTTAGACAACGCCAACGCACGCCGGGCAGAATTTTGTGTGACATACTTGAAAGGTAATGGCTGTTGAAGATGGGAGTGCTTCATGATGCAGTGATGTAAATTAATTTTGAGGCTGTTACACACCGAAGATAAAAGTGCACAACAGAGGCATGAACTCTAAAAAGCTCCCCCTGCGTGCTGCTCATTAGGCTCGAAGCTGCTCTTCTGTTCCGCAGGCTTGACTTTTTATTAAAATGTGACAAACATTACAATAGCAGTGGGAACAGTTAAAAATCCCAATTTCATCAGACTAAATTGTGAGAAACAATTACTTAGAGCGGAGTAGAGTAGACCATTATACAATAGTTATAAAATAAATTAATAAAGTAATAAAGATTTTACCATTTTAATTTCACTTTCTGTGTATATGTAGACATCTCATGTTTTAAAAACTCATTTCAGTCACAGTATTATGAATGAGGTCGGGCAAGATAGAGGGTATGTTCAGCTTCAAACAAAGTACTTGTAGGCAGGATCCATTGTGTTTAAAAGTAAATAAGTGTATGAAGACTGCAGAAAGACTTTGTTTCAGACCAAAATATTGTACATGTAAAAGCAGCCTGCAGCATAGCCAGAACTACATCTGTGCTCAGAGGTCTGTGACATGGTTCACAATACACCCACAAATTCAAAGTTGACTATAATGGGCTCATAATACAAGCCAGTCTCTTTTTTTAAATCATTTTCAGCATTTTAGCAAACAGGTCAAACATATAGCATTTGTGCACCGAAAACCACAAAGAAAAATTGAGGATAACTAAAGAAAATATTTGATACAAACTCAAATAAAAGCTATGAAACACTGTCACAAATATTATATGTTACTGTTATTGTGAGTTGTGCCAGTGGTTGTTGCCCCAGATCAGATGTTATCAGATAATTTTTTTGTACATCAGAGGTTCAGCTTGCTGTAGTTCATTACTAACATAGAGTAGTTAATATGTAATACATGATTTCAATAGGGGAAATTAATTACAGCAGCCACAGTTAATGTACATTTGGGTTTTTTTTTGTTTTTTGATATATTGGTCCTACTTTAAACATATTGTATTGTACATGTGGAAACAATTGACAGGATATGAACTTCTCTCTCAAACTTTCTTTTCTTGTTCTTTTTTTCATTCTTAGCACAACTACCTTCATCAGTTACAATATTAGTAATGCCTTTGAGTAAAGACTGTACAGAAGTGTATGCCTTTTATCAATCATTGCACTGAAAATGTGAACAGTTCTTATTCCTTTCATACCAACCTCCCTTTTGTCTTTTTTTTGTTTCGGTACTCCGCTATATTTGTTAGTTTAACACATACAGAGTATAGAGAGACACTGGAATGTAAATTATGTAGAAACAGCTTAGTCAGCTGCTGCATAATGTTTAGGAAATGCTAATATGGTGATAATAATCTACTTCTCCTTCAGAGTTTGTGGTCTCTAAAACAAAACATTTACCCATGTGCTTAATGTCTGGATCAAAGCCCAAACCCACAGAAGAAGATCTGGCTCATGATGAGGACATCTGATCCCAACAGCTTACACACAGGACTATCCTCCAAGAGGGACTGGTGATGCTGAGCAACCATAAACGCTCTTTTATGGGATCATTTAGTGCACGGAGCTCACAACAGTCCATAAAGACTGCATTGTCGCCATGGAGATGTAATGGGGACGAGGCCTGTAAATCAAAGTGAGTAAAAATGGAAGCTGATTCACATTAGTGATGGCTAATTAGCTCATAGCAATGACGGCTGGAAGCTGTCTGCCACTCGCTGGTGCCGTATGTCTTGCGAACAGAACCTCTGAGGGCTCAGGAGAAGCTCCAGCTTTGTGTTTTCATGGGTCATTTTACGTCTCCCAGGGGTGCACTGAAAATGACACAATTTAGGATTCGTTTTCACAAAACAGAAGAAACTCATCAATGTGAGTGAGGGGCACAAATGAGAACAAGATGACCTCATGCTGCTCGTCCCATAAAAACATATGTTCAGTCCTTGTCAGAATGGCAGCTAGCGGGGGTGTGAGGGTGGGCGGTGGTTGGTGGGTGGACGGGGATTCAGCTCTTTCACCAAGTCTGGCTATGGCTTCCTTCTCTCTCCAACCACATCTTTGGCTGCTCGCTTTACTGGGAGAGGAAGCAGAATTCAGGAGGACTCTCAGCGTGGATGATTAATTCTGAAGGCACTTTCTTGTCAAGAGGACCTTTACTCTGCTGATAGAGGCAATGTGTTCTGTCAGGCCTTTGAAATTCAAATGATGTCTTCCACTTTGTGTCCCACTGACAGCTTTGAAAGTTCTCATAAAAGGAGAGCAACAGAGATGGGACCGACACGAGCTGAAGGAGAACAGAAAGGCAAAATCAGCTTCATCCCAAAAATAGATGACAGCGCCGAACCGAAAAGATGCAAATAGATAATCAAAAAGCTACTTGACTAAAGTGTGTCTAGGTTTTGAAATGTATAGCTATATGACTATTTTTGCACTAGTAAAACCATTTTAACATACAGTATTGTTGGCCAACTGCCTATTTTAAACTCTAAAGAGGAATGACTCCACAGGGAGTAAAAAAATAAAGTGACACAATTACATGAAATATGAATTTTTCAGTCTGTAGTTTATTTTATTATATCATACAAAAGGCACATAGCAGGATATCCGCTCCCAAAACATTACAGAAATACAATTTTCTTGTATTCCTTTAAGCAATGTCCTTGAAATGTACTTTGAAACATTGTAACTTTAGATGTTACCTCATTTCAATACAATTGCAGAAGATTATAAAAAGCAGCATTTACTTCCCTCTGCCCCTGACACAACATCAAACCAGATGATTTTTCAACCTCCCTGTGAACCAAACACATCTGCCTACAAGACATAAAGAGGTTACCCTTAAAGACATTTACAAAGTGTTGAGTTTGGAGTTTTCATATTTCGTATTTTTTTCCCCTTCAAATTATGGTGGTGAGATTGAAATTTAAAAAGCCAATTTATTTTAAGTGAAAAATATAGCTTTCTTGAGCTTTCATCTGCTTGGGACAGTCTTCCTAAGGAAATGGAGCCGGCTCAGTTTCATGTAAATTGGGTCAATTGTATGATTGCAACTCCTTCCTCTGATAAAAGGACAGTATTAGTCATTGGATCCAAACGACCTACTGTGATCTTTCACCAGTTGTCTACTGACTCCTGGTCAATAATTTTGACTTTGTCCCAATGGGATGCTTCTAGAGGTCCCCGATGAGTTAATAATTGCGGTCAAGGTCTTAAATTGGGGCAGGAGTCTCAACTTCACCTCTTGTACATGTTGTGCTTCCTGGACATGCATTTATACTCCACCTCACTGACAAGATGTTTGGATCTGTGTAGAAGGGGCATCACCATTGTTCTTTTATGTTGTAAGCGTTGGTTACTAATTACTGCACACAGTTTGATTGTCAATGTGAAACTACATCATTAAGTTATTTTTTATCTTCTCAGTTTAATGTAAAGCTGTGTGACATTTATAGTCACCTGCTAATATATGCATAGCAGAAGATAACGATGACGATGATGATGATGAATAGCTGCACTTACAAGGAGTCAGCAGAGCAGTAACAGGGCTTCTAGTGAACATCTGATCATGTAGACATCTTTTACATGTGTAAATGCCTATCCGGCTGTTACAGCAGGGAGAAACTATGGTGCACACTCTGTCCGTTGCCCCTTGTTTTGACTTTTGCTCGCAAACGAAGAGAAATTATGGCTTTTAGTCTGCAGAACGGATTTACAGCAAGATGATGGCAGTTTGTTGCTACAAGTGGAAGATATTGAAGAGTGTAGAGGGACAGAGGCAGCATGCTTCTTAAAAGCTCCCTCACGGTGTCTAGTAATGGGGCATAGTTTATCAAGCAGACCATAATGCTGTATTCTTGCAAAAGCTTACAGTAAATATGCCTTTTAGAATATATTCAGTTAATTTTAGAAGCCATTAATGTAAAAAAAAAAAAAGACTTTATGGATCCTAAATGACTAACAATTAGTGGAAGCACAATTCATACGAGTCTTGTAGAGTATGGTCCCACTGTGTAATGAACATACACTGGAGAGGCCTTTTTTCATACAAACTATGAGATAAAAAGGAGCATAAAACCTCAGATGTGTGAAAAGGAAACTGAAAGATTTCCTCTGTGCTAACAGATTCCACCAAACAAGCCAATGGCTTTAAGCACTCAGCAATCCATATGCGCTTTTCAGTAACGGCACTTACTGCAATTATTGACGGCCTTCACACACATCGCAAGGTACACAAAGATTCCCATTTGTTTGTGTTTGATTGAAGATTGTCAGCCCTGCATGGATGCTTGTGCATGGATACAGTTTATATAATAACTCCCCTCCTCCAGTGAGTTTCACAGAAGAAAAGAACAGCAGCAGCAGTTTTGCAGCTGTAATGCTGTATAAGAAGAAATATGAGGTGATTTACATTTCAATACATTTTTTCTCATTTTAGTACAGTAGTTTCTGCACACAATTAGATTTGAGTTTGTATTACTCCTTTACATAATCGTGACTGTTTGAAAAATGGACTCTCCTTATGTTCTCCAAGCTTTTATAATTATGGCTATTAGCTATTATAAACAAAACTTTCTGTTCACATATAGTTTGATAGACTCTTGTAAAAGTCTCTTGTATAAGTCTCCCAGTCTAAGTGTTTATTACAACAGGCTCACAACTGAAACAAATTAAATCTGACGAAGCAGAACAAAAGCCAATTTTTCCTGTAATCCAAGAAAACACAGATGTGACTGGATTAAGAGGGCGAGAAAATCTTAAACAAGCAATTTGAAGAGGAAGTTATTATTCGCAGCAAAACGCAGTCCGAGCAGCTGCAGGGGATGAAGTGTTACATTTATACACACAATCACACCTGGCAAAGGTCCAGTTTACTCTCCGTCATCGACTGCAGAAGTGTCCAACTGAACAGCTAATCATGTGTGTTTCACTGGTATGTGAGCTCTTTGGCATCCACAATGTAAAGTGATAGTAGAGACATAAATCTACCAGAGCTTGTATAAAGAGTTTTTTCTATTTTAACAGCAGGCTGAGCCCTATCAAGAAGACACAAAGTTTAATTTAGTCCAATCATTTTTTTAATGACATTGCCCATAACAAAAACACTATACCTGCTAAACAGCAATATACTAGAATTAACATTATGAGCATGTTAGTATGCTGATGTAAGCATTTAGCTCAAATATAGCTGCCTCTCAGTGACACTAGCATGGCTGTTGTCGTGTTAAGATGTTTAATGTGCTACAACTGTCTAATTAATTAGCTTTTTAGTAAGCAAACTGTCAACAGCAGTGCGCTTATTGAAGCCTAGGTGCAACACAAAATCTGACTTATTCTGTAGAAAAGAAGGAGATAGCAGCAGGAAGGCTAATGTGGTTTTTTTGTTATTCAAAGACATGGCTTTTGTTGGTTACTGTAACTACTATCAGCAGGTTTGTCCTCAAGGTGATTGTCTATGATACTGTAGATTGGTGATGTTAGTGTACCATCATTAAACCAAACAGAATTTCTCCTTTTCAGATACAGAAAATGGAAGAAACTGCAGCAGTGCATTTCATAGTTTATCACTAGAATATGAAGTCAGGAAATGATAAAATATATTCAGGTTTTCTGTATCTACTCTAAAGTCAGCCTGCAGTTAAGTCATTATACAGTCTGAGTAGGTCAGCCATGAAGATAGATTTAACTCCTTTAGAACTAACAACAGATCAAATCACTCTTCATGCATGCTAAGTCTCCAGCATGATAAAGTGAGGTGTTACAATGTGACTGGTGAGCCAACAAATTATGACAGTACAGTGTCACTTGCTGAATCATCAAGGATGATATTTCACAAAACACACACACACACACACACATACACACACACACACACACACACACACACACACACACAGTCATTAAATAGGAATGTGAGCTTTTAGCATCATGCATTTGGAGTTGAGCCAGACAGCACTTAATGCATCACATTAAGGACAAATATGTCCCCATAAAACAGTTTACTCTAGTGTCACAGCTGTTTTAGAGACTGGTATAGAGGAAACAGGCAGACTTTATGAGCACCCGTGCAATAAGGGTTGATGGCATTGTATAATAGCAGTCAAAACACTTCTGTAAGCAAATTTCACAGGTAGTGTCATTTAATTAAGACTTTGGAAAGAGTCAAAATAGACTGTGTAAATGTGTGTGTGAGAACCTGTCAGCTGCTTGGCAATTTTCCCCTCAAGCGCCTGTTAATCTGAAAATGCAACACTGCAACACACTGGCACCTTCCCACTGAGAAACCCTCACTATGACACAGACAGCTACAAACACACTCTGCAGTATTTTTTACCATTCATGAACACACAGCATGTGCACAAAAATTAATAACTACTTGTGGAAAGCAGCTGTGCTTGTGTGCTCATTACTATTCTTTACAGCTTTGTTGTGTCCATCTTAAAAAGACACAAATGATCTGTATTCACATGTTCAACCTACTTGCTAATAAACCAAGACGACGACACCCAAACACCAGTTGTTGAATATACTTGTAATCCGTTTCACACAAACAATCACATAATTGATATTTAGCACATGAAATAAAGCTGGTGTTGTAGGTATACATACTGTAAGACATTTGTGTTTTTGTCCCTTTTTGTATTATTGAAAAAAGCCATAGCCCTAAAATACTTTTCTTTGATGAATACCTTTGAACATGCTGCGAGACTGAAGCAAATCAATTATTGATGAGTCTTAAAACATCACTCGTGTCACAGTTCAGGTAGGGGACAACATGAAGTGACCCAAACACAGAGTAAAATCAATTTTGAGTAAATACATTTCTTCATAGACAGGTTCACAGCTGGCAACTTAAAACCAGTAAGAACAAGCAAACTAATCCAGCTTGCGTCATTCACATATCTAATGTACCAACTGTAATTTAGCTGTAGCTGTAGCTGCTAACCCTTCTATACTGACCCTGTCTGTGGGAGTATATCTGTATGTTTGTGTTCAGCTGCCCAGAAGCTCAATTCATTTGTTATTTCCCTCCAGATTCCCTCCACCCCATTAAACACATTCACAAAGCCCCAGGATGCGTGCACATTTTCAATTCATGTAGGGTTGTTTTTGCACCAATTTGCACCACCCTGGGCAAATTCGCATCTACTTGTGTCTCTGCATTGACTTTATATGTAATCTCACCATACCTAAGATTTGGTTCTGCCTAAAAAGACAGTTACAGCTTGATCTAACCAGGCAAGTGTGTCAGTTCAGGGTGAAACTGATCGCAGCAATGCAATGCATTTCAGAAGTGTCCCAGAAGTGTCTCTCCACTTCGCTGTGCTAAATATACGTTCTGAGTTCATTTTTGATGGAAGGCATGTCAAAGCTGCATCAAGTTCGACAGTGTAGATTGAGCTGGACGGGAAGTTGGACACAGAAACAGCATACAGCATCCGGTCAATTTTCCAAAGAAAACAAACCCCAAAAATACCCAGTGCAGATTCAATCATAATTACTCAATGTAAAATACGCAATTGTATATCAGCAATAAACACGATTAAAATAGACAAATAAAGAAACCATTTCACTACATAGCCTACTTATCCATAGTAGAAGCACAAAAATCATGAAAAATTATCAAATCAACGAAATATGAGCAAGTCAACAAAATCAGGCATTAGTTGCACTGCTACTGCAGTAATTACTGTAGCCTAAAGGCACTTGTTCAGCTTTGACTAGGGTGCCGTAATTACTGTATTAACAGTGCAATTTAATTTAAAAGGCGGAAGGCTTGCCCGCAAACTTCCACTTCTGAAACCTCCTGGTGGGTTAGAACCCCACAGCATTAGAGGCAGAACACAGTGGACACATGTCCAATGTGATCGCGGGGTTAGCCTTGTTTATTTAGTGATTCAATGTTAGTACGTGTGGCTACAACCTAACCTATGCCACAATATAATTATTACGCCACAAAACAGATTTTAACTGCAGTTTTTTTGGACACTGACATATCAACACCTTATTAAGTCATATGGCAATAAGCATCTAATAGTTACTATCATTTTGCTCAATATTTGATTTCTACCAACTCTTGATGGAACTCTTTTAGATACCAAATGCTCCACTACATTCATCAGCTAGTGGTGCTGAGCAGGTATTGTGCAGTGGGTTTTTAGACCTGAAAACAGCTGCCTGCTGTGGCCAAAAATTACTCAAAAGTGCTGAGAGTGAGCCAAAACAGTAAAGTTGCAGCCAGACAGCTAAACACTAAGCTGAACTGCACTATAAAGCTCCATAAAGCTGAGGGGAGCTGCAGAGTTGGGTGATAATTCTCCATCCCTACAAGTGTCTCGTCCGGCAATACACATTGTCATTTGATACATTGTGATTATAAAAATATTGATTATAACCACATTAAGGAAAACACAGAGCTGGATGGTGACTGTGATAAATCTTATCTTCTGTGGGAAAATGATGTCCCATATCTTTACAACATTTCATGTCATGTTACTTTATTTGACCTGCTCCCATTCAGAGTTTGTGTCTGTTGTGGCTACAACAGTGATGTAACTCTGCCCAGCTGGGAGATGCCCTGTAAACCCAAACATTGGGTTCCTTGTACTAACTGGCACTTGAAAATGTAAAACATCTCAAGCCTCTGCAGGGAAGCAGGAACCCCGGAGTACCCCAGAAGATAACAATTCCCCCCTCAATTATTCAGCACAGAGACGAACAGAAAGTATATGAAGTGTGTGATCAATTATTTACCCAGCTCCATGCATTATTGACATGGGAAGCTGGAGCACTTATTGAGACTTTGTTTTCCCATGTTTGTCCAACAAAAACAAGAAAAAACTGGCCGATATAGCGCCTGTTTTCTTTAAATGACCCTCACGCTTGCAGAGATCATTTTTGTGGGTTCAAGTGTTTAAAGGAGGCCTTGTGTGTGAATCTGTGTGTGCGCGCGTGTGTGTTCTCGCTTTGATTGCCTTCAATTGCCACACTTTGCCAAGCTAATTTATTTTACTCCCTGCATTGATTACCACTGCTCCGTGGCAGATCCAACACATGGGACAGCCTATCATCTCCATCATCAATATGCATGTCTGACTCTCCTGACCTTGAGAGGGTAAACAGATGAGACGAGAGCAAAACAACTTCCTGAGCGCACTTCCTTGTTTGTTTCCTAAGGCTGTGTAATGATAAATAGCTCTTCCCCTGTGCGCAGTAGGTGTACTCATACAGTAACTGTGTGGGGTTGCATCACTAGGGATCCTGCCATGCTTGGCTAATGCGATTTGAGGCTGTGAGTTTAAAGAATTTCTAAAGAGAGGAACGTCTTCACAGCAAATAAGTGTAAGCTTGAGGCACATCAAAGGGGGCGTCAAATTTGAGGCAAACTGATGAATATTCTGCATGGCAACTGCAACTTTGACAAAGGCAAAAAAAAGTGACTTTTCAAGGAAGTTGTGCCCACTGCATGTAAGCTTCACAGCAAAGCACATTCTCTATTTATTACCAAAGAAGACAGGAGTTTAAGCCCACTAGAACAGCAACTCATACATTTTTAGAGAAGCTGGGTGAAGATGTGGCGCTGAAGTATTATATTCCAGGTTAAAATTGTCATTTCATAACAGTCTAAATTCTCGTTTGTCTGTTTCTCCCTACTTCACCGACTCCAAAGTAGGAAGAGGAGGAAAGGAATTTGAGCTGTCTCCTCTGGTAGATACGAGTCATACGACTGATTTTGCTAAGCAAATTAACTAAAAAGAGCACTTTCACACAACTTAAAAAATACTATGGACTTTAAACAACCATAAAGCACAACTGTTCAATTGGAGATTTGACATGCATGTCTATTACATTACTGTCACTACTACTCCAGTATGCAGATTAAAATTAACTCTTGTCAAGAATCGGCATCCATTTCCTTGGTGTCACCCAATAGTTTGTCGACCCCCGATTTGAAGCCTTTACAGCCTTTGCATTTTGACCATTGCCATCTTGGATTTTTGGAGCCAGAAGTGACCATATTTGGACAAAAGGGTGGAACTGACACTAAACGCTAGATGCTAGCTGGGTTAGTAAAGTGCATTTACAGCCTATGGCTAAGTGGGATAATTATAATAGTAAACACACACAACTCTTTAGAGAGTCTTGTGTAGTTACCTGAAGAAGACTACAATTTGCAATTAACTTATGGGGTTATGTCATGGTTATGTTACCAAACTAACATTATCACCGTGGTAGCAACTTACCTATGATGGCCCCCACCTGTCACCTATACTTAAACAGGTAAGTCAATATAAAACAAAGTCACCCTCTGTACAGCTGTCATGTACCGGGGATTAGCTTCAGAGAGCTGGGCAACTCAGTTTTTTGTTTAATGTTTAGCCCCTGAAGTTGCTGTTTGGGACATTTTCCTTTATTATGAAATATTAGTCATATTTGATGTTTTTAATATGAACTAAGACTTATGTTAAAATGATTTGGGGAAATTAACATTATTTCATTCATTATAGTATTCAACATTATGTCCTCGATAGTCAAATTAATCAAAAAATATGACGTGGAAGGATTGGATTTTATGAATTGAATGTATAATGATATCTTTTCTCCACCCTCCAGACTACCTGCTTGCACTCCAGCCAATTGGGTTTGGAAGCCTGCAATCTGCTTGTCTTCAGCCAGCTAGACTCCAGGTACTCGGCAGTCTGAGCAGGTGAATATCTGCTGGGCTCATGTCACTGGCCAGATTGTATGGTTATGTGGGACAGGGCAGGTGAACCCTAGTACAGACACTAAATGGCAACGAGACAGAAATATGATAGAAACAAGGTATTTATTGTAAAGGTGGGGGAAATGGGAATGCAGACTTGGCGAAGCTTGGGTTGGTAACTGGGAAAATGGGGCTGGCAATGGGGCTTGGACAGGTGGGACACTAGTGTTGGGGAGTTGGCGAGTAGCTGGGACCCTGGGGCTGAGGCTTGGGGTGGATGCTGGGAAGAGCAGGGCTGAGGAGATGAGGGGCTGGAGACAGAGCAGTTTGAATTACAGGAGACAGGTTTAGAAATGAGGAAAAACAGGCAACAACACGAAAACTGGTAATGCATGAAAAATGGTATAGACTGACTGGTGCATAGGCTACGAGCTGTCAGAGTGGCTGAGTATTTGAAGAAGGCTTGATTACTGAGATGAGGTGCAGCTGGTGTGGCTTTGCTCTGACTCCACCACACCTGTCTTCACTCACACAACTCACACACAGGGAGACAGAAGTAAAGAGCCTGTCAGTCATTTTGTTGGCTTTGTAGAAAGATGGTACTTTGGGATAAAAGCTGCAATTTGTATTAAAGAAAGTATATATTTCTGTTTTACACAATATGCAAATTAACTGTAACTTTTCTAAAATAGTCATATTTTTTGTTAAATATGCAGTTAGGATAAGGGTTAATACACCATAAACATCTTGAATGAATGCTCTGAATGCTACAGTGTACAATCTCTAACATAATGACAATAATAAAGATCACTCACTACTGGAGATTTCTGCCGTAGAAGCAAACAGCCTCCAATATTCACCTTTCTCGTCTGGCATGCAGCCCAGGGTTCTGAAACAGCAACGTCCTGTGGGAGGTAATCTCTGCTGGGAACCCAGTCAGAAATCACACTGTCAATTTTACACATCGTGTGGGCCACATTGAATCACACCAGGCAATTTCAGAGTTGACTCCCTTGTAACCAGTGTTTCTGCGAACGTAATTGGATAAGCTGTCAGCTGGGGCTTCACGAATGGAGCTGGGTCTTACTGTACCTGCTTGTGTATGAGGGTTTACATTCACATTATATGCTGGTGTTTATGTACTGTATGTGCCAGTGCACTAAACATACACTATGCTTTGGATCTGTTTCTGTTTCTTCTAACCATTATCAAGAACCCCAACCTTAATCAAATGCTATGGTCTAACATTAACTAACCCCTTTGTGCCTAAACCCAACTAAATGATATCAACCATGGTCTCAAATTAGAAAGAAAATCACCAAATCAACGAAATCTGTTTAGCTTAGAGGTCTGCTGACAAACACCATAAACAAGAGAAAAGAATACACCTTTGCTGTCTTCCGTGTCTGTTGAGGTAATTAAGACCTAATGGAGACTTTGAGAGATGGAAATTTTGAATGTGGGGTTTTTATTACCAGGTTTCAAACAGATGTTCGTCACCAAGATGGTTAATGTCCTGTGTCAGATTCTCTCATTCATATTCATCTCAGTGGACGGACAGTGGGAACATTCATAATCGGATGATAATGATTAATAAATTCACCAGATGTGATCCAGGTTGGAAATTGTCTTCTTTGCAGGGTGCTTGGCTGATGAGGTGTGAGAACATTTTGTGAAAAGATCTACTAAGATTTGACTGTTGAAATCTTGTACACCGATGTGGGTTTTCACATCAACCAACAAACGCCATATGTCTCCTGAACATAACGTCATTAAAACTCTAGGGGTAAAAAATTATGTGAATGCTATTTTAAAAACAGGTCTTTCACATAGGCCTTTAGAGACTTGTGATTTTCAGTTCGAAGATGTGAAAGTAAGTGAAAATGAAACACCGACCTTCCTATAATTAGAAGTGATATAGACAGTGTTATACTTGGTTCTTACCTTCTGTGAGCAGTTTAGTAAAACTGAAAACTTAACAAACCATAAAAAAACCCTATTTCATTAGAACATTTAATGTCAGCCTGTGCATTGCTTCCATATTTCCTTTTATTCCATTCCAATAAATGTTGTTGTTAGTTGTGTCGGGACATCTGATACCTTGCTGCACAATTCAGTGATCAAAAAGAGCATTTTACTTTCAACACTATGTGAGTTGTCACCAAGTAAAGGTAACAATTTCAGACAGCCAGTCAAAGAAAGCGGAGCAGAGGAATAAAACCGTCAGCATCTTGAAAATGAAACTGCTATCGTATTGCTTTAGTTTGTCTGTTTTGTCACTTTCCTCAAGTTTTGCTGTGTGTGCATGTGCAGAGAAATGTTGTAGCCGCTGGTCGAAGCGACAGAATTTTTTTTTTTATACTGTGAATCTGACAGATCTCAAACACATAAAAAGTGAACTGAAAAGATCACCAGCGAAATTGGTTTTAGTCTTTTTGGATCTCCTTAACATGTGCCTCTTTTGACTCAAGCAGTTGGTCTGCCTCTTGTGAGGGCAAGAGTATGATCACACTACACATATATAATTTGTGGCATCATCAGACTCTCACCTTTACCTACTGACCATTTGTCACTGAAATATGGTCAATCAAAAAAAAGAATTGTGAATGAGCAATACTACTGGCAATACTAGTCTGTTTCTCAGTCCACCAGTTTGGTCTAAAGTGAAATATCTTGACAACAATTAGATGGATTGCCCTGACATTCACAGTCTCCAGAGGATGAATCCTTTGGTGATCCCAAGACTCTTCTTCTAACACCATTAGTTATTTGGTACAGACATTCATGTTCTCCCCCAGGACTTGTGACAACTTTGGTGATCCCTTAGTTTGTATGTTGGCATCATTCATCTCAAAGCACCATTCTGCATAAGTACAGTCTTACAGAGCTGCTAACATGGTTTTAGACTATTAGTGGATGTTTAAACAGAAAACAATGTCTTTTCTGTTCTCTGTGCAGTAAAAAGTTCATGTACTCTGTTGGATCGTTTCATTCTACAAGAATGACATAACATGAATCTCTTCATGCCTTGCAGCAAAAACAATTATTAGCCAAAACACCCTGAGCAAATCACATAGGCATCAAAACAGCGCCCTAAGCCTGAGTCACGTACGTCTGGGCTCTATTGCATCCAACTCAAATGACATCCCCCAGTGCACAGAGGCAGCAATCGGATTAGCCATGGTCTTGAGAACACAAACATAACATGTTGTGCTCTATCCCAAGACTTCCCCTTTAGCCATCATCTTCATCAGGTGCCATTGTCCCTTATCTCCTTCCCTCAGCGCCTGTCCTCCAGCTCTGCTCTGAGGCCACAACACTCGCAGCCAAACCAATTTATCCGCATCCAACAATCCAATCACTTCCACAATGTATCTGTGTCAATGTCACAGAGAGGGGAAACTAATGTCCAGTGATCTTTGAAATGCAATGGACTGCCTTGGAGGAAATAATTGAACTGCAAACGATAAATGGCTAATCGGACTGATGGCGATAAACAGCGGTGAACGATTATTTCATCACCAGCTTGGAACTAAAAGTGAAGATACAGCTTTGTAACAACCACCGCCTTGCTATTTTCTAAACATCTTTTTCACACAACCCATCCTTCCCTGTATTGCTTTTGAAGTCCACGAAAAACCCTGCGGGGGAGAGACCATATCGATTTCTATGATGGCTGCCTGAGGAGTACTAGGTTGTAATAACAGCTTGAAGGCATGTCCTAGCCTGACTCCGCTACCCCTGCAATGCATACCGAGATGAGCAGGGCACAGGGCAAGAGGCACATAAATAATTCACTGTGATCTCACTCTGGCCCACATGTAATTTAGCTTGTATCCCCAATGGCTTCACCAAAAGACAGAAAGTGTTGTTTTACTCATCCGAGGGGAACCTCTGTCGTGATTTGAACAGGAAGCTGTGCTATCTGCCTCCAGACTCCAAGCAGGTTAGAGCAGGAAAAAGGTGAGAAGACTGTTGGAGTAATCAATATTCATGAAGCAGGAGGGGTGGGGTTTGGGGGGTTACTGCATGAATGAACAATTAAAGCATTCATAGCAGGAAGTCTGCCGGCAAACCAAATAATCTTTCCCTAAACTACAGGTGCTGACGATACCTATCATTACTCATAGATCTACTGTGAGAAAGATGTTGTAGGAACCTGAGGCAACATGTAATGGCTAGTGGGAGTTAAATCTAAAATAATTAACATCAAAATAACAAGCATTTTACAAGGCAAAGGTATCACATTTGTACAACTTTGTAACAGCTGGTATAATGCTTACCCACAGTGGCAGATTTTCCTTACTTATAGCAAGAGAATCCAAACTTCATGTCACCTTATTTGAAATGACTTCACTGGAACAAGTAAACTCCTAAGTAGTGTAGTGTATTTTCTGCTACAGATTTATGTATTTCTATTTTTCTGTTACAGATTTATGTCTTCCTAATACGTAAGAGTTTTGCTTTGTATGCATGGGCCTTAGTATGAATCTGGGTTCCCACAGACAGAGTCTTCCTATGGAAACTGGTCTCATCCTGTGTTAGGCTCATTTGTCTTTGGAGGTTGTCAAACAGTAAAGGTATTGGATCATGGGAACATAAACAAGTATAGATTGTGTCCATTTTAAGGATGAGAAAATGTATACATTGTGGGGCGTAACTTCAGTATAAAAAGGTCTTACACACAAAGAACACTGAGACAGAAGCAAGGCTCCATTGGACAGGGACACCTCAGCCTCAAATTGACAAAGTTCTGTCTCCACTGACCTAGGCAGGGTTCTAATTGATAATTGGTAATAAAGAAAACTAAAAAAGAACTTCGACTTGGTACTTAGTTCGTTCTTCATTCACTCAAGAGATATACTACAGTAGAAACTCTGGTTGCATACATACTAATTGGTCAGATGGTCAGTTTAATGTCAACTTCTAGATGAGTCAAACTTGTCTGGAAGAGTGAAAGTATATTTATTTATATTTTAAAAAACCATAGCAAAAACCTATCACAATTTACACATTTCCTGGTTCAACTTAAATGGAGCAAAACTTAAGTACAGGCATGATACTGGAGTCTTGTTTGCATTAGCTGAGTCAGCATCAGCTGTGTCATTCATGCTCGGCTCATTCAGCAGCTTTGTTGCTATCAGTTTACTCGTACAGTCAAACCATTATTATTATTACTCATACAGGTGATCACCGCAGCTATTATAACCTTACAAGCCAACATTGTTTGCCCCTCCATCCACCACTGCAACCTCCTCCTTATGTGTTACACTTTTAGTATTGTTGATTTCACTACTATTCAGTTTTATCTCCAAATAAAGTGGTTGAGATAATCTGGCTAAACTGTTGCTTTAAACCATGTCATTTTCTGACTGCACCTGTTTCTTGCCCCATTACACATACAGTACATTCACTGTAGCGATGTTGCAGTGTTCGCATATCTCAACAATTACCTTGCTGAGTACAATCTTAACCTCACCGATAGAAATAATGGCTAAAGCTATAAAAATGTATAAACCAACCACTGTTTTTAAGCAGTCAAATGAATCAGTGTGTTTTTATGCTCTGATCATGATCCTGTTGTTCAGTTGCGCACTCAAACAAGCCATATCAGTTCAAAGCAGCAAGGCCTCCTGAACCTCACACTCAGCAGGAGACTGTGTGTGGTGGTGGTGGTGGATTCCCTGCTGTTTGTTTTTGTTTTAGCAAGACAGGCTGTGTGTTCTTTTCTGTTCTTTACTTACCTGCTAACCCTAACCTTAACCCTAAAACATCCATATCGACATGATCACCACAATATTAATAGATGTCGTTCTAAACTGACTGTCCATACCTTACACCATATTTACTTTGGACATTTACTTGGAAAGGGAGTGTTTGTGTATCTCCTTATAAATACCATCTGTCATTTTGGTGTTCGTGTTATGTCTACTGTCAGACATCTCTAGAGGAGTCTTGCTCTGACTCTGTATGACAGCAAAAATAATTAAAAGTTTTAAAAAAATACAATATTAGAGCTCTCATTTTTCATCGTGTTCACTCTTGAATTAAAAGAGAGCAGCCTGGTTACCCTTTTCTCTTATGATGCCTATTTCTCAAAAATTACTGTAACATTTTTGTTACATGTTCTAAAATCTTGACATTCTTTTGTGTTTTTAGCTATTTTAGTATAACGAAAGCTTACAGTTAATCAGTTTCACTGTGAGCAGAACAAACTGTCATTGCAAAGTCCTTAGATACAGTACAGATCTGATTATGCAGAGGAGCTCATATTTATGTCATGTTCTGAGAAATTAAACTTTAAATTCTGAGAGGAGCGATGTGTGGATCCAAAAGTTTATAGTCTAGTCAAGTCAATTGTATTTGTTAAAGCCCAATAATAAATCACAGATTTGCTTTACAGCAATACAACATCCTCTTTCCTTAGACCTCCAATGAAAAATTACACAATACAGCATTGAACAGGATCACAAAACTAAAAATATACAGTACTGTGCAAAAGTTTTAGGCAGGTGTGGACGAATGCTGTAAATGAATGCTTTCAAAAATGGAAGTGTTAATAGTTTATTTTCATCAATTAACAAAATGCAGTGAATGAACAGAAGAGAAATCTAAATCAAATCAATATTTGGTGTGGCCAGCCTTTGCCTTCAAAACAGCAGCAATTATTGTAGGTACACTTGCAGTTTTTGAAGGAACTCGGCTGGTAGGTTGATCCAAACAACTAACCACAGATCTTTTGTGGATGTAGGCTTCCTCAAATCCTTCTGTCTCTTCATGTAATCCCAGACAGACTCAATGTTGAGATCAGGGCTCTGCGGGGGCCATACCATCACTTCTTGTTCTTCTTTACACTGAAGATAGTTCTTAATGACATTGGCTGTATGTTTGGAGTTGTTTTCCTGCTGCAGAATAAATTTGGGACCAATCATACGCCTCCCTGATGGTATTGCATGATGGATTAGTATCTGCCTGTGTTTCTCAGCATTGACGACATCATTCATCCTGACCAAATCTCCAACTCTATATGCAGAAATGCAGCCCCAAACCTGCAAGGAACCCCCAACATGCCTTATTGTATCCTGCAGACAGTCATTATTGTACCACTCTCCAGCCCTTCTACGAAAAAACTGCCTTCTGCTACAGCCAAATATTTCAACACCACTTCTGGTCAGACTTCTACCGACAGTATATGGGTGTACCTGGGTCCCACTGGTTTCTGCCAGTTCGGAGCTAATGGCACAGCTGGACATTTTTTTTAATTTGTTTTTCATCTGCTGTACTAAGTTTCCTTGGCTGACCACTTTGTCTACAGTACTCAGCATTGCCCGTTTCTTTGTGCTTCTTCAAAAGAGCTTGAACAGCACATCTTGAAACCCCAGTCTGCTTTGAAATCTTTGTCTGGGAGAGAGCGGTATAACTACCTTGTGTCTTGTTGCTGTGCTCAGTCTTGCCATGGTGTATAATCTGTCTATGATCTGATATAAACTGTCTTCCACAACCTCACCTTGGTAGCAGAGTTTGGCTGTTCCTCACCCAGTTTTAAGCCCCCTACACACCTTTCTGTTTCTGTTTCAGTTAATGACTGTGCTTCAACCTACATGTGAAATTGATGATCATTATCACTTGTTTGGTATAATTGGTTGATCATACGCATGACTATATTCCTACAAAATACCTGAAGAGTAGTAACACCAAATATTGATTTGATTTAGATTTTGCTTTTGGTCGCCCACTTTGCATTTTGTAAATTGATAAAAAATAAACAATTATCATTTATATTTTTCAAAGCACTCTTAGATTACAGCATTTTTTCACACCTGCCTAAAACTTTTGCACAGTACTGTATATAAAGAATCTGATGAAGAGGAAACCAAGAAAGCTTCCAGGTGCCACCAGAACAGAACAGGACATGAGCCATGGGACCTCCCTCACAATGTAGACCTGGCAGAAGGACAGACTTCACATGTACTAACGAAGTGGAGACTCGCATCACATCGTCCACATACATTAGAGAAGAGACAAGAAAGGACATTATTCACATAGGAAAGAGAGACATGAAGGGAGGCTGAGCTCTTGCAAGATGAGGAACCACATCCAAAACCTCAGGAAATGGCACCGACAGGCAGGGAAGAAGAACGGTGCCAGGATGGGTGCTGGTCCAGGAAGAAATGCCTGACAGACAAGAGAGGACGGGGAGAAAACAGAGAGGAAAGAGGGGCACACAGCTGGGACACCCATGTATTTATGGAACAAACAGAAGGTTTGAGAGTTGCAACAATCAATAATCTCATCGGCAGGATAGCGCTTAGTAAATTCATTATGACAGAAACTGACCCACCGTGCAGTACAAGGTCATGAAGTACTCAATTAAAGGCAACTAATTGTAGGCTAAGGTACAAAGATGAGTTTTAAGTTTAGATTTAAAGGATTTAACAGACACAGATTGTCTGACATCAGCAGGGAGGTTACTCTATAGGAATGAGGTATGATAAGAGATGACCCTTCTGCCTGCTGACTTCTTTTTAACTTTGGTACACAGGAGCCCTGCATTTTGAGAGCAGAGAGCTTTAGATGGAATGTAAGGTATAAGGAGATCAGACAGGTATGATGGGGCATACGGATGTGGGATTTTTTTAGGCATGCCAATTAAGACTGAATATTACTTATCTTGACACACTGTGACCTACCAGAAAGATAATTCTGAAACCACAGGCAGCTAGCATTGTCAAAACCCAAGGATAAAAGTCATTGTAAAAGCAGAGAATGAGAGAGTGTTTTTTTTTATATCTGATGCTGAGATTATATTGTTAATAACTAAAGAAGCAGCTTAAACCTGAAGTCAGACTGGAATGGGGTTAGTATGGAATGCCTATATTTTTACAAGACAAGATAGTTTTGAGATTGGAAGATAATTATTTTATTCAGATTTGCTACCACCTTCATGAAGAAGAAGAACATAGGAAGTCTTCTAAACTGTAGAGGTAATGTTAAGATTGAAAATATGTTATATATTCAGATATTAGCTGTGTTGAGGATTTTAATGCAAATAGTTCCAGTTTGTCATCACCTGTTGATTTTCATGCATTGATATTGCACCAGGCATTAGTTGTCATCCCACTGGAGACAGGAGAGAAGCTAAAGGAGTGGTTTACTATAAGAAGGATGACCTAGGTTCATCTACACTGTTAGAACCATCACTAAGACTCTAAAAGACTCTAAAATAACCAACAACATGCAGCAAAATGATAATTAAAAGCAGCACAAAGGCTGTATGGCTATCTGTTATCAGAGTCCATTAACAACATACTGTAGGCAGATAAAGGAGTGCTTGAATCGTTTGTGATATATTTATATGAAGATGAATTAGTAAAAGAGTGCAAAAAATAGTCTGATTTGGCTTTTCTGGAAGCAGCAGTGCATTCACATGCGTATCTAAAACTGAGTTAGAAAAAATTGGCAAAATAACCTTAAAACTAGTTCAGGATCAGGGATTTTGAGAGTGTCAGTGACCGGACTGGAGGAAAGTTCATGTAGAAAGTCCTGGTCATTAAAATGTTTCATCTGACCACTATGTGTGCATTATTTTTCCTCTGCTTCACTGCTCACTAACACCAAGGTCATCAATTAAGAAAAAAATCAATTAAGCTTGATATGGGGGAATCTTTCATATTGGGGAGAGTGGGATGTGAAACAAGGAGTGTAAAATTAAGATTGTATAAAAACGTTGTCTGAGCTTCTGGCAGGACACACAGACACCAATCCCTCCTGTTAAAGTGTCCCTGCGCATGTTACCAAGGGTTGGGGATCAATCCTATGACTCTCAGATTAGTGGATTAGGCACTAAATATAGTTTTCTTTCTGTTGAATATAGTGAGTTGTATGTGCACAATAAATTATTTAACATTGTAGATTTATACTCTATATTTTTGTTGTCAAAATTATTTAATGATGTATTATTTTTGAAGATGTATTATTATTTTATTGAATTGTTGCTTTTACTTTTGTATGTTTGAATTATCCCAGTATAGAAATATAATAAAGTATGTTTAAAAACTCAAGGTACACCATATACTTCTTCATGCCCGTGGTACTCTGTACTACTTGATGCTGACAAGATGGAATGAAAGAGCGATGTCACTTTTCCGCCACACACCAGATGATAGGATAGGAAAAATGAGCAACATCGCTTTAGCGCCACAAACCAGTTTTACATTTTTACCTCATGCTTCAAACCCAAAGGACAACTGATAATCATTCAAGTTCACATGCAATATTAATACTGAAAATCAAGATCAAATATGGTCATGTTTTCTCTTCTACTACACAGGAGGTTTCTGTCCAATCCTGAGTTTACTTTGAAAACCTGCGTAAAAAAATAACTTAACTGAAAAGACAAAGAACTCTGGACCTCAGAAAAAAAGACTTACACCTTGGCATTTGTTAAAACTACATCCATTTGTTGGGCCACTTGAAAGCAGCAGGAACTGCAGCTATGTAATAATTCTCTGTGGGATCATCACTATGAGCAACACTTTTTTATAGTACACAGTCATTTAATCGATTGTTAAACCTTCATTAATTCATTTGAAGTTGTGTTTGTGTCCACCTGATATTCATTTTCCTTTTATCTCCGCTTTGATCGACACCACATCCAAAGTGAAACAATTGTCTTTTTAGCTGCTACGTTGTCTGTCTGTGCTGAGCAGATAGTGTCAGCCTGTTTGTCAGAGCTTCTACCAAAAACCAATTGCAGGTGAAAATGATGCTGATGAGAACATACTGTAGAGTTGTGTACTGAAAACTAAAACTGAGAGCTTAAAGATGTTGAAACTGCAGCGCCTCTTTGGGTTTATCACAATGATGAGTTATTCTTTTCATATTACACATAGTCATTTGAGCCATTGTTAATATAAACATGCTAATGAAATAGTTAATTGAGGTTTGTTCCATTATAATGTATACATTAAACTTGACTCAGGCTAGGCAGCTGTGAATGTGTAATTAAAATTGAGGACACAATATCCATATGACCATACACCAAAAATAAACTATTATCTTAGCTAACTGGTCTGCACTTAGCAATTAAATCAGATGATCAGTTCATCAGGTAATTGGTTGTAATAATGGCACATTAATAATTAAGAATGATAGCACTGCTGGAGCTGGTCTCATACACACAGCTAATGTTGAGACAAACATGTAGTGCTGTGTCAGTGTAAAAGGAGGAAAATCATAGCTCATGAATTTGAAGTCTAATTATTAAGTCTAATATGAGCTCTGTGGCAGATTGTTACACAACAACTTTGATAATCCTGGAAATCAGTTTATTCATGCAGCTTTGCAGCGGGGAGCGATGCTTGACATGTTCACTCGAGGAGAGCAAACTTGTGCGATATTTTTTTTATCTGATCAGCTTTGTTGTGGTAAAAATCCTCTGTAATTGATGACAGCGACGTGTTCTCTCCAGCAAATCAGTTTAAAAGGAGATGACGGATGGAGACAGAGGTTGCTGGGAAAAAGCAGCTCATCAGTCTTCCCTCTGCCAGGGTGACGGGGGGCATGAAGCTGTCATTTTCATTCGCTTCGCTACTTGCTCTTCTCCTCTGTTCACAACTCAATCCACACCAGCCTGCTCCAGTCCACCCTAATGCTGGATTTGTGCTCTGATCTTCAGACAGTTTTGAAATTCATATTACGTATGATTCTTGCATTGCCATGTCTTTGCCTAGTTTTCTGATAATCTGAATCATTTTAGAAGAAATATTTTGGGTTTCTAAACTGATACAAAACTAATAGGATTTTAAAGCTTTCTTGGTGTCTATGCTCTGAGAATCCACATTTTTTAGCATTTGAATAACAACCAGTTTATTGCTTTATATTTTACAGCATCACATTCTCCCATACTGCCTGTTTTACAGATTTACAGATCATTTCACAAGCATGTCTAACGATGGTATTTTGCAAGCTGTTAGACAAAACTGCATTTTCATGACTGTTGTTTATTTTGCTGAAATACTTTAACCAATATAGCATTTATATTATTCTCCCAGCCTGAGTGTGCCTCCTGTAGCCTGTTTTGCTGGCATGTATACACCAGCAAGACATAGGAGATGGTGTTAGACTTCTGCAGGAAGATGTTTCACTGGTGAACATCAACGGATTGGACATTGAGATGGTGGGAGCATACAAATACCTGGGTGTTCACCTCAATGATAAACTGGACTGCTCAGTCATGGTTATTCTGCATAAATAAAGACTAAAGTCATCTCCATATGCTGAGGAGACTGAGGTCCTTTGTGGACACTGTTAAAAATATTCTGTGACACCATGATGGCACCAGCAATCCTCTCCACAGTGACCTAATGGAGAGGTGGAAGCACAGAGAGGGACAAAAAAACCCTGTTTAAGAGGTCTAGCTCTTCCATGGACTGTCCACTAGATTCCATTGAAGAGGTGAATGACAGGAAGTTGTTAGCCAACCTGTCGTCAGTTTCAGAGAACACCTCTCATCCCCTGCATGAGACTTAAGCATGAGACATCTCCTGTTTGCCTTCCAGGATTCACAAGCTCTCTGTGGCTGGGGAATAATATTGAATATCTGTTTATATGTTTATATTCAGTGATAACTTTAATTTGATAAGAACTTAATACTTCTGGACCCATGCTTGCTTTTATGTGAGTTTTTCAGAATCCTCCAGGGAAATAAAATATTCCTATGAATATGTGGTGTAAGCCTGGCATTATGTGCCTTAACACACTTATCACTTATTGTGCTTTTTGTGCATGTTGGTGGAACAAGATTAAAAAATGTGTGTTGAGAAAAGATACACCTCTGTGAGAGGATGAAAACACATGACATGTGACATTCACTAAAGGTCAACCCCTCACCTTGCCACAGCACAGGTGCAGACAACAGATGGAATCATAAAGACCAGGAGGAAGACAACCTCTGTGTGCATCCAAACACATACACATACACACACACACAGACACACACACACACACACACACACACACACACACACACACACGCATATATGCACACAATCAAACACTATGCTGATGCAGGCTCTAAAAAGCTGAATCTTTATTTCAAAGACGTTCCTTGACTACAGAGCTCACACAGGCAGCTTCATCAGGCTCTTTGTAGTTGTGCTGCAGGATTTCTTGGAGGATAGCAGAGGTCAGGAAAACAGCTGGGGAACTCAAGATTCACCACATCCTGCAGTACCTCCACTGGTGCCAAGCCTGCTGTGCACTGATCTCTTCAGAAAATGAACCTCTTTCACAAAGATGTAAGAACATATATGTGAAATACATAGTATGAACATATCAAACATGGATACATGTGTTGTGTTTTGAAGTGATGTAGTAAAAGAAAACCTGAGTAAAAGCACAGTCTGTGATTTGTGATATCACTTAAAGACACCGCCAGATAAGAGGCTTTTCTTTACCCGTTTTGTCATCATGTATTGTGAATTTGGCTTGGTCAGCAATGGATCAGCACAAGTTTCCATATTCACGTCTCTAGCTGGCTGAAAGCAGCCCCGTGAATAATCTGGATAAATAATGTAGACTAAGTGGCAGCTCCTGCCTGCCAGCCTGCCAGCTGCAGCACTCCTCAGCATCCAACCAAGGAGCTGATTATCCTGGAGCTGTATTGTGTGGTCCGCTGTCCACAAACTGGTTTTAATAATTCTCCGATGTTGCTTTGAATTTCATCTCATCAGTTAGCTTTTGTTTTAAATATGCCTTCTTCACCTGTCAACTACAGTACATCATTGAGAGTTGGATAAATATGCATCTGATAGAGACATACTGGTGCTGCTGCTTGTCGACAAAGTGCTGAATCATAATATGTCTGGTATTGACAACCTGGGCTCTGACCTTGGGAGGTGTCTACCGCTACCTGATTGATGGCAGATAGATGCCAAGCACAACAAAGATAGAGTGATCGATCTGGCCAGGACTCGCCAAGCCCTCACTGATCTCAGAACCACTAAACTGTCACAGTGAAGAGAAAGTTTCATATTACATTATCTTGTCATGTTACACTGCTTTATTTGTTGCATTTATTACTTCTATTAGAATGCAAATGAGGTATTTTATTTATATTTGCAGACTGGAATGACACAAGAAAACTATAGATTAGCGTAGGTGTGTTTGTGTTTTTTTTTTTTTTTGCAAAGGTAATTGGTTACATTATGTTAGAGGTGGATATTAAACTGAAGTTGTTCAGTTTCCCCAGCATTTCTGTTGTGTTGAAGATCATGACAAAAGCTTAGCAGGAGGGATTATCATACTTACGGATCCATTTTCCAGACAATTACCCACAGCTCACCAGTTCTCATCCTTTATTTCCTCAGTTTAAGACTCTGGGAGGTGCTATAGGATGCCTTTGGCAGCCAAAAATATGATCTTAAAAAGTCATTTATTGCAAGTGAAATCTGCAAAAACAACTGAACCGTGACTCCACAGTGCTTTGTGTTGTGTCTTATTTGAACTGTATTTAATACTTTTGAACTATTGTGTAATTTTTCTGAAGTGTTTTTGTCTCCATATTTGTTCTATATGTTACTTGCTTTTATATGTTACATGTTCTCTTGCTGCTTGTAACTTTTAATGAGCATTTTCTACTCTGATTAACAATGTGCTGTTCTCCTCTACTGCTCTCTTATAACCATCCTTCATTACAATATAAACCATAAAAATGCATTACTTGTGCTTCCATGTTCTACGTGACAGTACTGACATCTCATGGACAAAGAGCAAAACTGCATGAGTGAAAACATTAAATTTGTTTTTTAAACAGCTCACATTGTAAGTTCTACAATTAAGTCCTTGTTAAATAAGCATGTGAATAATATACAATAAATTACAATCAATCATTAATCAAAATGTATATTTTGAATTCAATATTTAGCATATGGTAATTGATATAAATCCATGACACTTTCACTTTACAAGTGCAGTGATGCTTTTCTTCAAGAAGTGTCTTCAGTGCTGCAACTGTCTTTTGACATGGAGGCTCTTCTGAAAACATTTTGACTGTAAATTGGTTATTTAAATCTGGTGGTGATGGCAAAATCTGTCCTCCAGAGGGCAGTCTGATCTTTTGCAAAATAGTACAAGATGATGTTGATTCACTTAAACAGGTAAGACATAGCTGAATGTGATTCATCATAGAGCACTAACATACTGTTGCTGATATCTTCTTTCATTGTATTTACAGAGGCAAAACAGTGTTTTTGCAGGTTTACATCCCTTGACTTCAAATCATACACATTTACTCTATTAGCCTACATGCTGTGATGTTTTAGATTTGAAATTTTAGATTTTAAATGTGTGTTGTTTCTCTTTCATGTTGCAGCTGGATTTAATTCTTCACAGTATTATAATTGTTTGCAGACTTGAAACTTGGTTCACTGTAAACACAGAGGATTATAGTTGTATAGGAGGAGGCTTCTGTCTGTGCTGCATTCCCACTCTACAATGATGTATCTTTGATGAATAATAAATACAGATATAATGATAATGGATTACCATGGTGAAGTCACACAGCCTCTGCACAGCACCTTTTCTTTGGACCTTTGTCTGTGTGGAGACAATTATACAGCAGACTGTTTCATCCAATTTGTCCTAATGCAAATGTTAAGGGCCATTGCAGGTAGTGCTGCTGTGTGCCCTTTATGTCATAGAGAAAAAATGTTGAATAAGCATTCAGCGTTCATCTCAAAGAATTTACTTTGTGTCCCACAAGTGTCTCGTGTTTTATTTTTAATGCATCAGAGGTCTTTTTCTCAATGGGATACATATCAGTCTTCTGTCACTGTTGGCTGTCTCCTCAGTCCAGTTGCTTCTTCGCTGTTGTGCTTGTTGCTGGTGTGTGCTTTACATTCAATATATATCAGGCATGGATTATGGTTTGGTCTGCTGCATCCTTGGGGGCAATGCCTGCTGCATTATTACTGTTTGTTTTGGTTGAAAATGAACTTAACAGCTTTCTTGGATCATTTGTTAGTACATGCACATACACTGATGTCACTGATGCGGTCAAATACTTGTGTATGTGCTGATTTGTCTTGATATCTACTTCCTAAAAAAATAGGCCTCAGGAGAACCATGTGGTTAATATCATACACAGGACAAGTCATGCCTTCTTTCTTTTCTTCATACTTTATAACCAACCAAGCATTAGAAGGTATTTACTTAAATACTTTATGTACTATGTTTATATCATAACTTGATCTAAAAAGCTTTGCTGTTGCTGCTGTAGTTGCTCTGGCTTACACTTCTCTACATAGCTTTGATACATTTTGTAGAATTGTACCAAGATACTATAAATACAGTATTTTTACTGCCTGTTTATCTGACAGCAGTACAAGATCTCCAGCATTGTCCTAGGGCCTTTATCTTCAGAGGAAAGTACAGTTGTCAATCCAGAGCTCACATGTCATATTTGTTTTTGGTTTAATATTAAGATTTTCAGGTTATTGATCCAAAAGGCAAAAACTGGACTTGTTCTGTACAGTCAATGACTTCTCAGTGGAGTACGTGGCATAACCTGCATTTCACCTGTAAATGTCAGGGAACAGATGGCCTTCAAGCTATGACCCATTATTGCTCTGCTTGATCCCTGTAATGTATGGGATTCATCAGTCACACCGTATCATTTTAAATATAGCACCTACTTTTAATCTACAGACCGTACTGAGCTCTATGTATTAGGTATCATCCTCTCTACAAGACAGATAAAGATCCTGATTATTTGATTTATTTTCTTTAATTTGATTTATTTTTCTTCAATTTAATTTTGTTATCTCAAATTCATCCACTTCAATCACATACTTAAAGTGTAAGATTTAAAGAGTGATTAGTTTTTGCTCTGAAAAGAGGAGGACAATCTGCACATTTTGCAAGATTAAAGATAAGGATAAGGATAAGGATTTACATTATACATACATTTATTGATCCCACAGTGGGGGAAATTCATTGCTACAGAAGCTCAAAAAATAGTGATATAGAAAAAAAACAAAAAAAAACCCAAATGTATACAACATTAAAATTAAAAACTAAAACGACCCTAAAATGCAATTATAACATATATATGTTATAATTGCATATATAATATATATATATATATATATATACACACATACATATACATATACACACATATACTGTATATACACATACATATATACACACATACATATACATATACACACATATACACACACACACACACACACACACACACACACACACACATATATATATATATACATATATATATATATATATACATACATACATACATACACACACATACACATACACATACACATACATACAACAATAAAAAAGCTTTGAGTGTAGGCAACTTTTACTTTTTCCTTAAAATAATGTTTCCATACCCTAAAAAAACATAAAAAGACAACGTGTGTGTACAAGAAAATGGTAACAAAAACTAAAGAATGTGCCATTTGTGTAGCGGTGGTGAAGGAGGATGGAGAGGTTGGAAACTGCATCTACTGTACTTACTGTACACACAACCACTGTGCCATTACAGGCCAATTCAGATATCTCCACCTCTTTTCTATCCATGATAACACGCTGCTTTGCCTCCACTCAAGTTCCTATGGCGCTTTGAACACAAAGTACACACATGTCAGAAGCAGGGTGTGCATCACAGTAGGGCTGCTTTGGATCTTTCATTTCACCACAGAAGAAACTGGAAGCCTGTCAGGTGATGGTTGAAATGAGAAAGCCAGCAATTTCAGCTTGCACGTGTCATCTGACTCCATTTGTTGTGTGTTATTAGTCATGAGTGATGGCCATGACATTTCCATAATGACTAATGCCAAAATCTTAAAGGTCCAGTTCACCCACTTTAAAATATGTATACCGTCCCCTTAACTAGTCGTGTTGTGTAGCCATGCAGATATAATGAAGATGAATACAATTCTGTGGGTGCTGCTAAAAGCATTAAAAAGTGCCATGAAATTAATCAGCAACGTGTCTTTCAAGAAATAATATCCATATATAAAAATGATGCTCATACATACTTAATGGTTGAGCAAAACATAATTGACCCTAGATTATGTAAACAGGCAACATTTCTCCAATCTGAAAAATTCTCCACATAAATCACAGTTTGGAGAGCAGAGTTTGTTGTGTCCCAGCTGTTTTTAGGTTGGGGTTTATTTAATATTTATTAATGCAATAGAATGTAGAAAAAATACCAAAACATGTTCTGTGCTTCAAGTCAGTGTCCTTTCAAAATGTATATTTCTTCTTGTTCCTACTGTTGGATTTTTAAGCTTCAATGTTCAGAATGATGAATGTGCAGAGTTTGACACTAGAAACTGTTTTGACATTCATCCACTGAAGGTACAAAGTTTCCCTGTGCTTACCTTAAATGATTTCAAGTTGTGTACCTGCAAGCATGATTGATGTTTTCTAGTTTGGAGTCAATCATGGTCCAGTACAATTCACACAACTGTGATATGTAAACTAGAAACCTCCAGTGTACAAACACTGAGAATGAACTTTAAAGTGATGAAGGAGACATTTTATGACCAGCATGTTAAACATTTGAAATGAATAAAATTTACACTTTCAAAGTTTCAGGTTTTTCAATGAGGGAGAAAAAGTAGGTGTATTTTTGTTTAGCATTTTTAACAAAGTAGTTAAAATCTTTATCAAACACAATTTATTTTTATTTTTATAGGCATTAAAGAATGACTTGGGGGCTTTTATCGAGTTCCATGAAAATGTAATCATGCTTTAGCCGCAGCAAACAAATAGTGTAGTAAAAATATATTAAATATTTTGCCAGTGAACATTTTGTAAACACATTTCCTTGTTATGTTAACATAATAACATAAATCCAGGCTGCCTTACAATTCTTTTAAAATGTATGTATGTGGAAGGATGATGTCCTTTATTACAAAATTGTATATTATAGAGTTAGATGTTCAACATTTTTATTACATCATAGGCAGGTTAAGACTTAATATTTGTTGATATGCACAGATATCAGATTACTGTGTATCCACATGTGAGGTGTCAAAGAAAAATATCTGAAGAAGTGGCAATGCCTTCGTATTAGTCCAATTTTAAAAGTAAACAACTGGGAAACTTCGCTCGAGAAAACTTATATTCCCTTTGCAGGTGGAGGAAATGGCATGAATTCTTGACACATGCAGTAGTGCTCAACCAAGCCCGATCAAGCACAGCTGAGGACCACAGAAGCGTGAAGAAGAGTCTTATATAACAAGAGATTCTTCACAGTATTTTATCCTCTCTGGAGCCATAAAGAACGTTTGAGAAGCAAAGGGGCCCCTTATTAAACTTAGGCGATGAGTGATAATGACGAGGTGGTTTTACATTTCAAGTGTATGTGGAGGATAGCGTGGGTTTGGATATCTGCAGACACTAATATTTAACATGGATCAATGTTCACCCAGAGATAACAGGAGGACTGGTCGAAATAATCAGGGGCTATTTTCTTCAGTCTAGTACAGCATGCTAGATTTCAGTGTCTTTGGATAGTACTGATAAATGGGGAGTGTCTTTACTTTAGATGTTTTACTTCTTCAGATTTTCAGGTAACAGACCTCTGCATTCTGCCTTAAAACACTGTCACCTGCAGGGTATGATGGCAATAAATGGGATAGTGGCGGTTTTTGTTCCACTGCCTCTACCACCTGCCTTAATTGTATGTTTTATTGACTTTCACTGTGTATACTCAAAGCTTAGCAATACAGAATTGCTGGCTTGAAAGCCAACCACTGGCTTAAAAAGCTGTTCATTGATTTTCTCAGCTGAGCTCGGCATGTTTCCATGCTTCAACCGTATCTGAAGCAGCCAGACACAGGACTTGATGATAGCTTCATTACTCAAGCTGACTCCTTTCAAATTAATCTGTGTCTATGCATATATTTCAGTTGAATTATTCATGCTGGGTTATTTACAATCGTACTGTAGGGGTGAATAACTGTGAATAAAAAAACAGATTTCTGATGAATATGATGAAGCTCATTCACTCTGGTGTTGTACAGTGTGTGGTAAATGCCTCACTCTAAGCTGTGAAGCAATTATTTTCATTTTAAGAGTCAATCTGTGTTCGACAAGGCGTCACGTGGGACTGGTTTCGGACAAATGTGTTGTTTCCTAAACATGACCCATCCAGAGATTGTCTTCATTGAAGGAGACAGACATCTTCCCCTGTGGGATTAGTACAGCTTGCTGTAAAGAAAGAATGTTGCAGGTGGTCAAGCATCAACAACCTAAAGGTTTCTCAGAGCAGTATGTTTTCATTGCATTCTGGATTTGTTTTTTATACAAACTACTAAAGGTAAACCTGCATAAAGCCTTCTGTTGTTATAGCATCACTGCATCAGTGCTATATGTCCACTTCTGTTCAGGTCTATCACGTCATAGCCCAGCATAAAGGACAAAAGTCATGTAAGTTGCATCTGAATAAAGGATCAAAATGGAATAACATATTAGTAATAGGGTGTTTATTATTATTATTAATATTATTAATATCATCATTATAATTATTTATTAGAATTAAAACCTCTTTTGATAGTATTTTTAAATGCACTTTTGAGGTGCTATGGGTACTCGAAACTTGATGTCTGATATAGACCTTTAAATTTCATGTAGATGAATGAATGCAATTTGGTGGGCATATTATGTAACATCTACAGACTTACAAAAAGCCTCCTAGAGAATTCACCAAAGTGGTTGGTGTCATCTGAAGACCTTTGCAATGCTAAATTGTGAAGCTTCTGAGTTTTCATGGAATGCTTTTGCTGTGGCGATATGGCATATTTCAAAGTTTCGCCATGGTTACCCATAATATGATGGAAAAAAGCTGATTACTGATTTGACTTTACAAAGAGCTCTGAAAAGACAAAAAAAGAGAGAGGTTAGTAGAGAAGCCACTTAAATAGGTCCACAAACCCGCTGTCACCAGTGTAACACTGCTGTATGTTAGTGTTTAATATTACTTTAATCAAACCTGACATGTGTAAGTAAAATCACAGGGACAGCTTCATTAGAGGAACATGTGTACTTTAATGCCTGAAAACAGTAGGACCCCCGAACACCAACAACACACTTGACACATTACTTCACTGTATGGCATATCCAAACTGTCCTAAACACTACAGAAAAGGAGGTAGCCAAGCCCACCTGATCAAACTCTGTACTCTGAACTGTCACCTGTAGAGTGCTTTCCATTTACTGACTTGTATCTCTTCTTTGTGTCTTCGCTGTTTCCAACAGAGATGTGAGAGAGAGGTGCGAAAAAAAGAAATTAGTATATACTGAATAGCACATCTTTGCTCCCTCAGTCCCTCAGACTGATCACGTACAGCATAAGAGCTGTCAGTTATTGCTAGGCTCTTATTTCTGAATAATTTCCTTCCACGCATCCAGACATATGTGAAAATAAGATCCTAAACATTCCTTCTATTATGCAGTGTGAGTGAACAATCTGATGTGCAATGAACCATGGATTCATACATACCACTACAGTACCAGGTGAGGGAAATGAGGTGGACAAGCAACAAATATTTCACTTCTCCTACAACAGCCATCCATTTATACATTTGCAAAAGAGGCAGCTATAGAAATAAAGATAAACCAAATATGCATCCTGAGTATAGTGAGGACGTCCCCTGATGTGTCTATATTTAGTGAAAGACGATGAAAGACAGTGACTGAATGGGAATAACACCAACAATCAAAATCTGATTAATACTGGAAGAGCAGAACATAAATAAAACTACTAAAATTATCTAAGAAGTCTATTTTGTGAAAAGCTGCAGGTACAATGGATGGATCCATTTGAGCAATGGCTTGCTATTACAGGACTAATAGCTCAAACAAGGATAACAACAGCTAAGTGTTTAGCTGTGGAAATAATAATACAATGTAGTTGGACTTTTTATCAGAATCAGCCAAGATGCACTTAGAAAATAAGAAAATAAGCCAATTGTGTCTTTCCTGGTTTCAGTCATCACTCACAAATACACACGTTTAAAAATTAGAAATGTAAGAAAAAAATGAATAAGGAAAATGTTACAGCTGCAATTGATTCTGACAGTCCTGTATCCACAGGCAGTTTGTCCAATCATGTCCACACTGCTGCAGTAATGAAATATTATATTGAAGTACTGCTGCAGTAACCAGTCAATGAAGTGATTGACACTGATGGGATTTTGCTGTCTGATATAGGATATGCTGTGTTTTCTCGCTCAAGGTTCCTCTGGTTTCCTTCTCACTCCTTGTCTCCCATGAGAAACATGGCGTTAGAAGACAGATTATTAAGTCTTGCGAAACAACCAAGTTTCAATGAAGCAACGTTCGATCCTTAGAGGCAAAAACCTGACAGCAGAGACGTTTTCCATCAAAGTCAAATTCGGCTTTATTGTCAATTTCTTCACATGTACCAGACATACAAAGGAATCGATAAGACGTTTCTCACTATCCCACAGTGACACAGATAAAGTGCACAGGCACAACAGATAAGACAAGACATTTCCTAACACTGAAAAGTAAACATTAAAGTGTACAACAGATAAGACATTTACTAATATTAAAACAATAGACAATAAAATGTCAAGCGTGTGACTGAAAAAAAAAAAATCACATTACTCCACTCACTGACACAGGAGACCACCAGGCACTGCTGGAATATTACCTAGTAGGCTTTAGCTAGTAAGCAGTGTTGCCAAGTCCGCTTATAATAAGCGACTTTGGGCTTGTTTTTCTGTAAAGTTGCTTACAAATATTGGTAGTCGCGGGTTGTGGGGTTTTTTTTGGCTTGTTTCTAATGTGTAGTTGCTTATTTGTGCTTGTTCCCGTGTACACATTTATTTTTCTCTCCCCGGAACCTAGGGGGGCTCCGTAGAAAAAGTTCCTTGTTTTGGGCTTGCTTTCACAGGCCTGGTTGCTTAGTTGTCTCACGAGATCTGGCAACACTGCTAGTAAGCACTACCAATGCAACCATACTCAAAAGTCCTAGAGACCAGCAAGTAGTAATGACAACATATTTAGTCAAAGCAATGCTATCAACACTTTTACAAACATTGCCACATTGTCTTTTAGCTAACGTACAAAAGCTCACCAGAGGGACAACCAAGCAGGAACTACCACAGTTTGAGGCTTAAGCTAACGTAGAAGTGCCATATTGTGTAGTGCCACCAATGGCCATTAAATGCTGGCACCAAACCAAAAAAAACCCGTCTTAAATAGACTCTCATTCAAAAAGAGCTAACTTCACTCTAGGAACAGCAAGTCAATATTTTTTTCAACAAGTAATTTTGGTCTCATTTGCAAAATTTTAGGTCTTTAATAAATGTGCTGTTGGTCATTTTGGAAATGATTGCTTCGAAGACTTTCACTGAGTTGGATTAATGTTGTAGTATAATCAATTTTGGTTTAGTTGTAGTTTGGTCAATTTAATTTTTGAATACTTGGCCTGTTAGTACAATTTAGTTAAAGTAGCTAACGTTAGTCCAGATGTGTTTTGCGCAATATTCCTAGCTTCAGGCCAAAAGTTGTGTGTGTGTTTCCAGAGTGGGAAAGGCAAATCCTTGCACTTCTTATTTGGAAGCTCTTGACTACAACCTGATCATCAGAAACTCACTACAGTTTTGCTAAGACTGCAAAAATGTCCAAGAGTTTGCATACTTTCATGCAATCGTTCTTTAGTTGGCTGAATTGATGGGCTCAGAAATCCTCCTTCAAGGCAAATACGCCACATCAAATGTATTCCCATTTAAATAATAATTTCAGCTAGATAAAAAATAAGCTCCTGGGGGAACTGTTTACTCTTGTTTGATAGACCGTGATAGCAAGAAATGCTTTTGAATTTTTTTTTCAGGCAACATGAAAATTGAGCTAAGGGGTCTTTTGTGTTTTGTAACTTGTGTGAAATATGTCAAATCATTCAGATCATTTCTGGCCGCTGCAATATGTGGGTATAGAAATACTTTGAGTTGATGATTATTAAGATCTATTAAAAGAAACCTGTCCATCAGTGTTAACAGTTTGTTAGAGAGAAGTTTAGTGGGGATAAGGTGAAATGTAATGATTCTAACGTATGAAACTTGGTTACCTCTGCTCATTTCCTGCCTAAGGTTATACATGCGAGAGTGGTGGGTAATTGGGTTATAGAACATCAACACAAAGTCATCTCTTTCACTGCATTGAGCAATATTGTGACTGTTTTGAGAAGAACAGATACAGATACATCTAATTTAAAGTTAAGCTTGGATAAATGGCTATGAAAAAAAAAAGAAAGACGTTAATGTAATTACAAACTACAACAGTCTTTAAGGGAGAGCTTTTTCCTCCTCTACTGTGAGAACCATTGAAAACTGAGAGAGAGAAAGGCAATTGTGAGAAACAATTATGACACTGCATATGATCTGCTCAGCAGCAGCCTTATTAAGGATTTGCTGAGTTGAATTGATGTTAAACTGGCTCAAGTTGAATTGTCACTCTGAGAAAGATTGTCAAATGATCTGGTGTGTGAAATAATCAAACAGTGTGGAGACCAGTGATTCACAGCAGCAGCTCATGTTTTTTAAAGGGGAGATGTTCTGATTTTTATGAGGTTATAGGCGGTTCACAATCAAATAGAAATCTAAAGTGAGTTGCCCCCCCCCCCGCCCCCCCACCCCCCTTGATTTTCAGTTGTGAGTGTGTTGGTGTGTCAAAGCTCAGGGCTCAGATGTGATGTGGTGCGATAAAGGCCTGCAATAAGGCTCTCAAAATGCATTGATTGAAATCTGCAATTTAGATCCCATTTTTCTATTCCCTAAGGAGTAATATCATTAAAAATGTAATATTTTTTCCACAGTTATTTACTTACTTAGGATGTACACATTTCAAACTTTACAGGTTACTATTCCTTTGTGGTGACTCCTGAAACTTAATCATGTTTGGTGGCATTGTTTTCTACTCCGATCATATCTCTAATTAACCCACCTCTTGTGTGCTTTCATTAAATAAAGACCAATTCCCTTTATTTACATTCACTAAGCCTTCTTTATTTTATGCTAAAAATTTCAATCTTTTTTCATTTTCCATAGTTCAGCAGGGATTACGTGTTATCATTCACCTTTTATTGGTATTTTAGTAATTATATTTCTATAAAGGCTTTTGTTGATTTGGAGATTGCATTTTCAAGTTTATGGTGCAAACCAAACTTGCAAGTTTGAAAATATATTTTAGAATACATTTATTCATGAACAGTCTACATGAAATATGCAATATTTAAACTTTGGAACATCTTGTGTTATTTCCACCAACAGGCCCACAGCCTACAGCGAGGGACAGAGCTGCAGCACAGTGAGGGATGAAGACCAGCATTAGCATGGGATGCCTGAATAGAGTGAAGCTTGATGCAGGACTAATGCAGAAACTGCAGGACATCCACCGACCATTGCTTTGATAAATACATCCTCTCAGTGTGCACAGCCAGGAGAGAGAACATGATGGTGTCCTGTGTTGATGTGTTGAGGGGAGTAGTTTCAGACCAGGGGATGGGCTGTGGCTGCAGGATAATAGTGTAATCATTCATGTTCCTTCTGTAAAATAAAGTTTTATCATATACAGTTTATGAACAGTGTTTATTTTCCTTTATATCATGCACCACCTGTACTGTACACATTGACTGTGTATAGAACTTATGAGTTCAGTTTTGGTCAAACATGGACACAGAGAACCTGATCATAAATTATTTGCAACAGTTAACTGAAAATTATCTAATGCTGTTTATATTGTTTATGTATGACTGCATCAACCAGAAATGCCTTGTATTGACCTTAATGTTGTTACTGCACATTACATCCAAACAATTAGATGTGTAATATGGTGTTAACTTTTAACATTAAGTAAGAAAAAGCAAGTAGCAAAAAAAGACAAAATGCATTATACACACATCTGGTTAGAAGTGATGATAATTCTGGTTTGCCCGGTTTGCCTCAAGCCACTGTTTGAGATTAGTCTGAAAAGTGGGTTATATGGAGCTCTTTTCTTATTGAAAGTGGTAGGGCATTCCTAAATTTACTTCCCTTTACTAACAGCACAGCTTGTCCAAATGTGGGGTGTCTATATAGCACCACACAGTCCCCTCTAGTGGTGGCCCCTGTGCTAATGCCACTGTCAGTCCTCTGTTTAATGAATTCATTTAAAGCACGTGGGGCAAGCCCATGTAAAGCCTTCTACATAAAACAAGCATATTTAAAATTTAAATAAATGATATTTCTCCAGAATCTTTTGTTTGAGTCATTTATATACATCATTTTAGCAAACTATTAAAAGAAAGTTTACCAAAAAAGGCATCATTTGTCTCCACATATAGGATATAAATATGGATTTCTAAGTATATATGTGAAAGTGTAGTCTACTCTCTGACTGTTATATACGATGATCTGGTCAGGAGTGTTAAAGCTGAATGATTAAATAGAAACAGTTCAAAGTCCTCGAACTCTGCACCAGCCCACATTACATTATTTACACATTGGGCTTTTGCACTGAAATTCAGCTCATGATACCTATGGCATTCTGTGTTGGAACACCTGATGAAGGTATTGCCTTTGTGGATTTTCCACATCCCTGGTTCTCATCAGGCTTTCAATCTCCTCATGGACTCTGTTAGATCATCCACCACCAGGGACATGTCAAGAGATGAATCACCCGTGGGTTGAGAGGGTTTCCAACCCCCCTTTTCTTGGACCATATAGATCTGTTGATATCACAAGATGATTAAACCCAATCAAATATATTCTAAGTCCCTCTTTTTTAATAAAAGCAAGCAATCAAGCAATCTTGCTGATGAGTACCAAAGCAATGTAGCAAGATAGGAAAATATACATGTTTTCCTATGTTTTGTTTAATGATTATTTCCAGAGCGTCAGAGAGTCAAATAAATCAAAGTTAAATACAACTCCTTCCATCTGCCACAGTTTAGCATGAATGTAATATGAATGTTACTGACAATTTCAAAGGGTAATGTCTTGGTATGCATAACTTACATGGTGCTACTTACATTCGAGCTTGGATAGAAAACTTACAATCATTAACTAGCAATGAACAACCACCTGCAGAACCATTTCTTCTCTATCCACACAGCACTGGTACATGGGGGAGCAGGTTTTATCCAGTAGCCATGCCAACAAGCAATGTGCTTTTTAAAGTAAATGACGTATACAGTAAGCAGTATGATCCCAAGAGAAATATTATAATGTCACTGTATGTGCTACACACATATGAATGCTAACATTCTGTATAATGTTGTGGGTGGTGTGAAGAGGCCTTGCTAAATTGAGTGCAAACCAGAGATAACTACTGATATTCCTCATTAGTAACCTATTTAAAAATATAAGTGTGTGTTACCCTCTCAAGCACTAAACCATTCATGCATGAGGTTGATGAGGTTTGGATTGGCTCCGCACGATCATATAGGCGCTCATGAAACTGCGCACCACGCCGCAAGGCAGCAGCATTCATTTGCATGCAGCAGGTGTTTCAATCCAGCCTCTGCTCACAATACACCTTTGTGCATGATGCCTCCTTCCTGGAATTGTTTGGTTAGACTTCTGTGCAAAATAGCATCTTTAACAGTTAAAGTAACAAGCAACCAGATTAACTGACCACCCATTACAAGTCTACTGCCACCACATCCAAAGATAACAACATACATAAACATACATATCTGACGACATCTAAGGCTCATTAAGATATTCAGTGCTGCTTTTGCCACTTTGTCATGTCAACAGCAGCCTGACAGAGGAATGTTCAGTTGGAAACCTTGTTTACTGCTTTTTTTCCCTATTACAGAAACCAGGAGTAATTACTCAGATATGTGCTTCCTTCTGTGCATGAGATGAAATTACCGCTGTTACATCACCAGGGAGCTGCCAACAAATGCAAGTGCATGTTTGTTGGTTCAGCTTTATTGGAGACCTGACAACAAGTTACATACATACAAGATCATAACAAGATAAATCTGTCACACAAAATCACACAAAAGTGGAGCATCTTTAACTTCATTTTGTTTTGCAGTTCATCCCAGTAGTAAGTTGCATAATACCATAACACGTTTAAAGTTGGTATGAGGAACTTTTACAGCTAAGCTATCCTGTAATCTGTTTTTATGTCTGTTCATAATTTACTGTGCTGAGTGCAATAACTGTCTTGAGGAATGAATTGAATGATACTGTGGAACATGGTGTATTATAGTTTCAGTGCAGACAGTTTAGTGGATTGTAAAAATGAGAGACATTCTCTGTTCAGGGACAAGAAATCACAACAGAAGTTATCTCTGGAAACTTTTCACATAGCAGGTTTAGACTGTACTCTTAACCCAACTACCCAGGCACTTTTCGACAGAGGCAAGGAAAAACTCTCCTTTAAAGGGAAGAAACCTCAAGCAGGCGGGCGACCACCTTCCTTGACCAGTTGGGTTGAGAGAGAAATAAGGAGAGGGAGACACACACTGTTGCTATGTGAGTTTAATACTGGCAAATTCATTAAGAATGGAAAACACCTGCGTCATAGGTGTCTGGTTATACTGTTTGGATCCTAAAAGTTAATCCATGCCTGCCAGCCAATCAGAATTGAGAACCCTTAGTGGCCATGGTATAATAGAATTCACATGGAGTTATTAGCAGTGGGCCTAATGTTGACTCGTGTGGGACTCTTTTGTCAAACATCTGGGAGATTTGACTTAAAACTATGTACATGATTCTAAACTCTACCAGAAATATGTCATTTGAACCAACTACAAGCAGAATGATCAAATATATGGTGTTTGGGAATGTGGCTTTCTAAATAAACATGTACTAAAGTCTTTGTAAACTTCACAGTTCATGGTCAGATATGATCACCTGTTACAGACAATGGCTGTGTCACTTCTAGTCTGATAAATTAGTTCTCCACTGTGCTTGAATAGTCTATGCATAATTAACAATGACAGAATGAATGGACCTCATATGTGAGTGACATAAAAAAAAGATTGATTTCCATGCTATAGGTGGGTGCGTTGGAAGAAAAGACTGTTTTACCTTAATGATATCAATGCTTTCAGGTACATAGGTAGATGAAATTGATTCAACTGCTGCATGAATAGGAATCTAATTTGGAATTCACCACCAATCGGTCTTATTAATATGCCATACCACAGCTCTGGTTCCCATTAGTCAAGTGTGGTTCCACATCCACATGCTGATCTTGTATTGATTATTTGATTTCTTGTGCAGAGATAGACAGATATAGAGATATTTGAAATACCTCTGTATTAGTATCTGTATCTGTGTCACCACTCTGCCAATTCATACCCATAAAAAGATCTGTTTATTAGATTTAAATGTAATCCATGTCTTTATCTATTAAAGATATGTATTAAGATACCACCACCTCATGCTTGGGGACATTACTTTTCTAACCCTTCCTACATTTTTCAACATACATTTGTCTCTTGGCTCTTTCAGTACACTGTCCATCTCAATTACCATCACTATTTTATATTTAAGACTTACACATCAAGATCAACATTACTGAGATAGATATAAAAAGAAAAAAGTCACAAAACATAAATCTTTAATGGTTGTCTATTCACCATTGAGACAAACAAATGAATTAATTGAATGTTCTTAATAAATAAATCCTCTCTAAGTGGGCCTCATGTACGTCATGTCTGACAAGGTAGGAGTACACCGTGCTAAAAGACACAGTTCTTTAATTTAAGGCTTGTATTGGCGTCAGTCTTGAAGTAGAGAGCATTGAGGTTGATGACAGGAGTTGTTTCTCATCACCGACTCAGCTTGCCTGCTGTCAATGCAACAAACAATTTCTCAGTCAATCTATTGTCTCAGAATGTACTTCTGGATCCTACATCTCCTGCTGCTGTATCCCTGTATACAACTGCTGGCTCTTACATAACTCCGAACGTTGGCTCCTACATAATGTGTTTACAACACGAGGCACAGACCTCTCACTCCCAAGTGAACCTGTCAGGAGAAGCAGCTGCTGATGCTTGTCTCTTCATGGTTCTGGCTGAGTTGCAAGGGCTGGAAGAGATATCAGGATGTCAGTACAGCTTTCCCACCACCATAGCACATTTGTACTCACACAAAAAAAGCACCCACCCTCCTTGCTGTTTTTCATCTCTTGTAACTCTCACTCACAAATGTATGTAATCAGGATTTTCGACACTGATCATCAGATTATTCTTATAAAACAGCATCTGAATTATAGATAAATATAAGACAAAGTTGTGGAAAATCCTCCTTTAGCATCAAATTTGCTTTGTCTATTTATCTCCTTAGTTCATCAGGGGGACCCCTCTATTGGACTTAAACCACTAACCTTCTAGAAAAGGGCTTCAGGGCTTTGTAAACAACTCATTACTATGTACACCTGCAGACCTGATGGATTACTATAAGAACCCCTTTTTAATGATTCATTAAGATTTGCAATTGCAGGTGGCAAACAAGTGTTTGTGGATTGCTTGCTAGAAAGAGACAAACCATTGACCCTTTACTAATGAGACAAGACGAGTTGTTGAGACTGATAGACAAGCAATCCTTCTTTAATTGTTCACCAACTTATATAACTGCATTATTACTGCATAGAAACACACAGCTGTGTTTTAGCAAAAACAGTGATGTGCAAATCTTTATTCAAACAGAATGGAAAATGTAACTTAAAAATGTTCTTTAAAAAACCCTCACATTTTACTGTGTAGAATACAGATGGCCAGCTAACCAAACATTATGCCAAAGCATTAAATGAGCAACTTTTAATAATGTTCCTAGTGACAAAATCTGCATTGAGAAGAATTAGAGCGAATCCATGCAAGATTAAATAAATCAGGTATGAGTCTAATAAGAAACTCCAAGACATAAATTCAGAGTATATAATTAATAATGATAATTACTTTTTTTGAATAGGAGCTTTCATACAAGAAATGCAGCTCAAAGTGCTTTACAAAAAAATAAATTATAGCCTTAAGTGCCTCACATGAAAAGAACATAAAAGCATGTAAAAACATGAATGTAATATTAGATGGAAAATAAAACCCACTTGATAACATTAAAAAAAGAAGATAAAATAAAGTGGTATTTTGAGATTTAATGCACGGAAAGTCAAAGTATTTTGCCCTGTGTTCACAATCCATGATATACACGTATGATGACAGGTACATCACATAATATCAGACGCAGTGCCTCAAAGATTGATATAGCTGCATAATTATATCTTAGTCTGACATATTATAATGAACTTCAATATAAGTATACAGCATCCCAAATATGCTTTCAAGGGCCAACTATTGTATGTTAAATGTATTTTTCAAGGGAGATTGATACTCTTATCAGTGTGTACATGATCTCAACAGCTAGGGCTACATCTAAAAACATTTATCCTTATTACTGATGATGATATATTTGCTTTTTTCAGTCATATCAGGGTAAGACTAAGGGTATGTAAATCAGTTAGATCACTTATAGACTGAGAACCACCATAATAATCCTGTTGACAGACAGAATTTATTTGCAATTGTATTGTGCAAAATGTTTTCTCCTCTTTCACACGTTTCACTCAGCAGATGTCTCTTGTTTTTCCGGTGATGGTTATTTGGGGTGCTTTAACACTTTGCTGGAGTGCAGAGGAAATTGTAAAAGTTTTGACATCATTTTTGGTGCAAGTCCAGGAGGCTCATCTCTGCCTGGTTACTGCCAGTGATTCCCCAGATAGTCTCCAGCAGAGCTGCTGAAACACCACGTAGCATTTTGCACTCAGAGTCGTTGGGTTGACACTTGAGGGTTTGTCTTTGTGCATGTCTGGGCAAGCAAAGCCCCAGGTAGCCTATGCATCTGGCAGGACTATCAATATCCCAGGTATCTCTGTCTTACACTGCGGTCCATTTTGTAATATCTCGACATTTAGGCACAGTGAGTGGATCAACCTTTTCTATCATCCTGAGGGCTGGTAATACCCAATGTAGCCTTTGTGTTTGACAGGGATGTCGAAACCTTGTGCATTAAGCGTTTGCTGGTTGCGTGTTCAAATTAACATAATCTGCACTTTAGCATTAGCTACACCTCCTGGTAAGTCTGAGATGTGCATGTCATGTCCACCTGGGGAAGATCATCAATAGCAAATGAAAAGCAGTGGCTGGCAACACCATGCAGAGGTGGCACATGGTTGTTTATAGTACTGCCTAGGTCACCATAGAGTTAGCAGTGAAAGGTAAACGGCATATAGAGAAAGAAAAGAAAATGGGAGAGAAGTTGCAAAACACAGAGAAAACTTTATGGAAAGAAAGTAAAATAATGTATATTATTATTTTAACTGCACCTGTTTATACATATAATATCACATACATAGTCATTTAAGCCATTAAGCTATTTATTGTGAGCTGTTAGTAGTCAATGTGGATGAAAAGGTGAGTCTAAGCTTCTGTCTCAGACAGAAAGTGACCAAGACCTTTAATATAAAATGTACAAACTCAATAATTAAAGGTCACTTTTCTTACTAACCATTTTTTTAAATTCTGATTTGGGCTCTAAAAGACCTAGAATAAACAGGCAGGAGTGGAAAATGAGATGTTAATTATTCTTTTTATTTACTTTGATGTTTCTAAATATCTCATTTGCACCTAAATAAACATTTCCACAAATAATTTTAAATATATTTTGGATTTTATGAGTTGTATTTCCACCAGGATACGTTGCCCCTATTAAGGTATAAAACATGTATATATGTATGCATCTCCTGGTGCATGTTGCCTGTTAAGGCAAGGGTTAAACTGACTTCATCACTTCTTTATGAATCAGATTTAACTGATCTCACTAACCATCATTTATAGTTAATTAGGCCATAATATAAACAGAGAAAGCAATAATGTTTAAATACTGTAAATTACACCTACTGGTTCATTAATAACACTTAATATGAATAATTCAAGTTAACTTTAGAAACCATTATTTATTCTCTTCTCTTACTCACCTGAGATGTTAAGAATGGGCTTTAATAAAAATCTGATAAAAATGATTTATGGTAAATCCATGATGTGTCCCCAATATAGGAATACAGGGGATGAGGGGAGTAACAGTGATTTTACCCAGGGAATGACAAAAACAAGGTAAACTGAGGTAGATTAATACAAAACTAATAAAAGATTAGGTTCACAAAAATGCCAACAGAAAACTACTTTCCTAAAAAAACGAAGAAAGCATAGCCCAATTAAAATGATTAACAAAGAAAAAGGTAACAACACACAAAACAATCACAAAGAGAACAATTAAAGCTTCTCCCTCTCCCAGACAGGAATAAATGTTGCCAATTATAAACAATAATAAATCACTTGCAACTAGTTTTGCACAACACAACTGTCACGGTCAGCTGGATCCCTGGACCTTTTAACTGCAAGCCTTCATCAGCAAGTGGGTGCACAGAAACGGAACAGATACACACACACACACACACACCCACCCTCCCACATAACCACCTCACACCTGGGACAATACGTCAGCAACAATGTTGTGTGATTCTTTTATATCTAATCTCCAAGTTATAACCCTGCGCCAACTGAGCACAATGCATCAACCTCTACTTGTGGTTGTACGTCTGGGATAGAAAGACAAGAGGGTCATTACCCATATTAAACCACCACTGGGTGAGAACTGGAGCCAACATACGTCAAAACTAGGGCTGGGCTATAATGGCAAAAATCAAAATCACGATTAATGAACAAGTATGTATTTTCACAGTTTCTTGCACTGCCCTCACATGATATTTTTGCTCATGAGTATCTTTAGGGAGTGAAAATAATGATGTGTTAAGGTTGTGGTTAATGTCTAGTTGACTTGATTATAACTATGTAAAGATCATGGTTTGGGTTAAAATGATCACTGGAGAAAAGTTTTCAAATTCCTTAAAGATATGCAACCTTTACTGTCATGGCAACAGTGAACACCACGATTAATTGACATGAGCAAGATTAAGTCGATTAGAGTTTCTAAATGTCGGTTTCGGTTATTTATTTATTTATTAATTGCCCAGCCCTAGTCAAAACACTCTAGTGCAAGGAACATAGCTCGTTTTCCTTGAGTAATGAAGCTCATGGTCAACCTCCAGTTTGAAGGGAAGATGGAAGTTAGGGGCAGCCGGTATGAAAGCACTGCAGAGAAGAGATGTAGCAGCAATAAAGGCACGTTGACATTCAGACCACATAGAAAGAGCCAGGCTACACACCTTGGTAAGAGGAGCAGAACCACATCTTCAAAGTCCTTATAGGAGACACATGGGCAGTGGAGGTGAAGGACCAATTCAACCAATTTCACAGGTCTTTTCTGCTTAGGCGCTGACACTTGACGCTTTCATTTTAACACTAGTTTGCCACTATGTGACCAGACTTATGACAGAAAAAAGCACAGTTTTTCCCAGCTTAGAAGCTGATGAAGATACAGGTGTGCTGAGAAGTGCATCACCAGACCTCTGGGAAGAACCACATTGAGAGGAAGCATTATGTTTATTGAAAACACTTATGGGTGAGGGCAAACTCAACCGCTTGCTGCAGTGTAGCTACTTCCTGCTCATTTCTGCTCAAAAAAACACACTGAGACGTACACAAAGGGGGGAAAAAAGGCTGGAATGTGAGGCACAAAGGAACTACAACAAACTAGTGACAAACACAGGGAATGAAACAGACTATACTTTAGGGGGAGGTGATTAACAAGACACAGGTGTAGACAATCAGGGGCAGGGAAGACAATCACTGTAGATTCAGAGACTAAGTCACTTACAGTATTCTATAATTAAAAAGAAAAAATGTAAAATTGCCACTGTATGCTACACCTACAGTATGTATACATATACTTTAATAAATAATTATGTTAATAAATGTTAAATTTATGAATTGTTCTCTGCTTTCATATATTATCACTTTATTTAATTGGACTTGGGTGTGTTTTTTCCACAGAGGTGTCATAAAAGATTATACTGAGGTCAGCACATCAGTATTAACAGGCAAGAATGTTTTAAGGACACAATATAAGAGGAGTATGAGAGTAAAATCAATATCAATTAGACATGACTCAGCCTCCAGCCTCCTATACACGACAGTCATTTGTTACACTTGAAGTTTAAGAGACACTGATACTGACAGCAGACTAGCCATATTCAGCTGTTGTTTTTCATATCACAGGGCAAGAGTCTTTGTGAGTATTTGGTCCCACATATTGAGTATGTCCTTCATATCCAACAACTATAAGGAACTTTAAGAAGAAATTAGAAGCACCTCTGACAGTGGATCCATGCAGACAGGTCTGTATCACCTTTGCACACCTGGAAGTAGCATTTTTCTTTCCTATTCTCCTTTGCAGACCTCTGTCAAACTCAATGGGTGATTGACAAGGGCGTAGGAATGAGTTTAACATTGGGGGAGACACATATTGGCAGATACTGACAGATGCGTTAATGGTTTGAACAGCAATATGTCATAAATTAACTACACTGCAAAACATTCACAAATATATTTTATTCTACTAAAAAGATACATGATACAAGATACAACTTGCTAAAAGGGGCCGGGGGGCGGGCTGAATGACAAATGAGCAAAATTAAGCACTGTGAAGGCATTGGGTCAAAATTGTGAAGGATTTTCCAAAGCGGCCAAAAATTGAAAAAAACCTAAGGGCTGAACATTTGAGATTTTCAAGTGGGCCCTGAGTTGGAAAAGGTTGGTTTAAAGGTTTAAATCAAGATTTTCTAAATATTGGATCAATAAAGTAAATCTGTTTATCTGTGTATCAATCTGTTTATGTAATAAAACACAACGTAGTAAAAACTAGCAGGAATTAGCTATTCAGGTTGATTTTACACAACTACAGTGACAAGAGTTGAAGCTAATGATAACATAGCATGTTGGCCTGCGTATCACTCCAAATAATCTAATTGTGATAGCAAACCTGTGTTTATATGTCTTCTTGACTGAAAACACTTTGAAAGCAGTGAACAAACACCGGATACACAGTGAGCAACTACACAGCAGCTATGTTGTAGGTTGCGTTAGCACGCAGCTAACGTTAGCTGTATAGCTAACGTAGATATATATATTGACTTGATGCCGTGTTGCCAGGCAAGCTCTATTGAGCGGAATACGTCAACGCGACCACCATATTGGAACGGTGCATAGATAAAACATATGTTTGTCAACAGATACGTCTGAATGTATTTTAACATTTCAAGACAGGTTTAATTTATGTAAGGGTGTCATAATCCCATGTTATTCACAAGATATCGAAATTATAATGTTTAGATAATTTTTTTTGTATATAAAAAATATAATTTCAATTATCTTGTTAATAAATAAATTATTACATTCATGATTTAGTAAGTTTTTAAATTTAAAAACATAAGAGATCATGACAACATATATTAACAAGTCTGGCACCCCCCCCCCCCCCCCCCCTCCCCCCCAAAAAATAAATAAAATCAACACGTGTAATTTTATTTATTACATTACAATTCAGCACCAGCAGGAAAACTGCATAAGAAACACATTGTTTTATTTGAACACTTTCATGCATTAATTATGATTTTTGTGTTTTTATTTCTCTTTAGGCATGAAAATAAATACTTGAACTCCATTTCATTTTTTTAACAAATTACATTACATTACCCTATAATAACATAAACTTACTTATAACTAAATGATGTTTGTCTGTTGTTATTGATGACATAAATTGGAAATTTCACACAAATGTTAAATCTTTGCAAATACACAATATTCAAATTATGGATATAATTAATGTACAATATGGCCTTAACATTTTGAATAGCTGACCACTGTCGTGACCAGTATGCATATGGTTAATAACCCTGTAGAAGAAATATTTTTGGATAACTTCTTTCCAGTGCTGTCTCTCTGTAGATGGCTTGTGTGCAGTTTAGCAATGTGATGCTGCCTTAGTTTATGAAAGGCAGAGATCACTAAGGCCATCAAATGGTAGTGATGGTTGTCAATGCCATCTTGTGTTTCAGTCATGTGTTGACCTAGGGCAAAGACATCATCAGAGGCAATTTCAGCCTTAACTACCCGGCAGTGTTGCCAACTTGGCGACTTTCTCGCTAAATCTGGCGACTTTCCAAACCCTCATAGCGACTTTTTTCCTCAAAAGCGACTAGCGACAAATCTAGCGACTTTTTCTGGTGTTATTGGAGACTTTGAAGTGAAAGCACGTATCGTTACTGTCAACGAGTAGTGGGTGCTGCCCTGAGCCCCTCCCCTGTCCCAAAGCACTCACAGGCGGTCAGGTTCACAGTAGCCTCACACAGCTGCAGTCAGAGCAGAGAGGAGACCCACACCACTCCGCATCCACCCTGCATAACAGTCTTTTGATTCAATTTGATATTCTAACATTTAACAATAAATATCAAAATGTATTTACATTTTAAAAAACAAACCAAGAATCAACATAAGAAAGCTCATTTGTAGTTTTTAACATATTTAGGGTTTTTTAACTCACTTTTTGTCTCTCCCAAGACGTTATTCCTCTCTCCTACATCGTCCATTACAATAACATGCAAATGATAATTATGCAAATTAGACTATGACGTCATTTAGCGACTTCTAGCGACTTTTAGGACAGCCAATAGCTACTTTCCTTACTGAGGAGTTGGCAACACTGCTACCCGGTTGAGTAGTGACACTGAGCATTGCCGAGAGGCAGAGCTGATGTTGGAGGCACGTATGGTGCATTGCTCAGCGGCACGTACAACCCTCAATGTTCCTGCACTTGGTATAACCAGGCCCCCATTGTTCCTGAGATGTAAGAGGTGATAATGGTGGTCATGTGATGGAATGTTGGCACTGACTAAGCTGTTCCTACAAGTGTCACATGTTAGTCTGATCATTACTCTCCTGACTGTCATAACTGCTCCATCTTCTCCTGTGACTCAAACCACTTCCCTTTTGCCATATCTGGATCAAGGGCATACTGATGATCCTGAAAAACATTTAGACACATATTCAGTAACTCCTGTCTCCTCACTGAAAATGTTACTGTTACATCCACTCAGCAAATATATTTCACATACTGATATTTAGTGATTTACGAGGTCTGGTCCTTCACATCCCCTGGCAGATGTGTGAACCCATGAGTGCGTTGACTCCTCTGCTGCCTTTTGAGATGTTTTGCTCAGTCTCAATGAATTTAGGCTGCTGGAAAAAGTGGTAATTGATTGAGTATAAGAGAACATAATGAGTTTATAGAAACACTATAAAATGATGTGATGAAATATAAGTTGTAACAAACTTTTAAAAGGTGATCAGGGAACTTAAAAATGGAAGGGATCACTCCCTCCCATGAACAGACGATCTGTCCAGTCCTGTCAAAATCTTCTGGCCGAAAATGACAGCTGCAAAGGACCGTGTGGTCTTTTGGCTCAAATCCCTCTCTCTTGAGTGCTATTGTCCACGCTTGACGTCCTTTACTGTCCGCCTCCTCTCTGGATGTTTCTTGGTCACTTTACGAAGTGTACGCTCACTTCGTAACCCCTGTCGCTACCATAGACTGTGGTCGCGACCCGATGTGAGTCACACATGCGCAGTCGCGTCCGCCATCGTCAGTCATCTTGGACAGCTACTTACGGCAACACCACTTGGACAAACTACTGTTATAGGTTTGATAGATGCATTTCATAACATGTTTCAGCAGTTGGATGCGAGTCCGCACAAAATATAGAAACAATAGAAGTTCAACACAAGTTTATACATATGTATGTAACCGGGGAAGTATTAATACGCGAGCCGTTTTTCGCGCATGCACATTGTCGCTACACGATATGAGTCCCATCGACATATATATGATAGACGGCGCGTTGACTGCTGCTGGAACAAAGTTTGGAACAAAGTGCCTACATAGCGGCCATATTGGTACAGGGCCACTCGCTCCTGCAGTGCATTATGTCTATAGAGGAATGACGTGTTTGCACTATTAAAAAGTGATCATACATCGCTCAATTGTAATAAAAGTAAATAAATAAATAAAATAAAATTAGACAGACATAAAGAATCCCCTTAGAATAATAATTACAAGAATATTTACAAGACCTGTCTTTCATTAATCAGGAATAATTCTACTTTGAAATTGTGGAGCACCTCTTACCTCCGTACATGTACATGCACTACCGACTCTGCTAGCCTTACCAAGATGGCAGCGCTTTAGGCACGCCTCTCCACAGTCAATGCGGCGTCTATGTATACAGTATGTGTCTATGGTGAGTCAGACCCATAGACTGGGTAGGTTACAATTATGGGCAGGTCCTCTGTGAACTCTGTCAACGCACTGCACATGTGCACATCGTGTAGGTAGGTCATTCTGAGAGGTAGGTTAAATTTTCAGAACACCGGCTCTCCCTGCATCACCCTCACCACTGTTAATTTCCAGCTGAACTTCATCTTCATCTCAGCAGTGGACATGAGTAAGGTATAGAAAAATACTGATGGGAATGTTAAGAACAAGCGAAAAACACACAGACAGACTAACTCCTTTCTAAATGTGGGAGATGTGTAACGTTACTCGTTTTCAAGTTACATGGGTTAAGTTCATAGAAAAATCATGTTCTTTTACAACCATCTTAAATACTGTATTTAGTGTCAAATCGCTTTTGTCCGTTACTGGAAAGTCTGCCATATTTTCGCCAGCCAACATTGGCTAGTGAGTATTTTTTCTGGTCCTGCCACACATCTTTGTCTGAACCCCAACTTTGCCACTTTGACATTGTTGTTTTGAAGCCATTCTTGTGCAGCTTTGACTTAATGGGGTCAATGTCTTGGTGGAAAATAAAATCTTCTATCGAGTCACTGTTCTCATTCAGACTGCAGCAGGTTTTTCTCCAAGATTTTTCCTGCGTTTTGGTGCAGTAAAAACATTACATTCACAAGCATTCTGCCAAACATGTCATTTAAATTCAAGCGGTGTCAGAAAGCTCAATTTTGGTGTCAACACAGAATCTTTGTCCTTTGCTATTTTCTTCTACAGGCTCATGATGTGAGATTTCTTCAAAAGCATCGCTCTCGTCACTCTGCCATAAAGATGTGACTGGTAAAGCAACAGTTGTCTGCATGGTGTGTTTTGGTTGCTGCAGGCACCAATACTCTAATATTTTGGTTTTAATGGCAGCCTTCTCTAGATGTATGTGTAAATTCCTTTTTTTTAATTTAATGATTTATATTTTTGTGCTCTGAGGAATATTTAGCAACTGGGAAGATATCCATGTATTCTTTAACTATTTAATATCCATGCATTTGTGTGGAATGATGCAGTTTTTGCATTATGAAGACAAATGACAATTGTTTTGTCATTTTCAATTAACCACAGGTGATCTCTATTAAGCTTGACACTATGTGATTAATTAACTTTCTACTAGGTTACATCTATATGGTCTAATCAGAAGGAATTACATAAGACACTTGTGGGAGTGTGGAGACAAATTGGTGTTTTCGAAACCAAGAAAATACAAGCAAATATGTTCTGATTTGAATAAACAGTGTGTGTATTTTCTTTAATCTAAACCGCTAATGTCAGCATGTCAGATTAATGACCTTATCACCTACAGCAATGAAAGCCAAGGGATATATCATTATATACATATTGTTAATATATGTATCTTGCTCGTTGAAATAATATATACAGCCATTATTGATGAACTGTGTAGTGGTATTGACTTTCTGCCTGAGACAAGCAGCTTAAATCTCACTCTCATAGCACATTATGTATCCATCAAATGCATTTTTCACAAGACCTCTTTCAAATGCCTGTTTCTTTCAAATCAGAGTCAGCTGCAAATATTCTAACCATTCACTGAATAACTATAATCATAATAAGAACTTAATGAGTTTGCAGTTTTTGCCAAGACATCTGTTACGCCTACCACATAAGGATGTATGTGACCCAAAAGTCAGACTTTGATTGGACACAGCGGATCTCCAACTCTAGCTTGTGTGATTAACTAGCTGCTTACTTTAGTAGTTTATATTTATAGCTACATTTAAATCCATTTGTGGAAACTTTTTTTTACATCCACTGTTGTTATGGAAATGCCGTACTGTTACTTTCTGACCTTCCCTTCCCTCAAACCTATGAATATCTTAGAGGCACTACAACCCTCATCCGGGCCTAATGGCTGCTCTGATAAATGGGCATATCCCTCAGGCCCTGGAGATAATAAAGACACAGAACTATTCCGGGGAGCAGCAGCAATCATGAACTCACTCACCCATTTCATTTTAATTAAGATGAGATCAGACACATGAATTATACAGTGCTTTATTCATCTTTGCACACTCTTTAAAGATTTCATGAGAAAGTTGCATTTGCACGATATTAAAATCCCTCAGTGACACATCTGGACCACAGCAGCTTTGGTGTTTTTATTATCCACCCACTTGTTGGATGTGGACATTTGGTATAAATAATCTAATTATCCAAAATGTGAAATATGCATGATCATTAATAAAATGTGACTGAAACATGCCAGGTTTCATACCATCTCATTACACATTTGGTTGATTATTTATGGCATGCTAACTGATGCTTCCTGAAAGTTAAATACACTGTTTCGTGCCTTTCCAGACTCTGTAATGCAGTGTATCTATTGATTAACATATGCTCTACACATGTTTGTTCTGTTTATTGACTGATATTGTAGGACAAAAAAACAGAGCAGGACCAAACAGGGTTCAGCGTCATGGCGATGAGGTCATACTTTACAACAGTTGTTATTTCTCACACAGTCTGAAGGCTCCCTCGTGTTTCATAAATCATTTCATGAACAGGTGGAAGTATTTATGCTCATTTAAATTCTGCACACCATCAGATTAATATGGTTTTTGAAAGTGTAACAAACTTTGTGGTCTGTATCTCATGCTCGCCTATCAGACATGTTTTCAATAAATATGTAAATAGAATAGAAAGTTTTTATTGGCTTTAGCGTAAAAACTGTTTTGTATCTGTTTGTGCGTACTCTCAATGTCCTGTAGCGTTTGCCTAAGGGCAGCAGCTCAAAAAGCCAGTGTCCTGGGTGAGGTGGGTCCCTGAGGATATGGCGAGCTTTGCCATAAGTCAGTAGAGATGAAGAGTGAATATCAAGCAGGCGAAGCAATTTGATGTGTATTTAACTAATCGACAGGACTTGCACAGAATAAATTAAATAATTGACTGATTATTTCTGTTGTTTTCCGCATGCTTTTTAAAATAGGTGTATCCTTTAAAAAACAACTAATGTTTCTCACCTTGACAGCGGCATGACTTCATTCTCATTTGCATGTACACTTTCCCACATAATTTCCTGATGCATATGAGAAATGAAGAAATGGCGAGCTGTTGTGTTGAATTTAAAAGCAACGTGCACAATCTATAAGTGGCTTTTTATGTAAAGAGCAATTTCACACACATAGGAAAATTACTTTCACAAGGAGAGCCATTTAAAGTTTAAACACGTACCTTTAAAGCTCAATAAATTGCTTTTTGACCACATAACTATTAGGTACACTCCCATACATTATTTAAGAGTTTGGGTTACAGCATAGCATTTATCTACATCCATGTGATTTAATATGAGTGAGCAGATCATGATTGCATGTAGTCTGACATGTTGATCAAAGCTCAGTTAGTTAGTTATTTGAATCAGCCATGATGACATTTTAACCTCATAACACTACTATACCTTTTGCTCTACTATCTCTTAACCCATCTGCACACATTCTATTGTTCCCTTAATTAGAGTATACTACATTTAGAGTTGATTAAATCAGAATTGTTAGTACTGTGCTCAGTCTAAAGTACTTAATATGCAGACAGGGCATCCGTCCAACCATCCAGCCAAAGAGTGTTTTTTGTGTCTTCCTCTTCTCTCAGCATGTCTGGAACACTCTTCTTGCTAAATGACTATGTGTCCATGACCTCCCAAGTGTGTCCACTGCAGTTGGTTTTGAGGTTAAAAAAAAAAAAGAAGAAAAGAAATAGAAAAAAGAAAAGCAATTTATCCTGACTTGATTTGAAGTGCACTCAGCCCAAACCTGTGTTGCATCCAATTCTGCAAGCACAGTTGTTTGATCCAGATCCATATTCAACAATCCCATAATCTAACCGTTATCTAATTAGGGTTATATATATAGATTTCAGTGATGCAAATCATCTCCAGCTCCGTTAGACTTAGATGATCTAATGATAAAGAAACTTGACCTGACGTGCCCTGTAATTGCCTCTTATGGCCACAGTTCCACAAGGATTACATAAACTGTGTCCTAATTTCCTCTCTATTCACTACATTGTACACTATTTTTACTGTCTGCCATTTGATTTTATTTATTTGAACTCAAAGTGTGAAATTTATGCTCATATATTCCCCTCCATATATTGCCTGTGGCCTTATATTCCCAGATGCTAAAATTACATTTGGGCAACTTTACACAAAATGAGTCATACATGTCTGAAATCTCAATTTCCTGCTCACTATAGGGAAACCACAAAGTATCTGTTGTATAGGGACACACATCTGCTCACACAGAAATGTATTGGGAATATAGAGATTACATGGTATACTATATAAACAGTGTGAGGACTGCAGGTTGATACAGGCTAACAGAGTGAGCCATCAATAAAAAACAGCATGTAGCTCCTGGTTCACAGTTTTCCCTGCTGTCACATCTGTTCTCATGATTCTGTGTCACTGTTGATCACTGCAGATGGTATGACTGTCTGATCTGGGCTGTGTTCAATAAGTGTTCTTCTCTTTAGGCTTTGTATCCCCCCTCCATGTTTAGAAATAAGTTTCTGATTATAAACCTGTGTTGTGCTGAGCTGCTTTTATGGAAATTGTATTTATTTCAAGTGTAATTTGGAATACATGGAAATGCATTACATGCTACTTGTTTTTCCACTCCCCTGTATTTTTCAGAGGTTTCCATGGCAACATGTGACTCTTAAGTATTTCAGCTCAAACACACTATCATTTTTTCAAAACATATTAGGCCAACATGATACAAATACAAAATTGATGTCAGGGCTTTTGTAAATCGGCAATCACATGCTATATAATTTAATGTGATCCTGGGTGGTGTGGAAGCATTTTAGAAAGAAAAGGACCATGATGTTGGGTCTCTGTAAATTAAGCATATAGTCTTTACCTGCTCCATATAAAAAGTGCCCTGAGATATAAATAAAATTGACTTGTTCTTAGACTGTTGGTATCATGTTTTCATCAATGTGTGCCAGTTGCTTCAAATGATGGATACAATTAATCATTTCACCATTGCAATTGTACGGTAGGCCTTATTCATAAATAGTGACACAAGCTGTTGCCGACCAAATCAACTGAAATGGTGTATTGTTAAATAGCCTTATCATCCAGATGTACCATGGTCATCATTAAGGATGTTAAACATTTCACTTACTGAAACTTATCCAATCAATACATCGCATCAAACTTTGAAATCTACATCTCTGTTTTCACAACAGAGAAAAAGCATTCCAACAAATGCCAAACATCTTTTGGAGCCTTTTGAGTTGTCTTTTATTTCCTGATTCACCCTCAAAAAGAAAAATGTATTATGCTGATAATGACATCTTATCAAATCTCATGTGTCTGGATCATTTTAGGCTTGTTTTTGAGGCACTGAAATTCCCTGCTGAGAGAAATTGGTTGGATCTTTTGTGGATGCAGATAGAAAGCGGGTGAAAGAGTGCAACATACTGAGAATGGGTAAGAACTGTCGGAAGATGTTGTGCAAGAGTTATTGATCATCTCCAGAAGTGAAGTTACTGTAGAATGTAAGAACTGATACTAAAAGTATATATATATTATATTATATTATATAAATATAACTTTTCAAGATGCCTGATTGATTTGTTCAACTCAGACTGATGAAATTAGATGAACTTTGGGGTTCATTTTTACATGAAATGAGGGCTGTGGATTTTGTCCCTATCTTTTACATTGAAACTGCATTAAAAAGGGATCTCCTTGCTGCTACTATAGATTAAACAACAATTATTGTTGTATGTGGATGTAAAATGAAGCAGTACTCATCCTTTTAACTGTAATATCCATACATTAACCACCCTTTTACTGTAAATCTAGTCTAGTTACTGGACAAGTGGGCTGTAATATGAAGTATTACTTATTCTGGTTTCATTAAACTTCACCACAATAAACACTATTAAACAGAAAACACAATATGTCCATCTTTTAAAACAGATGTCAACATATAGACAGTAGCAAGAATGTCACTTTTTATTTGGTTAAATGTGGCTCTGATTTGAAGCTGAAAACCTCTGGATAAAGCTGAATAGGCCTGGCTAATCTGTCAGCTAGTTGGTAATGTATAATATTTCATGTCTTTGGTTCTGCAGGGAAGTCTGTTCTCTCTTTATTTATTCTACAGCAAAAAACAAACACAGTGAGCCCAATCCTGCTCACATTTCCTTGTTATTTTTGGTGATTCTTTTGTATAAAATATTAATGAACACAATATTGAGATCATAGGGTTCATGTAGCTTGGCTTTAATAAAGACTAATGCCGTGACCCATAAGCCACAGCTCACCTCACCTCCCTCCTCCCTGACCATTGAGCAGCTTGGGATATTGCCTGCTGGTCATTCTATTACCACTAAAGGTCAGAGTTGAGTTCCAGCCAGCTGCCAGTCAGCCACTGAATGATAAAAAACAGAAGACCCATTGTTGGAAGATTTAGATTCTATTGGATTTGTCTGAACAGCTCGGTGAAAGCATGGTTAGTTATGTTGTTATGGACTGATTTCAGTGTGACACTCAAATCTTCAATCAGAATGCATAGAGTGAAAAATAAGGCACGCACAGCTTGGCTTCTTATTCCTGAAAGAACTGCCTTGTGCCAGGTTTGGCTCATTCATCTCACTTAGCATAAGCTATGTTGACATGTTATGGCTAATGAGACATCTGTAAATCACTGAGACCAAATGCAGAAATTATCCTTGGAAAAAAAAACATCTGTCTGTCTGGACACCTGATAGTTTCTTCTATCAGATCACCTGGTCAGGTATTGGAGAAAAATAGAAGCTTGTAGAAAAATAAGACAAACTGCAGAAAAACAGTGTAACTAAGACCAAATAAATATTTCAACCTCAAGGGACATTTTCTTCAAAAAGTGCAGTCGGGAAGAAAAGAGAGAAACCCCATGAAAAGTCATGACAGTTTATTTGGCAATACCTCAGACATCATCACTCTTAAGGGTTTAAAAATCCTTGAAAAATGTAAACATGTTGGAACATTTAACAGTGAGCATCTTGGTGCAATAAACATCTGAAGATATTCAAGATCTGAACCAAACACAGACCCATCTAATGTCTGATAACTGAATATTTTAACCAACAACTAACATATATCTGTCATGATCATACATGTGATCATATATACAGATGTTAAGTAGACTGAAGAACCACATTCCAAGGACATACAATACATACAATATAACCTGTTAAATATCTAAAGCATAAACCACATTTACATGTAAGTGAAACATTTTCAAATCACACAACACATGGATGCATTTTTGAAATATTTTTCATTTCACAAAATCAGTTACATACACCTCTTTGACAACAAAAAAAAAATCACATGCAATCAAAATATTACAATTAACATTTTGCAAATTGTCTGTCCATTTCAGAATTCTCCTTAATTTTCTCATTAATAATTTATGTATTCCTGACTGAGAAAATAACCTGACCCATATTCTGTTGTGGCTCCTGAATAAAGTTTCATTTATCAACAAATAGGAGTCACATTATATGTTGTACTTAGGGTCCACGACAGCTGTGGGAAATGCCATCAGCATGTTCAAGACGCTCACAATGAATGCTAACATGCTGATATTTAGCTGGTTTAATGTTGTTGTGTTCATTATCCTAGTTTAGCATTGTTAGGATGCTATCATTTGCAGAGTACCACTAAATAGAGTACAGCTGAAGCTAATGAAAATGTAATTAGTTGTAGAAAAATACCAAGTGTTTTATTAACATTTTGTCCTGGTAATGGATCGAGCAGAAAGGTCAGAAAATAACTGACAGTTCATCCTGAGACATGAATGTGTGTACCGAATTTACTGACAATTCATCCTACAGTTAAGACATTTCACCCAAAACCACAAATGTCAACCTCAAGGTGGCACTAGAGGAAATGTCACCAACTACCAATGATCACCATAGTCATTGCAATACATCATCTGGGGAACATAAAATATTTTTGTTGCCAATCCATGGTGTAGATGTTGAGATATTTCACTGAATAAGTGACAACTTGCTGGTGGCATTAGATGAAACATGTAGGATTCATCCTCAGGGGAACATCAATGTCTGTACACAGTGTCATGGCAGTTAATCCAATAGTTGGATATCTAGATATCTATCAGTCTGGACCAGTATGGTGGACTGACAACATTGCCATCCATAGAGTCCCACCAAAACAAGACTAGATTCATAACTTAGTATATGGCTAGACTGTGTATGAAAGGCTAGAAGGCTTTTTAATTTGAAATGGATACAGGAAGTGATGGTGTTCAGTCAACCAATGGTGTTACTTCAGCATTGAGCTACTCACTCACTCACTCACTCAGTCATGGACAATTCTAGCAGGGATTTGCCGTATCTACATGACAGATCCCCTTGGTTAGGTTATGCATGAGCAGTGAGATAGTTAAGGTTAGAGGTCAGGGGTGTTAGGTAGTAAAATGGGTGCATCATTTAGTGAAGTGGGTGTGTTGTGTAGGTCTGCAAGACTGAGTTAGGCCCTTCTTAGCAATAGCTGTTATAGGGCTGGCCCTGCTCAATGTTATGTAATTGTGCCTTTATAGCAAGCTTAATCATATTTAATGCATCAAAGTAATGTCCTTTTAAAAGACTTGTGGTGTATCTGGTGCTCCATAATGAACTTATACTTAAATATTCAAGCATTTCATCTTCACAATGTCTCCCAGTTGTCTCCCTACAATAGAATTGTAGTTCTGCTGTAATGTCTGCCCTCACACATTTCTACAGCTCTTTTGCGCATGAGGGAGCCATATTTTACACACCACTGTTCAACAGGCTGGCCTGATGTGAGAAAGGTGTCTGAGGCTTAAAGATTTTATCTGCAGTCTGAAAGGCTCTTGAGGCTGATATACAAGGAGCTGACCACAGAGGCCTCCTCCTGGATGGACTCCTTCAGATCAGGCTGGCCTGAGCCCATCAGGGCCACCAATCTCTTGGGCAGCTTGCCACTAAACATCAGGTAGATGCAGGGGTTCGCACAGCTGTTAAGATTGGCCAGCAGCATCAAGATGGTGAAGGTTGCAGCTGGAAACAAATGAGGAGGAAATGAGAGGAATACTCAAAAGTATATTTTGTCCTTTTTCTTGATCACTTTTTCTGGAGAGATCAAATTCCTGGCTATGGATATGCAGATGTGGCCGAAAACATTGGTACCTTCCAAATGTTTCTTTTTTTTTTAAAAACCTACATTTTCTCTATATGAAGTTGAAACTTGAAATTGATATTTGATTAACAACATTAGATATTATTTCATATAATAAAACTAATGAAAACGGCATGGCTAAAAATATTGGCACCCTTAACTTGATAACTTTGTAGCTAAACCTTTGGTGGCAGTAACTAGAGTCAAGCTTTTTCTGTAACTATAAATAAGGTTTCTCACTTCTCCACAAGTAGTTTGGCCCACTCCTCTTGAACAAATTGCTCCAGTTTCAGGTTTGATGGGTGTCATCCTCCAACTGCCAGTTTCAGCTCTTTCCACAGACGTTCAATGGGATTCAGATCAGGACTCATTTCAGGACGGACCAATCTTCTCATCCACTCGAGTGCTTTTTGACATATGCTTGGGCTCTTTATTCTGCTGGAAGACCTGCCGCAACTAAGACACAGTTTTCTGACTCTGAGCTCGATGTTTCACTCCAAAAAGCCCTGATAGTCTTCTGATTTAATTTCCCTTGCACAGATTCAAGGGACATGATCTGTACTGAAGTTTTCTTTGATTTTGGTCTCCTAACCATTAGAGTAATACTGTAGGGTAATATTCTCATCTCAAACTGGCTGCATGAGTGATTGTTAGATTGAAAACACCTGTGGCACTAATTAAAACAGCAATCCACCTAAGTACCACAAATCAATTATTTCTTCTTCTTAAGGGTACCAATAATTTTGTCCATGCTATTTTATAGCATTATAAACAGTTCAGTTATGTTCAATTCTTTTTTGTTCCACTGCAAACCAAACATAGATGTGCACTGATATAAATTATCCTAATTTCATCATTTCGGCCACTTCTGCATGTTGCTATTTTAGAGTTTGTCTAGTTTTTCATTTGTATGAATGAAAAGTAACAACCTTTATAGGGCTGAATGAATCTATTAAAGTGTAGTGAGTTTAAATGGAGATGACACTCTTCCCTGTATGTTATCATTGCTACGTTTAAGTAATACATTTGTACATTATGATAAATGTAGGGTTATTAATGACTGTTTCTTTTTTAAGTACTTAAAACCACTTACACGTCATAGCTGGATTCCAAAATTGGACCAATCAAAATTATTTCACAGGACTGTTATATATTCCATGTTATGAATTACCAAAGACTTTAAATTTTTTATCCAAGACTCAAATTGCTGTTTTTTCTCTTGATTCAGAGAAAATTTAATTAAAAGTAGTTTTTTCGATTGTTTCACTTCCTTTTTTTCTTTTAATTTAATGAATCACAGCTGATAGTGTGCACTGATGATAATCAGATTAGACATGCCATGCATTTGTATGTTAGAGTGTGTCTTTTTTCATATGGTGTCATCTTACTATGAGTGGGTGCCTCGACGTCCCAGACAGACCAGAGCTGCACGGTGAAGAAGGGCGTCCAGCAGATGATGTAGGCGAGCACGATAACCACGGTCATCTTCACCGTCTTCACCCTGGCCTTGGACACCCCTGCCACGCTGCTGGCCCTGGAAGACATCGGTTTTCGGACAGCCTCTCCGACGTGCTGCGTCTTCATATGAAAGTTGACGTGCACGGTCCGGCAGATGCGCACCTGGCACACAATCACGGTGAGAACAGGCAAGACGAATATCACCAAAGTCGTCCAAGTCACGTAGGCTTTCGGGCCCCACGGCGTGATGAACTTCGCCCAGCAGTCGTACACACCAGGAGCGACCTCGACCCGCGAGAAGATGAAGACCTGCGGGAGACCTCCGATGAGGGAGACGCACCAGGCGGCGCACACCGGACCGTTCCAGCGCGCCCTGCGCCTCTGGAAAGTCACCATGGGGTTGCAGATGGCTTGATATCGGTCTATTGTCATCACTACTATCATATAAGTGGAGGCAAACATCCCGACCACCTGTAGGTACTTCACCGCGCGACACAGTATATCTGGACCAACGAATCTGTCAGTGATGTCCCACATGAGCTGAGGACAAACTTGGAAAAATGTCACCACTAGATCGGCCACGCACAGGTGGAAAACAAAGACGCGCATCCTGGAGAGTTGTTTCCTTCGCTTCCACAGTACTAACAAGAGCCCGAAGTTCAGGATCCCCGCGGTGATGAAGATGATGGACAGAAGAGCAATTTCCACCTGAGCCAAGCGCTCGTCTCGCGGTTCATTTCCCGATAGCGCATTCTCCAAAGTGGTGTTACTGGTATTTACACTGAACCAAGCCATGCCTTCACACCAAGCACAGTGACTGTACCCAGTTATAGGATTATTCCAGGTGACTTAAGTGGAGGCATATTTAAAGACCTAAATTTGACTTAAAAATAAATTAATCAAAAGTTAAAATAAACCTTTGAGGAAGTTAAGTGGGTTACATTTCAGAAAGCAACAAGTGTGGAGTGTCTCCAGGCGAAAACTGAGGTGTTGCTGAAGGAGAGCAGAGGGTTTTATATCTCCTCATCTCTGCTGGGAGGGAGGAGCAACGTCACTCCACAACTGGACATATTTATTTCTCACAGTGCATGTAAAGGATTCACACCAACAGTACATCTTTGTGTTCTGCAGTGCTTATGCTTTAACCAAATGATCACAAGCTCAGTCTTTTTCAATAAAAATTATAATTTTTTACAGAGGTTGTCCTTAAAGAAAACACATTTAAATAATATATAATTGCAATGAAATCCAAACAATCCAAAAAGCAAACTTCTACATTTTTATATCATCTCAGTGAAGAAAATAACTTTTTTTTAACTGACCAGAAATTTTATTTCACTGTTCATCACCGATTCCAACCTCCATATTTCCTTCATTACATCAGTCTAAGCAGCTAATAAGTGCCAAAGTTGTGATTTGAACTGGCAGAGCGTCTGCATAATATCAGCCGTTTATCAGACAAGTTACATAATCGGCTGAGCTGTGAAATCACACATGTTTGTAAATCAGCTGACCCTGTCCATTACTCATTTTCTCATATGGTAGTAGGGTTGTGCTACTGAGAGCACACTGTGTGTAAATTTACATGGTGATGCAGATGAACAAAAGTGGCCCAGGGGTAATTTAAGATGAAATTGCATCAATCAGTGGGTATGCATGTCTCCATTCTTACAGTGTCCTTTCTCAACAATATGAATGAGTCTGCTCAATCAATATCTGCAAGCGGTGCAATTAGATATCCAATTTGAGTGTCCAGACTCATTTTCTGACGCTCGTAAAACCACCTCTGCTTTTCCAGCTGTGGCTGCTCCTTAAGACTTTATGTAAGTGAGGAGTTCGTCTTTGTCCATCTGATAGCGACTTTTCTTCCAGATGTCGCGGAGCTCCTGTAAGGTGGCGCCTATCTCCTTGCCTGAGGTGATGCCCATCTTTCTCAGGTCGTGACCGCTGACAGGGAAGCGAGGGATGGACCATCTGCTAAGTTCTGCCAACAGCTTCTCCTCACCTTGATACTTTAACAGTTCACACACTTTACTGTGAGAATCCAGCTCCCGGCTCTGAAAACACATTGGATTGTGTGAATTAAAATGGTTTTCATATCTATAATTTTGAATATTTATGACTAAATAAGCAACAATCAAAAGGTTCAGTTAGAAAAAAAGGACATCTTCAGATATTATTTAGTTAAAGCGATCAGTTTATCTGCTTTATCAGGACTGTATGAGTGTGGTTTGATTAGATTTTACCTGCAACTGTCTTCAGATTTCTATTCAAATATTCCTAAATGCTGATTTGTGCACAAAAATATGACACCACATTTTTCCAAATGAGCTATAACAGTTAGAAAAGTGCAGAAGAAAAAGAAAACAGAAATCTGCCCTGTAAAATAAATGGTTCGAACTTTAGCAGATGACAAGATGAGTGTTCATCCAGAATCATCTGTAATAAGAAACAGTGAGAAAGAGTGAGAAAATAAGTGTTCTGGGCCTTTAAAGGATCTCAGTTATTCTGTTCAGTGTAGTCTCTCATCCTGTCTTTAACACTGCTTTATTTAGTGATAGGGTAGGGGTTCAAAAGTATTATATTGAAGCTAAATACACTTACCACATCTGAATATTAAATCTTTTTATAATTCTATTTATATTAAGACATAACAGTCAATATTTCAAATGTGTTGAGTCAGGTTAAAATCATGATGAAAGAACTGAAGCTTAAGATTTGAGATAGATTAATTTCACAAAGATTAGATAGAATTATTATTACTGCTCAAAGAAAAGCAGAGATATTCATGTGACGAGAGAAAAATGTCTATCGTTTATTTTAGTGTGGCGCACATCACATTCTGCACGGCTGTATTTTCCATCACTGGTAGTCTCTCCATCCTTTTGTGCAGATTACACTGTTAAATTACCTTTCTTGGCTTCTTACTTTCCAAGCTTTTATTGCATTTTCAGTAGAGACGTAACTGTCATCAACTCTCAACCACTGTCTCTCTCTCTCCTCTGCTGCACAGAGGATTTTAACTTAATTTAATCCGTGCTAAGGATGGACAGACAACGGGTGCGGGGGGGGGGGGGCCTACATGGACCCTGAGAAAACAAGCATATGTTCACCATTGAGAATCTGGAAGCAATGACATTGTTTGCATTTTGTTCTTTAAGAAAACAATTATCAATCAATCAATTATCAAAAAATGTTGCTGATCAATTTTGTCTTAATTGAACTAATTGCTCTCATTCAACATGTGACTCCACTTAACCTAGGTTTTTGGAGCCTCTATCAGCAGAGAAACATCTGGGATATATTGTGCTAGTTCCAAAAAGTAGCCAAAACTACATAAAATAATGGGTGGATTTCTCATCGCATCACGTGTTTTTCTATTCAGCTTCAAAATAAGCTTTGATTGGCATATAACACAATACCCTGCTGATGATTAATCCCTCCCACCTGGAGCATGGTAAACACACTCTGAGAGTACTCATGCTTAAATCAGTATGAGTATTGTTCTGCTCAGCGTGCCACTATAAATCCCTCCTGCTTTTCTTTGTTTAAGTGTGTGTGATCTTACACCTGATGCAGTCTCTTCACACTGATTCAAGGAGGTAGGCACTTACATCGATAATAAAGTCAGTGAAGGGTTTGAGGCTTTCTGGCTCGTCGCTACTCTTGCAGAGATCCCGTCTGTATTTGACCAGGAACAGAGCCAGGTTCTTCTCCTCCCTGGACACCTTCAGTCGGAGGTCCATCTTCTCCACCTCCTCTGAGCTGGTGAAGAGGCCAGCCAGGACAGTCATAGGCTTGGGAGAGTGGTCTTTGGCTTTCTGCCACACTCGCTTCATCTCCTCAACATTGCCATCTGGTGGTAAACCTGGGACATGCAGGAGGAAGAGTATTGACTAATTGTAGGCTAAATAACAAATACCTGTTCATAACATACATAATTATATAAGAACATATCCAACATTGATAATATTAAGCCTGGAGTATTGATGGCCTGGTAGAAATGGTATACGGTTACTAAACAACTTGAGATGAGGAGTAATTAAGTCAGTGTATCATCTATGTAGTGCTAATCACAGCTAAAGAGGCTTCGAGTCCACTCCATCATCTCAGAAATGGAAATTGATTTGTTCCCCATTTAAAAAACAGCTGCAAACTGACTCTTTAAAATTGTTAAGCTTTGACTATTGATTTCTCTTAATGACACCTGCACTTTGCAAACAATGTCTTAATAGCAGATGCGTGTTCTCAAGGAACAAGGAAAAGATCTTCTATTGAGCAGCCACATTTTCACCAACCTGGGAAACAGGGGTATATATTGATATTTGCAAACACTTGTTTCAGGCAGGGATGACAGTCTCATTAGTGTATCAGAAAGTGATCTTTACAAAAAAAACTCCCAGTCTTTATGCTAAACTAATTCATCCCCCTATTCCAATCCAACAGTCTGCAGGAAAGCAAATAAGCACACTTACTATTCCTTTAAAAAGTTACTCTGTACTTGGTGGCAGTTTAGACACAGATCTTGGTTTTAAGACACTGACCATAAAATCACAATGTCCAAATCCAGCATGGGGACTTTTGCTGCATGTTATCACTGATGTTTTTCCACTTCAGATGACAGAATGATACAAAATGAAGCTGAATTTGCAGTTATATTGCTTTTCTTATTGAGGTTTGTACCCTAAACAGTGCCTCTTATTTTTGAATACATTTGCTACCTCAGACATTGCATCTAAAATCCTTTCATCCCCCCATTTCTGCCGCCTTCTCACCGATGTACTGGGCCAGTTCCAGGGTATACATCAGCTCTAGCAAATGAGCCGCATGGTTGCCAACTACCATTTTCTTTAGTTCCACCCAAATCCTTTCTCCTGATATGGCTGCCAGGCCACGTCCGTTCTCCCTGATGGCAGCCAGTGTCTCAGGCTCGTGGTCATTGGGACTCAGAGCCAACCTGCCGTAGAACCTGGGGGTGAAATGAGACTGTGAAGGTTAGAACACTTTCAGGTTTTTCCTTTATTTACCATAGAGAAGTTTAACTCCTAGTTACAAGTGAGAGAAAAAGTCACATTTCAGTTTATAGTTTGAATTGAGTGAGATGAAAGTGAAATACACTAGCCCACCTGAAATAGCGCAGTATTCTCAGGTAGTCCTCTTGGATTCTTTGTTCTGCATTGCCAACAAACCGAACTTTGTGGTTCTGCAGGTCTTCATATCCTTTGAAATAGTCGTATAACGTGCCATCAAGACCTGCAAGGGGGGAAAGTAAACAAAACGTTTTAGACTTTTGAATTTAATTCCCCACAATAATGAGTGACCACGTCCTCCAACACATGCAAAAACATTCAAGGTTCATTTTAATTCACCTAAAAACAAGGAGTTGATGGTGAGGTCTCTCCTCTCCGCATCTTTCTGCCAGTCAGTGGTGAACTCCACCTCGGCATGACGTCCGTCCGTCTGAAGGTCCACCCGCAATGTGGTCACCTCAAAGTTCTCGTTGTTCAGCTATGAAAGATGATCGATAAATAAAAACACAGACTGGCTTCATGCTGTGACAGAATACCTCACTTTTGTTGTATGACCTTTGTTCCCTTGTTCAGTAAATGCCACACTGCCCACTCTCCCCTTCTCTCTCTCTCAGTCACGGAGTGCAGTATTTCAAAAAGCATTAAACCTAACTGCCTTACACTATTTAATCAAACTTAATTTACATACTTTCCAAGCAAAAAGACACAGCGCTTACTGTTACTTAGCTCTTTATGTGTGGAATGCTCTCCTTCGATCTATCAGGATGACTAATCCATCAAGTCTTTAAACCAAAACTCAAAATCCACTTATGTGATCAATCAGATTGATTACATGTGAAAGCAGATAATGACTCATGTTGTGTTACAGCCTCCCATGATACAACTGTTTGGACAGTGCAACCATCTGTGTATCAGTGCTGCCATCTGCCTGTACAATCCCAATTTGGTGTGTGTGAGTGAGTGTGTGAGTGTGAGTGTGTGTGTGTGTGTGTGTGTGTGTGTGTGTGTGTGTGTGTGTGTGTATTTTTATGGCTGCTGTAACATATCACACATATAACACACCAGGCTAAAAAGATCAGTTTCACTGCCCTCTTTGGCTAAAAGTTTCAACTGTGTTGGTCAATCATGTCATTGAGTGTAGCCAGAAGTGCCCTTAGTTGCACCTGTAGTATATGACACCCAATGATGATGTCAGCAAAGTGGAGATCAGCAAATATAGAACAAAGTTTCGGCAGGTGTTAAGTTGCTCTTGCATCAAAATAACAATAAGCATATCTTTAAAAAGCAGTCTGAACTTTTTTCCCTCCACAGAGACAGCTTTAATTAGCACAGCCATGTTTGGATAGTGAGCTTAGCTGTATTTAATCTCATGCAATAGAAATGTTGACTGGTCATTACAGGAAAGCACAATGTACTTCTATTAAGTCAGAGGTGACCAAACTATTCCATAAAGGGCTATAATGTGGGTGCAGGTTTTCATTCCAACCAAGCAGGAGCACACCAGGCTGGGCTCATTTCATCAACTGATCTCAGTCTTCAGACAGCTGATTGGTCGAATTGTGTGTTGTTGATTGGTTGGAACAAACATCTTTAAGCACATGGCCCTTTAAGGAATAGTTTGGACATTCCTGTGAGACAGCATACACGATATCCAACCTGCCCTGTAACTGGTAACTCTAAATATAATGCTGTCATCATTAACATTATTACTTCCACCTTTAATTTTCCTGTCTTCTGTTAAAAACGCCTGTTAGAAAAGTGACAGCAGGGTATGGCGAAATCCTGACCTCTCAGTCAGGTCAGTCTCTTACTCTAGCTGTAATGGTCCCGTGCTTCTCTCCTTTATTGTTGATCATCCTGATACCAGCAGTTTGGAACATGCGCTTCATCTCCTCTGGAGTAGCTGTGGTGGCAAAGTCTACATCTTCAGGTCGTATTCCAGACAGCAGGTCCCGTACGGCGCCTCCAGCTATTCTCAGCTCATGCTGGTGCTTCTCAAACACCTCTGGCAAAGACAAAGACAAAGGAGTGAGGTCATTTTTTACAAACAGTGTGTCTAAAGGTACAAACATGTTCTCCAGATGGATTAAAGCCAGAGAATGACTCATTTTATTGTTGAGAATAATCAATATATCCATGATAACAACCTACAAAGGACAGTTGAGGATGCACTTGAAGTGACTCTGCAGCTCCCCTCTGCTTTATACAGACCTTTATAGAGATTCAGCTCATCGTTTAGCTGTCTGACTGCATTTTTATGGTTTTGGTTCACTCTCATAGCATCCAAAGCAAGCAGCAGTTAGCAGTAAAAAACCCCCCCATAAAAACCAACTGTACACGGTTGACACAGATAGTGACTAACTGGTGAATGTAATGGAGTATTTAGCTGCTAAATACCTAGAAAGTTCCCTAAAGAGCTAAGAGAATGAAGTGACATTTGAATTTGACATATTCACCAAGTGGCCAAACACCAGACTTCAAATTAATGTTAATATTTCTCTATAACTGCAGAATATGCAGATGAGAAACTATTTGCTTACAAGTTTTCTTCACAACTTGTCTCAACTGGCCATAAGTGGTCAAAAAAACCATGTCAGTGTAATCTCTGATAGACAACATTTCTCCACTAATCTCATTGGACAACATATATGTAATAGGGAAATATTAGCTCTATTCATTTTCAGTGAAGAGTAAATATTGCCAATGTATGTTATATATTAGAAATATTAAAGGCAAGTTGTTAGTATTCAGATCATGTGGCACATGTATGACCTTCAGTGCCTCCTCTTTATCTAGAATTGTTCTTAGCAACCTCTCTCATCCCTGAAACACACACACACACACACACATGAACTACCACTACTGACATGTCTGTGTGCAACAAGATAAGAGCTGAATTACAGGTTGACCACATCTGGCTGCACCTCACCTGCTAGTCCGTTCAGTCCATCAGTGAACAGAGACTGGAACTCACTGGTCTTCAGCTGCATGGTGAAGAGACTCCTCCAACAGCAACGTGTCCTATCAATCACACCAGGACGCAATATTCTGCTCCACATCTGTGAAAACAACAACGAAAAACACACACGTGTGTTTGTTTGTTTGTGTAACGTCAGGGTCTGTCGGCTTTTACTGAGCTAACTTAGCTTGCTAATATCACAGCGGTGCACCCGTCACGCGGTTCATATGCTGCCAACACGTGAGCGACAATGACATATAAACATGTACGTTCACATTACAACAGACTTCACTGACCTGCATCTGAAAACGAACTTTAATTCACAAACAGAGCGCAGGCAGACACCTCATGACATGCTTTACTCCTCTGACATGTTGCAATACTACGGGCTGACTGACCAATAGCACGAGGTTTCATCAGGCTCGCGAGGACTCGTGTGTAGTGCTGCGTTCACTTGACCTCGGAAGTTGGCAGTCAGAGCTGGGAATGATCATATACAAGGTTCAAGTTTATTTGTCATTTACATGTTTGCACATGAAAACAAATTTGTACTCAGGTCCAGCAGCGTACAATACAATGAGTAAGTCTAAAAATAAGCTATAATAAATAAATCACAGACTCAGGCAATATATATATATAAATAAAACAACACTTATATAATAAATAACAAATAAGCAGTAGATTAAAAAACAGAACTATAAAAACAGAGCAGCATGTTGTATGAGGTATGTAAGGCAAGGCAGGAGGAGGAGGAGGAAAGTGCATTCAGTGATGTAGAAGCTGCACCTGAGCCTAGTGGTTCTGGCCTTCATGCTCTGCAGCCTCTTACCCGAGGGTAGGGGTACAAACAGTCCATGGGCCGGGTGGGTTGGGTCCCCCATTATGCAGGCCACACTGCTGTGTTTGAATCTTCCAGTTAAAACGTCAGACAACCAGTTCTATCAATATTAGCTATTAATAACAATGCCAGGCAGTTGAGACGTTTCTTTTATATAGTCTATGGTTGAAACGCATTTTGCTGTATTTTGAGCATACAAACACCGTAGAACTCGGAGATTCAGACTTCCGAGTAAAACTGGAACGCACCATAGATAGTAAGTCTAGATTTGCGAAAGATCTCGCGAGAGTGATAATTTTGTCCCAAGAGACCTATTAGCTTTTTCTTACTCTAACCAAGTGCCACTGCCTTTTGTGCTTAAACTCGGCCAGGGCTTAACTACAGCATTATCACATCAAAAACATCATTATTTCGTACAACGACTAACAGAAGCGCACAAAACTCGCGAGAGTTTCGAGGCGGGGATTTAAGCGCTTGCGCTGCCGTTAAGTTGTCGCGAGAATCGGGGATGTGCAGGTGGTTTTCCGGCTGTATCACTGCTGTCAGATTCAGGTTCAGATCAGTTAAAGGAGAAAATGTCCAAAGTGGAGCTGACCCCGCTCAGGCCGTGGGATGACTTCTTCCCCGGCGCTGACAGATTCGCCAAACCAGACGTTAAAGACCTGGCCAAGTGGAATAACAGAGTTATCAGCAACTTGCTTTATTATCAGACTAATTACTTGGCATTGGCTGTCGTTGTTTTCCTGGTTGTCGGGTGAGTTAACGTGATCTTATTTAGGATAACTATGATTAAAGCAGCTGTTCTGTGTCTGCTGCTTCACGGTTAAACGGTATTCATGTTCCACGTCAGCTTTGCAGAGATGTATCCACGTTATGCTGTTCCTGTTTATAGTGTACTGAAATGATTTAAAACAAGGATACAAGCAGGATGCAGACTCACTATGCTTATGTGTACTTGGAGTGAGTCCCATAAGAATGAATGGAAATAGTGTGCCAGCTGTCATGTGATACTGTTATGTTTGCTCAGTTTGAACTTTCTCAACATTAGTTTACCAAAGTCAAGAACCAGTTTATGCGCTTTTTCATGATGGAAACTTCTTTGAAACGTGTCATTTATTATTAATGCAAATGACTGAGAGCTAGAAAACTGGGGCTGCCTAACATCTGAGCACATCTGAACATAATAGTACATCATGTGTTCTGCTGGGACATCCAGTCTGAATTAATCTTCCTGTCAACTTTTGTCCCACTGCGTTAGAGTTGACCCAGTTTGGTTTGACTGTTTATAAAGCATAAGGTATAAATTATCACCCAATTTTGTGTTAGGCCTTTTTTAGCTAGCCTCATTTAAATGAAATTATACCTCATTTTTGAGTTAATGCCTGTTGTCCTCCCAGGTCAGAACTGACCCGATGACAGCAGGAGGTTTAAGAGAGAGAGAGAGAGAGAAAAGAGAAGCCAGCAACCTAAAAGTAGCTTGAACTCTATACAAGGTAGATTCCCTCAGATCAGGAGACAATTAAGTACATTTCTCCTTCATGAAATATCTTGGCTTAAGTTGACACTTTGTTCCATTTAAAGTCTTAAAAAGCTTGCTAAAAATAGTGATGCCCCGTCACACTTAGTCCACTGAGCTGTGTGATGACATATTGTTGCTATGGTTATGCAGGCCTCATTAAGCCATTTGTCTGGTCAGCTGTTGCACTAGAGATAGCACCGTTATGTTAAAACAGCAGCTTAATCAGCTGTCTCTGTGAATCCCCCGGTCAGGGAGAGAGTCCAGTATTGGAAATTTCGTCAGTGAGATGATATTTCGTCAGGAGTGACCCGTGACCATCGACAAGGCTGAACTTTGACATATCCAGGGTTCGTCATGTCATGTCATCATTAATGTGTTGATGGAGTTGCTGAATGAAAGTGGCTCTGGCATTGATCATTTTTAGTAAAAAATTCTGCCTTTGTGTTCCAACACTGCAGATGTTCACTCACAGCCTGGCTGAAGCTGGATGTTGGAGGCAGATACTGAATTGATATTTGAGAGTTAATATAAAAATATATGATCATGATTCATGCAGATATTTTTAAGAATTAACATTTTTGATTTTGTCAGTGCTCTCTGGTGGACAAACAATGCAATAGCAGCACTGTTTTTTATAATGCCCGTGCTGCAGTTTCTTGATTCTTATCTACAGACAAATACATCAATGGTTTAGCAGTCTCGTTCTAATGTAAAAGGACAAAGTCAGAAAGTGTAAGAAACATAGCAGTGAGGTGTATAGATGTCCTGATGTAAGGGAGGAAATAGATGGGCAGCAGTTACAGTGTCAAATAGGACAATATGAGAGGATCCATCATACAGCAGTTCAAGAGAGATTTCAAGTTCATCCAACAACAGAAAACAGGTTAATCGTCCTGTATACTAATCATTCATGCACAGCAGGATTGTTGTCAGTGTGCTGGTGGAAAGTTCATGTCCAGCTAACTGAGGTTATGACATCACTGCAAAGGCATGCCAACGCTGGATTTGTCACACTAAAGTTTCCTGTCCAAGGTACAAGGTGTCTGGAAAGGTTGAATACTAGAGTAGGTGTGATGATATACATTCACTTGTCTAAACTTGTGACTGGTTCTTTATGTGCTGTATCTCATGTTTAACCTGCTTTGGATGAAGATCTCTGTCCTAATGTAAACGACTAATAGGGTAGTAAGAATACTGCTGGAAAGCATAGTCTTAATTTAAGCTTCTTTTCTGTATGTGTGTCTATGTGTGAGCTTGTGATTTGATGTACTGTTTTCAAACGTGATTCATTTCTCAATTGTCGTTGCAAGTAACTGTTTAATTGATGAATCTATAAAATGTCAGAAAATAATGAGAAATGCCCTATTATTATAAATGATTTAGAGCCTAAAACTGATGCCTTCACATTGCTTGTTCTATCTGGCTCTTAGTCAAAAACCCATAGATAAAGAGTCAGAAACAATGAAGCAAAAGCCAAAAAATGTTTAGATGGTTTTTTTTTATTTTCTGAAACAATCAGTAATCAAAATAGTTGCTGATTAATTTCCATTGACAAAATAATTGATTGATCAACTTGTTGTTTCAGCTCTACCTATGGAGTCTTTAAGAGGATTTTTTTCACCATTATGTTGACGGACATCACAAAAATTTGAGCATACAGTTGCTGTTTTGCCAGCTGACGCATGCATAATAAACGTAACTTATGATTTAAAATCCAAACATAAAATCACCCTCATCTGTAAACCTAAAATTATGTTCAAAAAGGTCAATGATTAGAGTTTTTGTTGTTGTTGTACAATCAGCATCTGACCACTAGGTGGAGCCAGTGACAACACAACAACCTGTCTGTACTGTAGCAGCTCTGTTGCCCTTGTTCTCATGTGTCCTTGTGTTGCTACCCCGCAGGTTCCTGAACCCTCTGGGGATGTTCACAGCTATGGCCGTGGTGTCGGCCGTCTTCCTGGGTTCAGTGTGGGCGGGGGAGAACCGAGCCGTCATCAACAACTTTAAGAGGCAGAACCCCACAGCGTTTGTGATGGTTGTCATGGTCGCCAGCTACTTCGTAATATCTATGCTGGGGAGCGTCATGGTGTTCATGACAGCAATTACTTTACCTTTAGCTTGTAAGTTGAAGATGACAATAGTGGAAGTCAGACAAGTATTTAATTTATATGCTGATTAAATACAATTCATTGTATAGTAAATATATTTCACAATGTAATGAACTGTGTTTTTGAAGTATTGTGAAATAATCTTAGTTTCTTCAAAATCAATGAAATATGTTTCAAATTCTCAAAGCGTGATGTTATTATAGCTTGAGTTTTATAGCTTTGTTATTGCTGAACATTTGAAACTTCACTAACACAGTCACTTTCCCGTCTGTCTTTCAGTGATATTTGCACACTCTTCATTTCGCCTCCGCAACATGAAGAATAAACTGGAGAACAAGATAGAAGGTGCTGGATTGAAGAAGTCACCAATGGGCATTTTGCTGGAAGCTCTGGGTCAGCAGGAGGAGAACTTTCAAAAGATCCAGAGCTTCCTGGAGGGCAAACTGAAGGAGTGACTGGACTCGAGCCAAAGATCTTGACTTTCTCGGATGTGACGAAATTCAGTATCCCTGTCTAAACCTCTTTAAAAAACCTGTTTAAAAAAAACAGTTTGTTTCATATATGTATACACAGGTGTGTATTTTTGAAGTGAAGCAAGCGATAAGCTTATCTGAAGGGCTTTATCAGATACCTCAGGGTATATATGTCACTCCACCCAGAACTTGTCAAGGCACTTTTCTCTGACACGGTGAGGGCATCTCAGCTCTGCCTCACACCGCTGCTATGCAACGTTACAGTGTTCCTGCTCAACACAACTGCACACTCCTTTCTAGGTTCAAAAATCTGTATTTAATGAGTCTCAGAAACAGCCATCAATCCTGCCAGCTTACTTTCAGCTACAATTATGGAAGCTACGCAAGGGTTGCTTTTTATATAACAAAGAATAAAAAGTGCACACTCAACAAACTTCACAGCCAAGGTTCTCAAATTGTTCTCTCTGAATGGTTTTATGCTTTTGAATAATGCTTCCCTATCGTAAAATGTAATGGTTTACTTAAGCATCCATTTGAATAGAAACCAACCGACTATATTTTCATGCAAATAAAAGAAGACTTGGACTAAAAAAGAAAGTGCTGCTTTGTCTTGAGCTGTGAAATACATGCAACTCCAAACACTGAGTCACATCATATCACATCACTGTGTCAGTGTTTAAAATGAAGACTTCAAAGGAGTGTGAGGTCTTAACCTAAAGCCATCAGTATTCCTCCCGCACCTCCGAGTGTTTAATCTTGACAGTGCCCCTTGGGTGATGGATTGGCCAACTTTGCTTTCCTCTTCACTTACCCCAATGCTAATCAATGGGCTGCAGTAGATTATAGTGTGCAGAGCTGAGCGCTGCACAGTGACGGAGTGGATTCATCTGCAGTCATTCACCTCCAAACCCGAGAAGTTGCTGTGTCAGCTACTTCAACTGCTTTTTTTTCGATTGGATTCCATTGAAATTGACTGCAGATAACAAGAATCCATCTGGAACATGATGTTCTGTTATTTGGTTTGAAGGCAAGGCGTGTTAGGAAAAAGGAAACATGAAGATAAAAATGGTAGGCATTAAAAAGAGTAATCACCTCAGATAGCTAGTGGACACCTTAACCCTTTGCTTTCAACATTACTTTAATCTATTTTTAATAGCATTTCAGGTAGCAGGATTTCTCTGTTAGTAACGCATGACCCTTCAGAGAGGAACCCCTCTGATGACCTCTGCATACTCAGGTGTAACAGTATGCCAATGGCTCTCCGGTTAACTTTGACTTGCGCTGCGAGGCTTTACCCGTCTGTCTTACAGCTGTGATTAATACCCTCTCCTGCTGCGCCTCATCTCTGTCCACATTGTGCAACTTGGAGGAGTGAACACAAGCGCTGGTGGCAATAAACTCAAGTAAAGTCATGTCTCCGAGGGCACAGTGGAGGTCCTTGTTTTGGCTGCTGCAGCTGCTGTATGGATCCTACCAACACGTGTGTGTACTGCTGCACGCTCAACAGGTGTCTCTTTGGTGTTTTGTCCTCAACAGATGTGTAATCCAGAAGAAGGAAGTAGTTACACAGCAGAAAACAGCACATTTGTGGTTGTGTGTGTGTTTTGCACAAATCAACAATGCTTAAACTAGCTTGTCATTTTGAAACAACCATAATTGCCTCCAAAGGTGACACCAAAACAAAGCTGTTGTGCTGTTGTTGTACAAGATGCTCGGTAACAACACTGCTCTCCTTGTGCAGGGTTTTGACTTGTAACATCTGCCTTCTTGTTTAGTTTCCACAACACAAAGGCGTCAGGGAGGAAACTACAATGTCTAACTCTGTTTGGTCAGGCAACACTGACACAGCACACTGTTTGTAGGCTAACCCCTCCATCCCCACTCCCCACTCCCCCCTCCACCCACCCTTCACCCCCCCTGTTTCTCCTTGGCTTGCCTGAGAGGCTTTGGCTTTTGGCTGGCTAAGCTGGTTAGTTAGCTTCATAATTCAAACAGCCTGTCATTGAGCAGGTCCGGCTGCTTCGGTCTACGCTACAGCCGAACATGTGACACACTAATGGTGACCTACTGTGACCTTTACAGTCTGCTGTATCCTCATGTAAGCTTAACCCTCTCTATAGGCTTTGCATACACTCACACTGATTTTTTTTTTTTTTTTTTTAACCCCGTGACTCCTTGATGGAAGGTTATCCATATTAGCCCATGAACAAGGCATGTTAGAGCCATTACTCCCTGGATCAAGGTAAAATGTGCTGAACCTGGAGAAGCCAAAGCACAACATGATTTACAGTCACTTTAATCTGAGTTTGGCTGAAGCCTGTGCCAGGGTTTAGGAGCACGTATGTGACACCCATGTGCTTTAGGTGTAGGTGTCTTTGTTGTTGTTGTTGTTGCGAGGATGATTCTGCCCCCAAGTGTCAAGTGTTCGTGCTAACATTACGTTCTCTTTTCAAAATGAAGTCTCGTATGTCAGTTCAGGTGAAAAACAAGGTGTACAATTTCAGAAATAATATTTTCTAAAATATATTTTTAAGGTAGTATTTCTTTTTCTTTTTTTATTGGAGGCTAACACAACATTATCACTTGTAAATTTTCTATTGCAATATTTATGCTATGCACTGTTTCCTGCATTGTAGTGTTTGACTGAGCTATGCCTTCTTTTGATTGTATGAGCTTTATAGTTCAGGGGGGTACCGATATGGCAAACTTGTAAGCAGAATATAGCCAATTCCCATATGCACAGTTAACAGCGTTCAATTGGAGTCATGTTTCTATCCAGCTGTTTCATCTCCTTTTTGTCTCCACTAACTCCTGACAAAAATATTATTAGCTGCTTAATGCTCCACTATGCAAGCTGCCAACTTTGTCTGTCTGCTGTTTGGTGCTGGGCAGGCAGCACAATTGATTTATGAGAGCCTTTTAGCTGGAAACAGCTAGAGGAGCCAGAGTGAACCAAAACAGGAAAGATGTTGGCTATAAAACCGAAATAATGAGCTTCAAGATGCTAAAATGCTCCACAGAGCTCAGTGGGGCTGCAGTCTGGTGATTATTCTTTGTGGCTACTACACTTTGAGCAGCCTTTCTCCTTGTATATAGTAATTGAATCCATTGTTAATATAAAAGTATTGTTTAGCGTAGCTTTAAATCAGACAGTGTTTAACCAAAGATGTAAACATGATAATGAGTCTGACATTTGGAGCCAGCTTTCAGTTCTTCACAGGTTTCATCACTGTGTGCTATGGATTCATCTCTTTTTGCTTTTTGTCAGTTACTGTGCTAAAATGAGGAGGGGGGGGGGGGGGGGGGGGCACATAGGAGTCCATTGTTTATGTATTTGAGTGTCAGCTGGAACAGCCTCCCCTGATGTCTGGCTGCAACTGGTGTGAAGCAGCAGAGGAGCAGAGACAGAGGGAGACAGCTGGATACAAAACATTCCTCCTCTCTCGCTGCCTCGGGTAAAGCCGAGGAGCTGGAAGTATAGGAGACCTCCCCTGAGCTCGCTCAAAAAGCGTACTGGAGGAGGAGGAGGGGGGGCACAGCAAGCAAGGAAAGCTGCTCAACTGTGGCCTAACGAAAGAGGCAACCAGTGGCAGGATACACTTGTAGAGAAAATGTGTGCCGGCTGGGGAAGGAAGGGAGGGAAATGAGGTGAAGGGTTATAGTGCGCTCTACAAAGGGGTGGAGATACAACATGTGCAAGTACACCACTTCTATAACGTGGATGCCCGGAGGGAGGGTTTGCTGCACTAAACACTGGCTTGTCATTCACAGGGAGGACAGAAGAAGAGGTTATTGCTCATAGTGGGTGTGACGGGTTTTAAAGACTGGTTTGGTTGGTTTACGGCTTAAGGACATAAAAAAAAAAAAGAAAACCAGCTTGGCAACACAGCAAGGCGGTGAGAAAATACAAGCAGAGTGTCGAGAGCTTTCAGTTCTGCTCCAGGAGAGCATTTCTAAAAACAGACAGATCATTTATTCATAATTAGCTCTCATCGTGACTGATTGCAGCTCTGCATTCACTTTGACAGGCTCAGAAAAACCCACTGAGTTGTTGCCACTGCTCTCCAGTTATACTGCAAACTATAATCTGCTTCCCCCAATGCACCCGATAAGCACTTTCCAAACCGTTTATGTGGAGAAAGCAGACCACCGTTTTAAAAACCACTGTGACAAAACATGTTAGTCATAAAATGTGAGAGACTTAAGTTTATTCATCCATTCCCCCCCCCCTGTGAATAGTGACAGTCGCTGTGCTTTCTTTCCAAACCCCATTCTGTTAATTGAACAAGCCTAAGCAGACATTCAATTACCTAATTTAATGGATTTGGATTTAAATCCTGTTTCCTGCACACGGAGGGGTGACATTTTTTTTCTTTTGCTTAAATTTCCTCGACTTCCTTCCTTCCTTTTTTAATATAAACCACATACAAACCAAACAACTCATTCAAATGCAGATATTTTTAATTCAAACAAATGCAATATACAAATTACTAAGAACCAGCTTAACAACAGTTGTTTACTATATATTACATGCTTTTCAAATACATAAAAATGCTCTAAAAAAAAAAAAAAAAGACAGAACCAGTGTATTAACAATACCAACATTTACATACAGCTTCGTTCTCTTAAGAGAAATTGGGAGCACCAGTCCATGATTTCCAGCATGGATGAAATAACCATGTTTTTTTTTTTTTTTAAAGAAAGTTTTATCTTCCTGCAGAGATTCATCAGATGTGGCAGTAACCTCTGTTAAGAGTCTTGGGAGTAATACTCGAATGGTGTTACACAGAAGTACAGATACGTGGCTCAATGGTATTCTAGTATTGAAAGAGAGAGAGAGATTGAATACTTGTGTGTAAAACAAACAAAAGAGTACGGGAAGCACTGTGGTAGTTACAAGCAATGCAGTGATAAAACTGGATCTGGTGACTGCACAATGTTCCAGGAAGTAGCCATCTGTTTAGTTTTGTTTTTTTTAACTCAATTTTAATGAGTTCCATCCTTCATTTTATGTTAATGTCCTATCAGTCCTCGTCTGTTCCTTCGTGGTTACAGTGTGCATTAAAGTGTTTGTAAATGGCGGAACAACATGAGTCATAGTTGTTCGTTTGTTGCGGCTCGGTGTCCTCTTACGTAGCGGAGGTGTCCAAATTATTCAACAAAGGGTCATGTGGCTGCAGGTTTTCATGCCAGTGAAGGCTCAACTCATTTAATCATATGATCTCAGTCTTCAGACAACTGATTGGTCGAACTGTTTGCTTTTGATTGGAACAAAAATCTGCAGGGGCACAGCCTTTTATGAAATAGTTTGGACACGCCTGTCTTATAGAGGCGATCCTCAGTTTGTGACGCCGGCATCTCTGCAGAACAACACTAGGAGGAGTTAAGGAGTCTGGAGTCCCCCTTTCCCTTTTTGGCTATACCACACAGTCCACTGCAGCTCCTGGTATAGTTTCAGTGCACAAGTGCCATCACCACAAACTCTCGCAATCCAGACATGTAGACGCCCCCCCGTGTGAGGCTTTTGTTACGATTTAAACAAAAAAGCGTCCGGGTCTGTTTTGGCATTTGTGTTCACAACAGAACGTAAAATGAAAAAGTCTTCATTTTACTTTCACGTGCTGAATTCCGCAGAAGTGAGTTCCTTCATTCTTTGTATCCCGCTTTGTACAGACAAACAGGTAAGTGCAGTGTAAGGCACAATGACAACAATGTCACGGTGAAAATGTCGTACGCTGTGATGAGAGAGAGCGACTAAACTATTGTTCCCGGTTTCGAGTCTTCGTGCCAGTAAATCTTGTCTTCTGGGTCCTCTCCGGTGTGCATTTGGTTGATGGATGGGTCCATTTGGCTGACGTCTATGTAAGATCTGAAATAAACATAACAAAACATATTAGATTGGTGGCAAAATGAGCTGAAGACAGGTTTAGATTTTAGTTTAGAATGAATTAACCCTGGGCTGGTAAAAACCATCCTGTGATCTCTTTCTTGATCTTGCGAGATCAAGAGAGAAGAAGAAATGTAAAACAACGTGCTAAACGTGTTAATGTCAATCTCAACTCCAGGGTCAAACATTCCCACCCGGTAAAAAAAAGCAGATGCACACAGACACACGCGTAGCGCTCAAAATGCAACAATGTTCAGGGGTCACATTTTCCCTCTGCCACACAAGTGCTCTCCCACCACCGCAAGGCACCCGCAAAACTAAAATAAAATCAACACGATGAGAAATTAATGATTTGGAGCGTTCTGCAAAAAAAGACACACCACCACACCATCACCATAAACATGTGGGGTAGTTTTTTTTTTTACATTCTTGTCTCTCACCCTTTCTTTTGTGCAGTGACTTTGTTTATTGGGGAGGGGAACATGGGGTTAATTTTCCTGGTCACATCTCTCTAAAGGCCCTGCAGGGCACGTCATCCTATCTCTGCTCCGCCACCCCATCTCTGGGGGATATCTGCGCATGAGAGGGGGGGGGGGGGCAAAGGTCAGGGGTGAATGGCAGCACATGGGCAAGAGGGGAGGGGGCAGAAGAGGGGGCCGAGAGGTAGGTAAACAGCAACAACAAAAAAAATTAAAATTAAAATCTGAGCGGTAAAAAGGCACACTGCAGAAAAATGTGACCACTGGATGACGATATGCCAGCTGGAGGAGGAAGTAGGGCAGGCATGTTGTGTAAAGAAGCCATGCAGTTACCTCACCATCATACATTGACACTAAAAACGATCAGTCAAACATCTCAAAAGTGCAAAAAAAGTTCACTTCAAAAACATCAACAAGCAGACTATGTATGTAGTCACGCTGCGGACAGAATGAAGTAAAAGCAAAAAACGCACAGGCTCCGGCTATGGCTGTTTACTTACTATGAGCTACCTTTAGCAAAGGACACCTTACTGAGCCTGTGCCCTCTGGAGGATTGTGGCTGTGCGGGGCTGGACGCCACCTGCCTGGCTCCACAGCCAGGGGAGTAGGAAGAGGAAGGAAAGGAGGAAGAGAGCAGGGAGGAGGTGGAGGAGGAAGCTGAGGAGGAAGAGCTAGCGGGGAAAAAGGCGCAGCGCCTCCGGCCGTCAGGGCTGTGCCAGGAGCCCTTTAAAAGCGAGGAGGCGCCGTATCTATAAGAAAGCAGGAGGAAGGGGTGGGGGGTGGGGATCCGGTGGATAGTTAAAGGAGGAGAGGAGAACCATTCTTAAGCTCTGAGGAAGAAGTGACTGTGGGGCTGCACAGATCCTATAATCCTACTGCTGAACCAGGCTGTCAGTGTTAAGCAGGTGGAAGTTTGTGGATTGCAGTATTTAGGAGTGAAGGAAAAGAAAACAGTAGCACTAAATACACATTAGTCCACAATGTAGCTGTGTGTAAAGCAATAACAAAACTTGAACAGCAGCTTATATGTCTTTTAGCCATCCATTCCTGGTAATTAAAAGCTAGCACTTAGCTCCGAGGGATAAGGAGGATCAGGGAGTGGCTTATTGGATAAAAAGCTGAGTTGAAGCCAAGTTTTTTTTTTCTCACCTGTTGTGGGCAGAGTGGCTGTAGGGGGCTGTATTGTAAGAGTAGGACTGCGGCGCATGCATGGGCATGTCATACTCCAACATACCACCACCACCACCACCTCCACTAACGTGGTTGTGCCAGTTCCCAGTAGAGGAGGCTGAGGACACTGGGAAGAAAAAAAAACAAAAAACACACAAATTAGTAATGACCACCAAATACATGTGAAATTAGGATCAGCTGCATGTTTCACTTCACACTGATGTGTGGTTCACTGATCTAACCTGATGAGTAGGAGATGTTCCTGTTGGTGTGGCTGTAGGGTGCAGGCATGGTCTGATAGCCCAGGCTCTGCTGGGACCCTCTGTCATAGTCGTAGTTGTATGCAGGCTGTTTGTGTGCAGCGTTACGATGGTACCAGCCTCTCAAGTGTTCAGCCACTAAAGCCTTCTGGATGTTCTTAGTGACCTGTTCGTTGCTTCTGGGCACCGGACGGTTCCTGGGTGGCCTCAAGGTCGCGTACGGGTTCTGCGACATGCCGTCCATCTCATCATTGCTGTAGTGACCGTGCACGTCGTGACTGTGGTACCCTGTCGGGGTGGGGTGATAGGAAGGATTGACGTTGTAGTGTCCCTCCATCTCGTTGTCGTACATGTAGGCTCCGTTGGCGTAAGACTCCGGCTCTGTGTAGCTGGGGTAGCCCGTGACGTAGTAGGCCGTCGTGGTGGGTCGGGCCCGAGGCTGGTAGGCGTAACAGCGGGTGTCCGGCTGAGCCAGGTTGGGCATACTGCCCGTGTTGGCGTACAGGTCTTTCCTGTGGCGTCCGCGAACTCTGCGCCGATGGGTGTGGTTACCGGGGACGCTGTACTCGACGCTGGATTGGCTCGTGTAGGAGGAGCCGTCGTCGAGGACCTCGGTGCTGTTGCTGCGTCGGGCCGGGGAGAAGGCGAACGTTGGCGCGGGGGGTTCGGTCTCCGTCATGAACTGAGACTGAGACTCCAGACTACCGCTACGCTGGCGGAAATGTTGTGGAACGTCCTCTGATCTACAATTAGAAAACAATAGGAGTGAATTTCTTTCTTTTTTAATCTGTGTTACTCTTCAAACCCTTCCCAAAATAAATAAAATTCAAAGAAACATTCAGATGCCGTACCTGAGCTGGGTGCTGCTGTAGGCGTTGCGGGTGAGGAGGGGGGTGGGGGGCATGCTGCGGGCGTCACGTGGCTGTCTGGAAGCCGGTTTGTACGGGCTGCTGTGGCTTGATAAGGCATCGCGGTGACTGTAGTGGAGTGATTCCTGGACTTGGCAGTAATTTAATCTGGAACACAGATAAGAACAATGTTTTCAGGGCACTTGCCTCTTTAGGTCAGAGCCTTTTATCGAGAAAAACACTGCTCCTCTCTGCTTTCGCTTGCTCTCAAAAATTGAAGGAAGCAAAACAAACCCAAAAAGCACACCTTGGGTATGCCTGAATGCAGCGCTTAAACCATCGCTTCCATCTGAGTGACTGTCATTTCATAGTCCATTGAACTTTCTTTTCATGCAACGGCAAGCATCACGACTGTTTAAAATAATTTTAAATCTCTGGAGGTGATGGGGAAACACATCACGCATATCATATTTTGTAAACACATAAAGTCGCTGCCTTTTAAAAAAACAACGTTTCCAAAAGCTTTCCTGTTTCCCTTTTCCTCTCTCCTCTGAGGGATTGTTGTGTGCTCCTTCACAGGCAGCAACATGTTCTTTTTTTTCCATCTATTTTTAAAGCCAATGCATTTGGGCTGATAAGAGGGAGATTGTTGGTTGAGGCAGGAGAAGGAGGGAGGAGGTGACTGGCAGGAATGTAGCTCTGGAGCTAGTCTACAGGTCTGTACTAGCTCCGTCCATGAAAACAACAGGATGAGACTTACTGGAGATTTACAAATATTAATGTTTGGTTTCGGTGCAGACTGTATACCTGCTGTCTGCATGCTGCTCATTGGAGGAGGCTCGTCTGTCTTTGCTGTAATGGATGTCCAGAGTTTCTGCATGGTGGGGTCTCGGGGAGTACTGGACCGATCTCGATCGCTGCCTCTGGGAGCCGACCTCGTCGTCTGGGAGATAAAAGTAATAGCTTTGTTAGAACCGATGGATAATGCAGAAATGAAGAGAGGAGGGTGGAGGGAGGAGGGGAGTCAACAAATGCGCACAGAGCGTGACTATGCCCGAGCACTTACCATCATCCAGAGTGAGGCTGTCAGATAGAGAGCTGAGGTCTGAAGGGTTGACATCATCTGATAACAGAAGAAGAGAAAATGATCCTCAGAGACACTTCCAATAATGCATTTTCTGATAATATCTCTGCACTGTGGTTTTCTGTTTCATGTTCTAATATGCGGGTAAAGCATTGCATGATATTTGTGTGTGTTTTCTGTGTACCTGCTAGAATCAGTGAAGCTCTTTGGGTGGGTTTCTTTCCCTTCTTGATCCTGTATGCATTGATCTCCTTCTCAATGTCCTCCAGCTTCCTCATTGCATCCAGATAGTTGTTTCTCCTCTTTTTCTTCACCGTCTTGCAGAGGTCTTCCTCATTAGAAAGTTTGATTGCCGCTTCCACGATCTTCTGCTGCAAGGCGAACCTGCTCTCCAGATTCCTCAGATGTGGGTCCTACAGGGAAAAGTGGAACAGACACACAGTTAATGGGGAATTTCCAGAAAATACAGACTTCAGACGTCTCCAGTGATTAGATACAATATGGAATTTATCTGACAACAGTTTCAGTATTCTGACATATTCTTATTTATATTCATTTCTAGAGCTGTAACTAACAATTTTTTTCATTACTGATTCATCTGTCGAGATAAATCCTAAAATATTTTCTTGGTTTCTTCTGTATTTCTTTATAGGAACTATAATAGACAGCATACACATACATTTTAATAACTTTTCTTTAATGGAAGATTGAATATAAATGTTCATATAAGACACAAACTATATAAAAAACTTACTTTTTTCTCCAAAACAAAGTGAAAGGTTACAGAACCATCTCTTACTCTCACACAAACAAATCTTGGAATAAAACAGTGCCCCCAGGTGACGTTTTTTTATGTGTCTGATTAAGTTAATTGTCCCAAACATTTTCGAGGTTGTTACTCACAAAATGCAACCTTTGTGCCTTCTTCACTCATGCAGAACAAATTCCCCACCAATGATGTGTGTGTGTGTGGGCTGTGACGCTACTGTCTGAGTTACTGTGTACGTGACATGAAGGATCATGTGGATCGTGTATGAATTTGACTGGCATAAAAATCAGATATGAGACACTCACTGATCATGGCCAAACTCTAAATGTAAGCCTCGAAACTCTTTAATCCTCATTTAAAGCCTAAATGATCTTTTGGTAAACAAAGACAGTGGTGTAATGGTGGTGTTTCCTCCAAGAGTGACATGCTACATTACATAACGCATTGAAACACCTCACAACAAAAAACACAACATGGCAACAGCTTTACTGACCTCATTATAAGGGAAAAGATCATCCAGTTTGAAGGCTGTCCCAACCCTGCGTCGAACTTGTGGGGCCTTTTCACCTGTGGCTAAGGGATACTCTTTGGGCAATCTGCCTGTGAGCTCCTGCAAATGAAAACAACAAGCAGTGGTTAGCTGAGAGTGTAGATGCTTTAAACAGAAGAGAACAGGATAGATGAGAGGTACTCACAGCTTCTCTCATGCAGATCTTTTTTAATTCCTCCAGCTTCTTTGTCAGTGTATCCTGAAGGTCTTTCTCTTTCTTTTTCAACTCGGAGATCTTCTCTTTTTTCTGCTCCTCGCTGACTTCGGAGTCAGCAGAACCTGTAAAAAGCAGGTGTCTGATTAACGACAAATTATAGCCATAAATCATCATTCATCAGCTTGATGTTGGAGAGAGAGAGAGAGAGAGAGAGAGAGAGAGGCCATTAGCTGATTAACTCTTTGCATACCGGCTGAGATAAGGCTTCCGTTGCTGGCCATTATGAGCTGATCTTTGCTCTCGAGACTGGACAGTTTACTGATCCGCGGGGCGCAGATCTCTGTGAGGTCCATGGCGATGTCTCCTGAACTCCTGGTCGTGGTCATCTTGGACTGTTGTGGAAAAGGAGAGGGAGGGAGAGGGAGGGAGGAGGGGAAAACGAGAAGTGAAGAAGGGATTGTGAGTATTTCATTTTAATGATAGCGCACTGCCGTAACGGCGGCACCATTTGCATGCTGGGTACTCCGGGCGCACTGCTCTCTCATCAATCAGTGTGGGCTCTATTCCTGGATGAACGCTGACACACCATCTGCCTTCGAGAGAGACAGTAGCTGAATAACCTCATTTGACTGCGGCTGCACACCCGCTCGTTCATCTCTGCCACAAAACGCACATCACTCACCACTCACACTAGTTAATAGCGCCACGCTCTACAAATATGCATCATAAACATTAACACATAAAGGTGGCTTGTGTATTTTCAGGGTACACTGACAAGGACCTAGGCTGTAAACAAACTGTGGCTTTTCCCTATTTACTCTCAATGATTTGAATATAAAACACACATCCTTTCCAAACTAAACACTTCACATAAGCCACATTGTAGTTTATTTTGAAATCAACATATGCCACTTCAACCACTCACAAGGCAAAAATATGCATAATAATAAAAGTCAACACTATTTCATTCTGCCTACTTTGGGAGGAGTGATAAAAATAGTTTACTCCACTTTAAAAGCTCTATTTTATCTAACCTAACCTTCTGCTGCTTCAATAGATAACAGCAGTTCTTTTCATTTTACACCCAAAAACCTGACAAATGTTTCCAAACATAAGGCTAATCAGCATGAGATCTATTGGCATTAAACCTGGAGGCCTGTTATATCGCTTTATCAAGATATTTACACAAGTACGCACGGGACGCATATCAGCTCATGCATCACATGATGATCAGTCACTGTTGCAATCAGCTGTCGCACTTTCACAATCGCTTTATAACCCCAATTAATGCTCATAATCAAACTGAAAGAGGAAGAAAGACTCTGTGTAGCTACTTCTGTGGTAATTTTACAGTTCGAGGTAAGGTCAGCATTAGAACTCCTGCTGAAGTGAATTAAACTCTATCAACAAATGTTCTCACCCTAAGCTACATCATAATGGTGTCACATTACATAACGCATAGGTGTGTGTGTCAACTATGTGGGTCATAAAACAAGCTGCTGTGTGTAGAGTAGGGATCAAACCAGAATCTGTTGTGTGAATGAAGCGGTGAGTCAGTGAAGGTGGCGCAAGGGAGGTTGGAGGAGTCAGACTCACTTTACTTTGCTTCCTGTCCAGGTAGAACTGGTGCTGACTGATGGCCATCACCCAGATGGTTTTAATCAGAGAGTGGCTGGCATACCAAGTGTGAATAACAAGACCGGTCTGTCCAAAAGTTTTCTTGGTCACTGTTCTTCTGTAGAGGATGATAACAATAATAATAATCAGACAGATACTCATTACCACAAAAAGAACTAAACACTTGAAGGCAGATAAGTAAAGCTTTAATAAAAGACGTGTCAACCAAAGATTAGACGAGAAATCTTTGTCTAATTAAACTTGTGGGTGTAATAATATACAGAAGAAGAGAGGAGCAGTGACATTAAACTCATTTTGAAGCAGAGAGTAGGATTTAATAAGAGCTTTGGTGAAGTGGAGGTGCCACATTAAAGCATGTGTGAAGAGTGGAGCTTCTTTTAACAACCTTTGAAAGAAAAACCCCATTTGGCCCTTACACACAGCAGGAAAACACTCATTTAACAGACAGGTTAAAGCCATTAACACACTGTCCTAAATGGGGCCAGGGAGCCGCAGATGCCCTTCACAGTGTGCAAGGTGTAGGTTAAGGACATCTGTAGCAGGACAACTGCGGCTAAAATGGGAACACTTAAGAAAAATACAGGGGAAGGAGCTATTAAGATCAGTTTAGATACATTAAGTGGCTTCTCTAACCTGTGCGGGTCGTTCACTTCCACTGCGAATTTCTTCTCACGGAAATACAAATTCTCCAACTGCTTCCACTGAAACAACTGCGGAGAGAGAGAAAGAGACATTTCAGCATAGTGAGAGAGAGAGAGAGAGAGAGAGAGAGAGAGAGAGAGAGAGAGAGAGAGAGAGAGAGGGAGAGAGAGGGGTAGAAAGACATCACACACCGCTGAGTACACAAGCCAACACCGGACTATTGATACAAATGTGGATTTACAGTCCATAAACAGAAATGTCATGTGATACACAAACCACTGTAAGATACACCTCAGCCTCAATTTACTAGAAAAGCTAGAAGCTGCCAACAAAAATGGAATCAATCTCATTAAAAGACACAACAACATACCAGGGAGACAGGTATTAAAAAAAAATAACTGGCTTTGTTTCAGTCACAGATGCCTGCCTTTTTAGAGCATTTTTTTTTGGGTCAACTTGCAACATTAGCAGAAACAACTTAACAGCTGAAACAGTGAATGGAAGGGAGCTGAGCGGGGCACATTCAGTCAGTCAGGTGTAAGTTCGAGCTAACACAGGAGCAATTATAAATGCTGCTGCAACTGCGGGGGAGCAAAAAACTGTGCCAGGCGGCGGGCCAGCTTCTAATTTCATACTGCTGCTGCTGCTGAGAACAACAAGAGGCAGGACTTCTCTGTGTCAGAGAAACATCTGCTCCGCTCTGACACTGGGCTACACTACAACAGATCTGTGAACAATTCTTCCCTGCTTTTCTTTTTGGAGAAAAAAGAAAAAGAAAATACACTGCGCGACAGTGAGGTTGGATATGAATGTTAAGGAGAATTTATAAAGCACTTTCTCACCTGATACTGACCTAGAAGGTAACAACCTACATTCCTCTGAACTACTGAAGACCCATTTTCCTGTGCACTCATTGAGAAACTGTGCCTTAGGTGAGAAATCACAAGAAGCTAACTGGTAACACATATACACCAAGTGTGATTTATACTAAAAAACACAAGTGAAGCACAAAATTAAAGAGAGCACACAAGGAAAATAAAACATTAAAACCACCAGACTATTTAACACAGCTTGACAGGTACTATGTGGACACAATAGAAGACTTACTGTGAAGGGTGTTTTCTTTTCTTTTTTTTTCTAATAAAATCCCTGGTGAATTCTCTTGAGTTTGTATTGAATCCCTTTGACTTTAAGTTTCCCACAGGGCTAGAGCTTCCTCGAACAATACTGTCTCTTGTCTGTTCTCAGGGAGCCAGATAGGTGTTGCAAGAGTTTCAGCTGAGCTGGCCACGCCCCCTCTCACTCCCCCCCAGTCCCCCTCCCTGCTCTGACATCACGAACACCTCACGCAGCCTTCAAGGCTTTGAATCGGCTCTAGACTGCTCTCTCTCTTTCTCTCTCGGTCTGTCACCACTCACTTCCTTTACAGTCGGACCAGATGAACAGGTTGTACACAAGTAAATATGCTCGACCAGGTTTTTTTCCTTGTTTAAAAAAAGCATTTTAACTCTACTCCACTTCCCCTTACTGACAAGATAAGCCAACTTCTATCTGCACCCACTTTGAATACTCTACTTCTATCTAGGGAGCTCTCTGCTTTCCATATTGTAAATATAACACAATGCGCCGCTGTGTAGCTGCATCCACTCTTAAACCAACCCCCCCCCACCCAGGGCAAACATGTCAGGAATCTGTTACTATGGTCTAATCATTAATAGCAGGGGCCCTCTTTGCTTTCATGTGGCAAGGGCCATTTAACCTACCAGCCAACAGGAAACACTAAAGCAACAATCAGACCACCGCCGAGTTTCACGTTACACATTTATTACACATTTAATCTATTTATTCATAGGCTTTTACAGGATGCTTCCACTCTGCATAGATTTTAAATGTAGAAACATATTTTATCATCCATGAAGACACTGAATGATGATTGTGGGCATGCAGCTCCAGTCAATACCGCATTACAGTGAAATGAAGAGCACGGTACTTAATGGGAACAATGGGAACCAGCCAGCAAGATGCTCCCAAAAGAAAAAAGAAAAAAAGAAGCTCATGTCATTGTGTAGGAGAACCCCCACACCAATTCACACCCCTTGGTTACTATCACTTTAGCAGCATTAACTTTGTAGCGATAGATAACAATTGTCTGTGCATTAACCACACACTTTCACTGGTTGGTTTATCCTATTACAGAAACTCCACACCTGTGTGCCAGGAGCTGGATTAAACTAATGTGGGACTCACTACTGTGACTGCGGCTGAAGCCAAAATATGTCAAAGATGTGACACACCCCAAACTCCACAAACAGACTGCAACAAGTATTCTTAAGAGGCAGCGGTCCAAGGAATTGTTCAGCTTGACACATTTTGCATTTATGTGAAAAAAGCAACTCATAAATACAACTCTTATATAAGTAATTAAACAGTGCAAAGATGCATTAGCGTACTCTTTATACTCTTTATTTAGTGCACACGCAGAATTTCTGTCTCTTCAGTATTTACATCTCCTTCGCTGTTGCCAAACGTCTCGTAACAGGCATGTGGAAGTGTGCCAGACATGCCTGTGGCTTTCAGATGGGATGAGCCTGTTCAGATCCAGCTCACACCCACAACCCAGGGACCCCCAGGGCCACGTGTCCGCAAATCATACTTGGATGAAAATGTGTCACGGGCCCTGACTCACACGCATGTAACAGAAAAAGATCCGCTCTGCCCCTTTGCATACCACGTCACACACCAACACACACACATACAAATACCAGCTCTCACTGGTTGGCAACACTGTACGTTTCCACAATATGACACATTGATTAAAGTTGTGAAAAGCTGATGTGAGAAACAGCGGAAGGAGTGTCACATCTGAGGCCTGTTTGGTTTCATTATGGAGTGAGTTTAAGCATAATAAAAGTGATGTGGAGAAAGGATCTTTTCAGGTTTTATTTCAGCTTCCTTTTTTTTCTGGTTCAAATGCTTTAGACTTCATTCAAGCCTTTTCTTATCGTGTCACTATTACCCCAAAGCTGACAGTATGCCACCCATAATAAATAGATTTATTTTGGTTCTGCTGGCTCATCATATATATGGACCAGCATGTGGTCTTAAAGAGTGTCCTGTTACCGGCTGGGAGAGGGCCCAAGTGACACAGAAAGAGGCTGAGCAGTCTCCTGGTTTCAGTCTTGACTTGGTATCTGCTTCAGTCCCACCCATGTCCTAGAAACACATTTTTAGTCTGAGCACTGTTGGGATGCACCATTTATGTTGTTTATGATTTCAATTTTTTTGTCCTATTCAGATCTTTGCAATACATAATTTATGTCTTTCACCTATTTAAACATTGCTTACACTGTTAGGCAACAATTTTGATGTCTGAATCATTGTTTTAGTCATTCTCTAAGCATGTGAACCAAATATTTCCTAGCTCTAGCTTCTCAACTGTGACTATTTGATGCTTCTTTTAAATATACATGATAGTAAACTGAATATCTTTGGGTTTTGAACTATTGGCCTGAAAATCCTTTTTTATTGGACATATACTTTTCCCTGTTTTCTGACATTCTATAGACAAATGTTCCATCTTTAAAATAATATATAACTAAAAATGTATCTATATATGTTTAAGAAGTGCATAACTACTGACTGACCTCCCACCACTACCACCCCACTGAACCCAGCCCCCCAGCCCCTAAACAGATAATTGTTTTGTATTGTTTGATCAATTGTGTTCCCTCCAAGACACACATAGATTACCATAATGAATGCAGCATGCTGGGAGAGGCTGGGGATAGAACAAGGAGGGCTGGGCTGGGGTTTGAATACAAGGCCTGTGAACTAAGCACTATCAGTATTCACCAGATATAGAGGTCTCCCTTTAAGGCAGGAGGAAAAGTAGCCATGCACTTCCAATTATCGCAAAGAGCAACAAAAAAGGTCATTTAAAAAGGCAACTTTTTTTTCCAAACAACAGGAAACTCTTGTCAGGTTCTCATGTGACTTTTCCCTCCTTTTGTGGAGGAGTGATGAACCCTTCCAGTACCCCAGCACCCTTATTGCTGTCCCCTGACTCCAAACACACACACACCCAGCTGGCAGGGTGCCAACCCCAGTACCAGAGGCCTGCAGCTTCCCACAGGGCACAATAATTACACCTTCCACCAGGAGGCTAGAGGAGAGACGTGCCGTGGCTGTTCCCATTAATGTGTCGGTATTCAGTGTAACAGCACACCCTGCTATGTCAACAGGTTCCTGCCATACAACAATAGCTATGATGAGGGTAATGAAAGAGGCCTTGGAGAAATGCTCATTTGGGACACTATTATATAACACCTCTCAAACAAAAGGAGAGGGTGATCACAGACACTAGAGCACATACAAAGTGTAGTACAGGAGCAGGTTTTTTTTTTAATAAATCTACTACATCAGGCATTTGATGAGTCCTCTACTTTAATATCTACCATAAAAAGAACCATCTGATAGTTTAAGGAGCACACTTTTATCAGTTTTGAGAATGAAGGTAAATGTAACTTTAATACTGACTGATTAAAGTTACAAATGATAGAGGTATTTTAATGTATTTCTATAGCAATGATAAACTTCTAAAATCAATTCAACACTGTAGGTATGTGTGCATGTTCCCATTTAAACTATGTAAGCTGAGCTATTTAATAACCCCTCAGACAATTCATTCCACTGTTGCTAGCATTGGTTTGGTCCTTACAGTGTTTGCTCTTAAAGCTGCAGCCTTGACTGCACACCGCCCATGCTGATACTCCAAAAAGTGTTTTCCACATCTGTCTTCCTTTCTACTGACTGACATGGGAAAAGCGGGGTCTTAATTACACCTATTTACACTGTGGATGGATCATTAACCAGCTAACAAGAGGCGAGGGGGATGAAGGCTGCGTTTTCAACTGGCAATTACAGTATTTCAATGGAGCTGTAATAAAAAAAACTCTCAAAAAAACTTTAAAATGAAAAAAGGTTTTTTTAAAAAGTATTGTTTATGTGTAAAATGTCACTTTATAAGAAAACCAAGCCAAGCCGGGTTTATTTATAAAGCCCACACCCAAACTTAAGAGTCCCTGAGGGCTTCACAGTTTGTACAATATATGAAACCCTGAATCATTAGATCTGCGACATGGATAAGGAAAAACTACACACACACACACACACGCACACACAAAACATCAAAGAAGTGGTGGGAGTTTGCTTTGACAAAATAACACATCTCCAACAATTAAGCCAAATATAAAAGCTGTAAGAAAAGGTCAACTCACCTTTCTTGGTTTCAGCTTATCCTGTAAATCGTACTGGCCGATGCCTTTGTAGCTGACTCCGAGCCACCACGGTATTCCCTGTTTGTCCTGCAATGAAAGCATAAACACACCACACCACCGCCGCTCATTAGGGGGTTTAGCTTTATTGGTGGTAGCTTGGAAAGAAAAAAAAAAAACAAAAAAGAAAGAAAAGGTGCCTGTTACCAAAGCAATTGCCCCATTAGGCTCACAGGAATAGCACCGCAAGTAGAGATCAAATGCGTTAAATGCCTTAAAATCTCTGCGAGCCCCGACTGAGTCATTTTAACGCCGCTGTTTGATCTCTTCAGACACCTTGATTTAATGGGGTTTAGTAGGAAAGGTCGGTGGATGAGAGGAAAAGCAGGGAAAGTTTGGAGGAATCGCTTAAAATGTGGTGAACTAAACATGCGATGCAATAGTTTTAGTTTATTGGATTCTTGACTTTATTCCTTTGACTTAGAAAAAGTGGAATTTTATACAGAGACAGTTTGTTTTATTATCTTAACCCACCCAAGTAAGCAGATCATTATTGTGTCTCTCTAACAGTGTTCCAAATGAACTTGAGGCTTCTGGTAGATGAATAAAATCCTAATTTTTAATTAGCCGAAATAATAAATTGCCTTTTTTGTGTCACATATACATTCATTTTAGTATATTTAATTGAGATAATTAAATAGCTATTTAATTAACTGTAGCTAGCAGCAGAGTGGCAGCAAGTGACTGCAAATAGCTGATGTCCCATACGATAAACAGTGCTATGAAACTAGCAACGTTCAAGATGGTCTGTGGCTGGCGTTCCTAAAGTTTCGTGGCACTGTTTAAATATGTGTAAAAAAATGTACCTGCACTACATTAGGGACCAACATGAGTAATTTCCTTAGAGCCATGATGCCAGATATTTTATTTTGGCAAGATTTACTCAGAAAACATAAAATCTATCTGAATTTACCCGCTTACAAATGTTTCTTCTCTAGCTGCAGCCCAGATTTAAACATAATCCAAACATCAAACGACCAGAATAGGGTTAGATTGAGGTATTAGATTAGATGCAGGAAAAAGAAATGAAGACAGCATGTTAACAGAAGCGTGTCCAGAGGTTAAGCTACTGTATGACTCGGGGGGCGGGTGGGTGGGGGGGCAGTGCTGTTACCTTCACTTGGTAATAATGGACTCCATATGTCGGCAGGGACTCCACCAGGGCCAGATACCTTTGGAGAAAGAGGAATAGGTTAACGGGAATTCACCCACTTACACTTCATCACTGTCAACTGGTGGCTGTTGTACAACGGACAGAGTGGGATTTAAGCTGCTGGTCATTGAGAAGCCAAAGTCATTTGCGGTGACAAGCTGATCGATTTGCTTCAGGGCTGTGACGGAGGGAGGGAGAGTCCATTGATCAATTCAAGGGCACAAATCACCCCGACCGAAAACGACCCAGGGTTCACTCTGAGTTACAGTCCGGGGAAAAAACACAGTAGAGGACTGACACCTGCCTACTAAGAGCACCTCCTTTAATTAACGACACATTCTGGTATGGTGACAGCCACCACAGTGCAGACACATGAGCTTAACATGCACGAGGAACACGTTTAAAAAAACTGTTAAATCACATAGATACTGTATTTGATTTCATAACTTACTGCACGATGGCTTTTCCTCTGGTCAGTCCCTTCAGCTTCTTGTAATGTTCAATCACTTTGTCTTCACTGCAAATGGAAAGATAAAACATTCAATGAATAATCCATCGAGTGTTACACATTCCAGCCGCAGAGGGATTGAGAGAGGGTCCTTTCTTTTTTAACACACATTCTGCCTGCTCATGCAGAAAATGCAGTCTGGCCTACTGGCCTGCTGATGGCTTTCATCTACCTCTCCTGCAAATGCATCCCATTTACTTCCCATTGCAATCATCCCTCCTAATAGCATAGTGAGACACAGTGCGAACTCACTGCAGCTTAACAGTCAGAAACAGTGAGAGAGACGCAGACATGCATGTGCTTATAAAATTCATCATTTTAATTTGGATATTAAACTGAGTCTGGCCGCTTCTTCAAGAGGCTGCAGCAGCCTCAGATGACCATTAAGCCAGAAGGGGGAGGGGGAGGAGGCAGGCAGAGGTGGGTTGTAAAGACAGACAGTCAGCACCTCCCCATGCTCTCTCAGGGCTAATGGGCAAATGTAATTAACGCAACCTTGGCGTTAATTAGTCACAGTCAAAAGCAAAAACCATAACCATCTGCTGAGCGGCGTGCACCTTATCGCCCAAAACTGTTCTTCTTCAGAGGAAAATGAGCAGTTTTGTACGTCCAGGTGGTAGAGGCCGTCTGACAGCTGAGTTGTTAGCATTCACAGTGGAGGAAGGGCTGTAGAATTGGTTGAACCGCAAGTATCTACAAGGCTGTGTGTGTGATCCCTGTAGACTGACCCTCCCACCCCTTTACTCTCATGCATTTTGTGGTTTTCAACAGACCTCAACAGCTCAGATAGCTTACCAGTAATTGAGAGACGGGTGCTCCCTCAGTACTCGAGTGGGCAGGACTGGGAGCTGCTTCAGGTCTGATCTGGCACTCTCAGCACTGTAAAGAGAAAATCATACCTCAATATTAATATCTATCTATCTATCTATCTATCTATCTAGAAATACATTTATTCACTATAACAGACTTGTTTTTTAGAGCTGTTTTGATTGAGGACATATCCTTTGAGCTGGGAGAGACACACCGAGGCACCCAAATTACCCCGCTGACTGATGAGAGGCGCGTTATTATGATGTAATTACTAGCTCTCTCGTACACAAGAATCTCTGTATTCAGAAATCTCAAAAGATCCTTTTATGACCTTAAAAAGAGGAGCTCTCTGGGCCTCGGGCGAGTGCAACCTAAGGAAAGTTAAGGTAAATGTTTACACAAGAAATCTCAAGCTCAAAAGGTCCAAACTGTGTAGAGAACTTTTTCTCCACATGTTTTGTGCTTTCACAGTGTGGTTTCAATTTCTGTTTAAAGCATGATAGCAATAATTCATGTTTGCGAACCTTTAGAAAAAGGTGCACGGTCGGGGATATTGTTTTCATCTTTTTTATCTACAGTATAAAGAGTGGTACAGCGTGCCAAGACTAAACTCTACTTTCACTCATGTCTTGCCAGGCTTCATTTATAAAAGCTCATGGAGGGCCTTTAAGTCATAGAGAGCCTTTTAAGGGGCTTGGCAAGGAATCTTTTTAGAAAATATCAAAGTAATTTCATGCAGGTTCTCATGCACTTAGCAGTTTCTATGTACTGTGGGCAAACTACTGTGTATTGATTCACCTTCACAGATTAGCCACTGATCACACCACAACAGATGCAACAGGTAGAGGATCTCTCGCCCGCAACCTCTGCCAAAAATGTCAAGTGGAGGCTTGGAGTGTTGTAATAAACAGAGGCCGACCGTGTTATCTCAACAGACAAACTGTGGTGTGTGACACTGTCAAGGCCTGTGATAGTGAACGATGAGTCACTTCAGCATCATGTAGGAGGGAGCACTGGGTCTACGTTTTTTTTTTCGCCGGACAAAAAAGGGCTCCGGCCAGTTCAGTGGGGACCCGAACAAAAGCCATTCACAAGCACTTGGCAGCCTCTGCCTGTGTTGAAAAGTATTGTACGAGCCCCAGCACTGTTACAAAACAGCCCACGGCCTCTCAGATGGGACTCAAACGTGTAGGTCAGGCTGTATGTCATACAACCTATTAGAACATCATCAGCTATTGTACCAGCTTTAACAAACACTTCAACATAAAAAATAAAGATGCTTTTAGGCTAATAGCCATTTGACCTTAAGTCGACTTTGCTGAATGTCACTTTGTCTCTTCTTCTTTAAACAATAATGGAATTTAACAGCCATCGACATGGTAGGTCAGAGCCATAATGATCCAGTTATGTGAACCAGCTTACTAAACAAAAACAAGGGTTGAGCCTCAGCAAGGGCAGAGGCACTTGAATCACTCTTCTCTGTAGTTACATCTCCTGGGTTGACTGGGTTTTGCTGCCACGGCACTTCACCGCGTGTTTGATGGCATACATTTTATGGGGAGCTGGGGCCTGGCGTTGTCGAGGTGATCTACTCCGCAGCCTGTGCTGCCCTGTCAGCAATCTGGAATTCATTACTACGTCTGTTATCTCCCCGCAGCCAGCAGCGTGGGGGCAATTCCTACACCCGGTACAGCCCAGCCTGGCTCAGCCTACCCAGTATGGGAGAGATAATACTCATGTGTCAGCTATTCCAGTGGGCTGAGACGTGGTGACTGTGGAGGGAGCACAATGAGAGAGCCTGTTGCTGTGAATCAACCACTAACTACAGACTACACCTGCAAATAGAAATGAGGACTAAAACTGTCTGTGTGTAATACTGGTCTATGGGTGGCACAATTAAAACAATTGCCATTGTGTTAATCTAGCTAATTTTAATTACTAATACTTAATATATAGTGGTATAAAAGCCTGAAGCCCACTTTTAAAGCTGATTACAACTGTGCGAGAAAAATCCCCCTCAGTTACGCTTGAACTGTTAAAGACAGCTAATTAAAGACATCAGTAAATCTTGTGATTTCCTACGTTTCCCACAAGCTCTTTCATCAACTCCCAGACAACAGTTGTAACTTGTTGCATTGAGCTATGGATTATACCTGCGGGTGGTGAGACAAATAGCAGTACTGTGTGAAACTGTGCAGTAAGAACAAGTATTTTTAAATAGTAACTCAGCAAAGGAAATTCTGGTACAGTACGAGTACAATGTGAAACCTGATGGTGCATTAATTCAATGCTCAACGGGGGGTTGGCCCACACCACCACAATAACACGACCACAGTGAGTCCTCCCGACGCCAAGTTGTCTACCATTGGACAGTGGGTCTGGCTCATCCCTCTTAAGGCAGCTGGCTGTCGGAGGAGGAGGTCTCCCTAAACTCCTCCACAGCTAATCTCACAGCTCCAGGCCCTTCGCTGATACAGTGAGGAGGAGACACATTTATATTATATGCTTTATGAGGGGATTTACTGGGCCTGTTCTTTCAAAGAAGTAGAAATAAAGGACATAGCTGACAGGAAAGAGAAATACTGCCACTGGACAGTGAGGAGGAGTAGGAGGAAGATGGGGGGGTGGTTCACCTCTAAAATAATAGCTCCAGAAATCAGAGCCAGTGCTATCCTCAAGTAAAAGAACTTTGAGAAACACAACTTTATTTAGACATTTTCAACACCTTTCCCGCCAGAAACGCTTTAAATGAGACAAAACTAATGCTTAACCCCAACATACTATTTGGGTCAAATTTTATCCCATTTCCCATGAATTGAATAAAAATGCTCTAAAAAACACCTTTTTAAGCCTGAAATTGTATCACTATTCATTGGCTCAGAATGTACAAAAATGGAAATATTTCGAAAGTGATTTATTTGTGTACAGCTAGTACACCTCTTTGCATATAGACAGTGTTCAAGGTCAGTATTGATTGATGGTTTTATTGGAACCATTCAAATGTGTTGCATCATTCACCTTCAATAAAGTAATATAAATATTTATGGCATTTATGATGTCTTGATTCAGACAACAGAAGACCATAATAGGGGGTGATTGTGAATGTGTTTTCCTAAAACCTAAAAAAACCCCACTCTCTCTGCTCTCTGAAGCATTAACAAAGGATCAATCAACCATTTAGACAAGACTGATAAGATATCTATAGGTGCAATATACATCTGTGGTTCAAAATTCGGTATAGTGTCTAATTATAAAGGAATATGAACAGTATGTAAGGGTTAAAGACGGAATGATTTGGACACAGTCCCATCCTCACTGATTTTTTGGCAGGTTCTCTTTTATTGTGCTTTCAAAGTGAGGACAAAGTACAGCCCATCCCTACACCCACATGGGCTAAAAGTTCAGGCTCCATGCTAAACTTCAAGATAAAGTAGTTTTAAATCAAAACACTGAGGCATACATCTGTACTGTGGAGGTAACTGAGCACAAACAGATGCAACCAAGTTTCTCTTTTTTCTTCATTGTTTTTGCAAGAAAACAAAGGCAATGGGGTCAAACTGCATTTTCAGCATTGCATATATCACTAGGTGCATTCAGACCATGCACACACAATTCCTTACAGAGCACAAATCTTTGTGTTCACTATAATGGACAGAGGCCTTTAGAGGCAAAGCATTGGACAGCACACAGGTTCTGCTGCTTCATCCTGCTCAGCCACACACTCTGACAGAGCAGTGTTTGCTGATTGCAGCCAATGCCCTTCACTCCTACAGCCGGCAAAAAAAAAAAAAATCTTATCTAGCAGGTCAAGCCTCTGAGGCCCACTATGAAAACATTAGCATGCAGATTATGGAGGTTTCGTACAAAATCTCCTAGCAGTGTCATCAACCAAATCACGTACACGGTGTTCATGTACTTGTGTTTGTGTGTGTGTGTCAGGGTATATGACGTTTATTATGAGATGATGCAATCACAAAATGTCAGAAAGAGCAGCCTTTGTTAAGCAGTGTTGTAATTATAAACACATTGCATCTGCCTTCACAGACAACAGCGGGACAAAGGAACTGGAGTGTTGTGCAGAGTTTGGGCCATGTGGATGGCAGCGAGCCAGCCCAGGGTTCAGGTCAATGTCACAAGAACAAATTCAAGGGAATTATTAACTGAGGGAAGTCCAGCGTAAAATCAAAATCTGAGCCGGTCAAGTTGAATATTAACAGACTGCTGAGCGCTGACCAAACAACTTGGAAAACTAAACCCTACTTCCGTGTCAGAGTACAGCAACAAACAATTCAGACTGCACAGTGATTAACTGCAGATTTTTAATGTATGTAAGTTTAGGTATGTTTATGGTTAAGTGGACACACGCAGCAATGTGTGATGATAGCAAAAAGAAAGAAACGTGTTGTAGCAGAGCATTCAATGAAATTACCATTTCCCCATAGCAAATTTAAGGTATTTTGCTCACTCAATGCTATAAAGACACTGTGTTTAAACTTTTTTTTTTTTTTTTTTTTTTTTTTTTTTTTACATTTCTTTTACTAAGGGCTTAAATATTGAAAAAAAGTCTTACCTTTTATAATCTCCTTTGGCCTCCTTAAAAAAGAACAATAATGCAGTTAGTAAAGGCGTTATAAGAAAAACATTAAACTCCTATATTGGCCAGTGCATTGATGTCATACAACCTGCAAACACTGCACAAAGCTACCATTAAACACCATTAGCTGAGTTAAATTCAGTTTGACTCCGTCTTAATTTCTCTACAAACTCAATATACCCACTGCCTCAACTAGTAAGCAGTATTAATATCAAACGGTCAATTTCTGTTAAGTTACGAAGCTAAGACCAAACTTGAAGAGACAAATGATTTCAACCGTTGCGTGTCCCGACCATCTTCATTCACATTTTGGGCGAGTGACAACATTTTTAGTCTTGAAAGCCTGCGACAAGCTTTTTCTTACCTGCAATGCGAATGCGGCTAACTTGAACACATTTTCGCTCTCCACCTCGATGGTTTCCTGTTGTACATATTAAGAAAAATAACAGGGATTTTTAAAATTTCCACACACAAAAAGTCCAGTCTGCCCGAAACACTTGACTTAAGAGAAAATCTCCCTGTCCCGTACCTCGGTCCCACCGTTACCGACTGAACCACTGCTACAAGCACAATACTGTGTTTAAAAAACATGAAAAGAGTACTTTGTCGTTTTTAAACACAGTAAGTGTCCTGACTGTTTTCCATAGAGCATTACACACAGACTGGAGCATAGAAAGCCGAACCTGACTGTCCCGTCTAAGGTTGCGCCTCCCCCCCCTTTGGTAAAATGGTACGGTCCAAAGCAGGTTCAACAGTCTCCGTCTCCCATGGTGACCAGTCCGCTATCCCCGCGAAAAAAAAACTGCACTGCATCGTTTGATTACGTGGTGCATTCAGGTGCTCCTCGTATGGTTCAAAATCTCCTACTATTTTTTCAATTTGACCGACTGTTTTAATGTTACAAGAAACACAGGTCCTATTACAATACTCATGTTGAATTAATTCTAAGCAACTACATTAAAGAATCATAAAACAAAGTAATTAACTTTGCCTAATATGTACAATGTCCAACAGCACATGAAAGCAGCATTCTGAGTACCTGACCTCAGTGACATGCAGCAGTATGATCTTTAACGATGTAAATGTAAAGGATTTAGAGTACAGATCATTATTTCCCAAATTAATCGAGTAACAGAAAAGTTTTTACACATTTTATGCATGCACAATAATTCAGCGTAAAGATGGCGTCAAAATAATATGTGGAAAGGACAAACTGTAGGATTTTAGTAGTATGATATTTATGCTGTTTGCTAAAGCAATTGATATTTTAAACTGTTGTTTGAGTAAATGTAATGTAAAAATATAATATGGGCCTTACCACAGAGTTCCACTAGGTTAGTTTTGTATGTACAACAATGTGTGCACAGCATGTCACCTGACCATCTGACTAAGATCTGAGGGATTTCAGCTGAATTAAATCTGATTTCCTAGGAATCTTGAGTTATGTTGGTAACAATAAAGAATGATGACAGATCAATAGTAAGATTAGATTAGGCTTGGCATATCCTGAGAGTGTAACCTAATGACATTCCAAACCTGGTTACTGGGTTTAATAAATAGATGTATGAGACATACTTTTATAAATTAAAAAAATTAAATTACTTACATTAAACACTAAAGATTTTGCATTCAGGAAGAACAGCTCCACTGTTGTGTTCTCTTTTAAGAAGGTGATCTTCTCAATGTAAAACCTGAAAAAAGTTTATTTTTGGTCACACAACTTCATTTGAAACAGAATATCAATGCATTCTATGAGTGCCTCTGCATAACCCATATGCTGTATCATATTCAATCTGATGATATTATTTGGCAGTCACAAAACTGGATTTAAAATGTGTTACATGAGTGCCACCTGCTGGTCAACACCTGCATTGGTTTGGCTGCAATGTTAAGTCCTACAAAATGAGCTGCTGTTATTCACAACTCAGTATGTAACATGTAAAACATGTTTACACTGCTAGTCATTATAGGATAATGCTTCTGGTAAGCACACTAGTATTCTGCATTTGGCAAGCATTTGCAGTGAGAGCACTCACCTCACAAGAAACTTGAGCTCCAAAGGATCTGAAGTCTTGGAGAAGTCATGATCAAGGACTTTACGATCCAGCTGGAGCCAGTTATTCTGGCCACTGAGCAGGGATAAAAGAATGAATCATATGTTGGAATACTGCTGTCTAAATTATTTTATGTCTTTCTTTTTTTTGTTCCTAATGAGGATTAAATCAACCAAAGTCTGAAGTTAAAATAGAATAAAGCACACACACAATTCTAGGCTGATGGCTTTATTTTCACTTTAAATATGTAATATGTTGACAAATGCACGTACGTGTCATCTATGAAGCATAGTCCGAAGTATTCTTTCTCCTTCAGGTTAAAATGTGATGCCACCAAATCCAGCAGGTCCCGGGATAAAAGCTTGGGCTGAGAGGCGAAAATACAGTTCAGTTCAGGTCATTTGTAAAGTTACTCAGACTGAATGTTACATATTTTGTAACTAAGGGGGCGAGAAGAAAATGTCCTGTACCTGAACCAGCAGCTCTAGCTTCCTGCCATCGAGGAGGTGAACCTGGCACAGACGGCCCTCTGTCATCTGGAAAAAGAAAGAAAACATGAGACATGATAGCTCCTGCAACACAGTGTCATCATTACAAAAACAGTTCCATCTCCACCCGTATTTCTCCACTCAGACCCATTCTTTGACGTTTTTAGCTCTGGGATTTTTGGGGAGTTGAACAGTGAGTCAGCTCAATATCATGCTTGTTTTTGTGCTGAATGAATAGGTAAAAAGAGCCTCCGGGCAAGTGTCCAAATGGGATGCTCACTCCAACTGATCAAATACATTGCAAGATCGGCATCCTTAGTTTGATTGTTTAAGGTTTAAAAAAGTGCAGCCGTGAGACATTTCAGCCGTAAACCCTCTCTTTATAAGTGCATAGTGAATCTTAAACAGAGTCTGAGGTTCTTTGGCTCATACGGTTCCACTTTTTCACCCACATATCCTTCCACTGCATCAACACTGGTCTAATGAAAATCCCTGAAATGTCAACATCCCACGTTTTCCTCTCCTGTAAAGAAACAGAAGTGAAGGACAATGACGTCCTAGTCGGTAGTTTAATTGAATTCCCACTCTTTTGTTTACAATGAATGGTTTTAAGATTAATTATGTTGCAGTCAGCAGAACTGCTTTCAGTGCAGCACAAGATAGAATATTATTATTGTATGGGGATGAAGCCATATTCAGTCAGTCATATTTCATTGTCTGAAGCTGTTTCCAACATTCAGGCATTTTACAATGTTTTTGAATTCCTTTGTACGTTATACCCATATTGCCCACCTTTATATTTGTTGTTCAGTCAGTCCTTTAGTAGGTCATGTAATTCTGATGTTAAAATAATGATTCACAGTTGCTTTCTTGAGAGAGAACTCTTGGCAAGAAAGATTATAAGAATATTTCTCAAAATGTTGAACTATTCCTTTAACATAAGGGGACTATTGCATTTAACTTGCTGTATTGGCCATAGATGACCGTATAACAGCTACAATGGCCAGCAACAGTAGCAGAGTAGATATATGAAGTAATCAAATTGACACAATAATTAGCAGTTACACAGCATCTGTCTACAGTTTGCTAACATTAGTCACTATAAGATACTTCATGTCAAAATCAGGCTGTAGTAGCAAAACCCCTGAGAGTACTGAACAGATCAAGGATGTGTTATATTACTAATAAATCCAACTTTTCATATGTGGGAAGATGCATCTCCTAAATGGTACAGTCTCACAAGCATGGGGTCATTTACCAACCCAAATCCACATACATGGATAGGGCTCACAAAATCTCCACATAAAGGTAAGGTTCAATATCAAAACCGGTGAATAAATCCACATACTTAAAGGTGCAGTGTGCAAGATGAAAAACATGACAGGCCATCTATAGAGCTTCTGTTTGGTTAGTCCATTCTGGGCTACTGTAGAAACATGATACAGTAACATGGCAGGGTCCGTGGAAGAAAATCCAATATAAAGGGCTCATTCTAAGAAAATGAAATACAACTATTCTTATTTTTATGGCATTATACACTGATTAATATGTACTTCCTATACTTGGAGCTAGAGCCAATCTCAGCTGACATTGTGCAAGAGATGGAGATACACCCTTAACCAGGTTGCCAGTTAATCAACGGGAGCCCTCTTGCTGTGTGGTGACAGTGCTAACCACTACGCCACCATGTTGTCCCAAACATGCCTATGAACATTATATTGCTGTATGTTTAAAGCCATTATATGAATTTAAAAAATTGTGACTTTGGAGCCCCCCAGTGGCAGTGTAAAAGACGCACAGTGGTAGACAGCAGTGTATTGCGGTACCCCAGACTGGGCTGAAAGCAGCCATTCTTAACGGTTTGAATTTTTAACAAACAACACACTTATTCCATCAGAAGAATTAGAAAGACACACAATCACATTAAAATTCAACAAATGGGCTTTGATGCATTAAAAGTATAATTCTTAATGTCCAGGGAATAAACTCATCTTGCGCATGCTATAAAAAAGCTACTTTCCTTTTCCAGTCTGTGAATCTACAGTATTCATTTGTTTAGGTTGTAACAGTAACAGCATTTGTATACAGCCTGATCGCTGTAACACATGGGGAGAACCTCAATGCTAAGACTGAACTGACTGAATGTTATGTGCTGCCCAGGAATGTATCCAGGACTTGCTTTATTTCTGTGACTTTAGTGAAAAACATGTGGCATCCAACTGCTTGGCCTCTGTGGTGGAAATTGAGGGTCGAGTTGACGTCCAGTCAGGGCGGGAAGACGCCTTCTGGCGTGGTGTTAAACTTCAGTCTACCAGGACATATTGTTCTCTGCACCACAACAGAGCTGTCATTTCACTTTTATACTGAACATGCCACTTTTCCACTATGTTGTTTTTCACCGCCCTAAACCTCAGTGAGATTTACGGGTCTGTGGGCAGAGCTGCTGTACTTCACAACAAAGGGTTTTTATATGCTGTCACGCTAACTTGTTATTATGCTAACTTTTTGCTCTGAAGTTTTCGATTGTCTACCATACTCACTCCTTCAAATGTATTTCTAAGTATTGATGTGAGCTGCACAGCGGGATGTAATGTAATGTTAAGCTCCATATCTCAGTGGTCCAGAAGTGGTAAGATTCTGTGTCACTTACACAAACCTCAATGAAAACCATACCTACAGTATATTTGTCTTATTAGGAAAAATAATTGTTGCTATTCATTGCACATTGTACCATTGTTCAATCAGAGCTTATTCACTATGGTAACCCTTTTTGAATTGTTGCGGCTGTCCTGGGTACAATCCTTCTGAGGCTTCATCTATCAATGTTGCATTGTTTCAGAGCAATGACATCAAAACATGGACAAAGGCCTTTAGTTAGCAATCTAATTTCAAACTCACAGCTAGCTACAACCCCTCAATTTCAGATTTACCTTTCAATGTGATGTGATTTTAGTCTTTCTGTCTTAATACTTCATAAATATTGAACAAATTCCCATAAACACTCCCTATAAACATGTGTAATGTATCATTTGATAAAGGTATACTATATTAACAACTGCATCACCTACCTCCACATCATTAACAACACTAGAAAAGCTTTTCAAAGACAATACTATCCTGAGAAATAAATAAATAAATGAGGGCTGACAGTGATCACTGGCCTCCGTCCAGCTGAAAAGAGGACCTGAGCTTCAGAGCGAGGTCCCTGATGATAAAAAGGGAGGTCAGGACTGTGTCAGGGAGGTCATCCCCCTGAAGCCCTGTCATTATGGGCATGGAGCCCCAACGTTGTTCTCTTCACACGACCTTCAGCCACTGACCTGCTGAGGCTGAGCTGGGCACACCCTACAGCTCAGACCAGGTCTACAGATCCACCACTTCACCCGTTCAGCCTAGGAAACCAAATGCTGGGTGGAGCGGTTATAAAATACTCGTATAAACTGTGGTGGAAAGTAATTAAATTATTAAACTAATTTAACTTGAGTATTTCCATTTTATGCTACATAATACTCCATAATACTACTTATTAAATGGTTTTATTCCACCACATTTATTTAACAGCTATTGTCACTTACTTTTTAAATGAAGATTTTACATACAATCAGTTTATAAAATATGAAACACTGTTAGATTCAAAGCTCCACCTCAACTAACCTCAACTTTAAAGTACTACAAACATGTTAAAGCATCAGTTACAACGATCTGACATTTACGGCCATTTTATATACTTAAATGTAAGTAAAAATGTGAATGCAAGATGTATTCTTATATTGTGAAAACTTCTTTGACTCCTGTGTAAATAGCATATGTGATTCTGAAGGAGGAAAACATTATTCCAGTATGTTGGTTGAAAATGAAAGGGATCTGTACTTGTGTTATTTCTGAGAACTCTTTTAAACAGGAAACGAGAAACTCAGAGGTTTAAAGAGTGTTTGCGTTTCTAAAAGGTGACGCAGAGAGAAATTTCTGTTGGTAAACCTGAAACAGAAATCTCAATATTTAAATTTTTCTTTTGTTAATGCCATATTATGCAGGGCAATGACATCAAAACAAAGTTTTTAAGACCTTGAATCTATCGTAGTAATCTAAATGTAAATTGGTTGTGGAAAGCAGTTAACCTACACAGGCCTGATATAAATGCCATCTATCAAAAAGTCACTTTCACATGGCAGCATGCTGAGAAACAGCAAAAAAGAGGAAGCTGATCACTTTCAAGTTCACACACAGAACATGATGTGTGAACCACACAGGCAGCGCTCAGGTGTACCAGCAACAGTGCATTTCAAAGACTTTCAACTTTGAAAGCTCCCCTCTTCAGCCAGACAGTGAGATCAAAAGGCTGGTCATGCTGCTTTCTAATGACTGCCATATGTGCCAGGAGAGAGACCCTTGTTAAAAAAAAAAAAAAAGAGGCTTTGTGACTCACCAAGAAACAGCCTGCGCCTTCACCACGCGTTCACACAAATAAACACATGCATACACTAATGAGCAAGTTGAGAAAAAAAGACTGACTCACTAACCCTGAGTTTGGAGGAAAGTTGAAAGGAAATTATGGGTAATATAAACTATAAAAATACAATGAATAATTAAGGAAATCCATCTGACAAGGAGTAATTAATTGCATATGCTGCCAATAACATTAAAGAGCTGCCATACCTGGTAGCATTTTCCAATCCTGAACCAGGCTTCTAGCAAGCGTCTGCATGGCATCAGCCCGCGATTATACCACCTCCTCAAGGTCTGATGTGCCAAGCTCCAGATGAGCTGGCTGCCCGATGCCACCAGGTCCTCCATTCCACGAATGATACGCACAGCCATGACTGACTGTCTTTTCTCCGTGACGGCCAGTGTCTACTTCTACTGATGTCACCTCACAGATTGACAGAAGCAGGAGAAGAGATGATCTGCGGGTCACTTTGGTTCGTTTCACTCTCAGAGAGCAACAATTGAAAGGAGCATCTACCCTCCAGCACAAGCACACATAGTGTACTATGTCTCCCCAGCTGATGTAATGTCAGCGAGAGTCGAGAGAGGCTGGAGTGGAGTAGCGTGCCTCAGGCTTGGTCCTGGGCCCTGGTCCAAAACACTGCCTCATAGAGTGCAGGGGAGGGCAGGACAGAACCATGAGGCCCCTGCTGCAGAGGCTCCGTCTCCCCATCCATATAAACACACTTGTATACAAATACAACGAAACAAGCGCCGGCTGGCCACTCCACCCCTCGACTCATAAATACTTTCCTCTGTGACTCACAGTAGTATAAACGGTAAAAATATTTAGATTTGCTGATCCAATCTGTGATTTTGATGCTAAACTAAGGCAGATGACTTCACCATATCATATATTGTTTAATTTCAGCATGTATTTCAACTTCATTGTGTAAAGAAGGGAGTGGGAATTGTCTGTCACTTTGTCTGGGATGCAGGAGCAATTTCCTGAGGAGACCAGACATCTCCACCCATTATATTCTACAGGAGCGCTAAAAATAATGGGTCTGGGTTTGGAGCAGCAGGGATGGTGGAACTGACAGGGCAAAACTAAAAGTGAAACTGTGGGAGGAGAAAAAACAATTGAAAAGGCTTTGATGTACAAATTTTGGAGGAAATGCAATTGTGACTCACTACCAGATGTCTCCCTTTGTACAGCTGTGATTAATCAGCAAATGTCGCACACAAGCCGCACACCTGACTCAAATAAACAAGGCAGGAAGAACACTGAGAAAGGCAATACAGGAGGGAAAGGAGAGATGGAACAGCTCTCGGCGGCGGCGTGTTGCAGTTCATCTGGAAACAATATCCTGCTGTTTGTTTATGTGACCCCGGTTTCCAAGAACGCTTAAGTGTCCACAGTCAACACAGTACTGTTTCATTGAGCATGATCAGCGTAATTGTCTCAGAGCAAGCGCACCGTGACCTCTAAATCTGCTGTAATATCACGAGGGGGGAAAGGATACAGACGAAAGGTTAGAGAGGCAGACCTGCTACTGAAGAACATGTTAATAATTCCTCAAAACATAGCAACAAAAGTAAATAAATGAGTGATTCTGTTTTCTGCTTCATTGACTATTATCAAGGAGACCAGAGGAGCCACTGAAACAATTATAGCAGGTATAGAAACTTCTTACTTAGAATTTATGTGTTCTCCCATTCTATATTACACAGACAAATAACAAACAAAAAGTCTTCAGATGCAGATTCAGGATTGGCCATGCATCTAATTGCTTTAGCGCGTGCAGTTATGCATGTAAGTGTAAATCCGCTCTGAAGCATACATGATGGAAATAAACATCTAAATTACTGCATCTATGCAGGCAGTGAACTGATTGTGCTGAGCAGCTGTGACATCGGGCTTTTATGGAAAATGGGATTATGTGCAATATATAAAAGAAGAATATGAGAATGTGTATACCTAAATCAGGTCCCTGTTTTCTTAAAGGAGTAGTTAGACATTTTAGGAATTGTGCTTATTCTCTTTCTTGGTGAGAGTTCGATAAGAAGATCAATACTGCTCTCAGACTCCAGGAAGTCCTTGCTCCCTTCCAAGAAGTCGACCAGCACATAACCCCTGGTAAAACTTCATCTTTACACTTTTTGTACAAATTCAACAAGATAAAATGTTTTAATAAGAACCCTTAAGAGGTAGATAATGCTTGATATATATGTAGTGTAGATATCAGAGTGATCTTTTCATCTAACTTAGGGAGATATATTTCCAGAAATGTCAAAAATATTCCTTTGAAAGGAGGCCAAATAAATCCCAACCTCTCTCTGGTTGGCTGTGAATCTCAGTGAACATCCTAAGCTTCTTAACGTATACTGGATGCTGTCTGGAAGAAACTCAAATAAACATATGGATAATAATGCACAGGGCTTCACCAGCAATAATAAGGATACAGCAAATGTGATGTTAATGTACATAATACTATAATGGGTAGACCACTTAAATCCTCTCCTATCACTTTAAAGCCCTCTTTGAAGTGTCAAAAGAAAGCCTTAACAGGATTAAATACTACTGATGACAGCAAGTACTGGGTGGATCTCTTTCTAGAGACCAGGTTTCATCATCAGAGACCCATTTGAATAGACACAGAGTAGGTAGCTAACCATGATAAACACAGACAGACGTGCAAGGCCACAGCTGCCCCAGAGCGACAGCGGGCAAGTCAGACAGACATATGGTGGACACAAGCCGCTGTTGATCACACACATCATTGCCACGTGCGTAAAGGAGAACATTATTTTCAGGTCCACATGTTAATGCATGCAGGATTTCAGGTGCATCTGCAGCACATATTTCTGAGGTTAAAAATGTCAACTCTACTTATTTCTGATGAAGTGGTTTGTTTTAAGGAAGGTCAATAGAGCAAGAGCAGATAGGATCAAGAAAGGAATTCAGCAATATGCAATTGGCTTTCAACATACAGTGAAAACTAATTTCTATTTAACAATTTATAGTCAAGATTTATAGTTCTGGCAGTCTAGTCCAACAAAGAAATCAGTGTTTTTACAATATAAGGCCATGCAGGCATTGTCTACTGAGAGCAGCGCACATACACACTTTTTGTGAACACACACACACGCACACACATGCACATGCCAAATGCCTGCAGGCAATGAATAATCCCTGCTGATTTCCACACTATGCTGGGGTTTTGGTGGGGTGAAGATGTAGGAAGGGGGGGTCGACCTCAGCTACAATCAATCTGTGGGAGTCTACGCTCGGAGAGGGCATCCCAGTGGAAAGTGGGAATAACTGTCTGCGCTCACTCTGAAGTATATACTGTCCAATAAGCTGTCGTCAACAAATATGCATGTCTGTCTTAAAAGATACAGCTCTGTAGCATCTTTCATTAAATGATAATGATTAGATTTTTGGCCATTTGGAGAAGTGTAACTGACAGTAGAACTAGTTGAAAACTATATATCATCACCTTATTAAGTTGATGTGTTAGCAACCAGCAGACAAAGAACAACCTTATTATTCATTTGCAGTTGTGTTTTTGAATGTATGTTCAATGTTCTCTCTCCTTAAGCTCTTTTTTGGTCTAAGTTAACGCTTGAAATAAGTTTAGCTGCTGGATGTACAAATATGGTCACGAGCAAATTGCTAACTTTGTCTGTTTGTCTACTGCTTTGTGCTGGGCAGGTAGGATACACACAGTTTATCATCTTTTTTTGTCTTTAAATACTAACAACAGCTTGCTGTTTTCTTATAACTTTACAGAGAAGTGGAGTTATGAGTGTTGAATGCAAACCAAAATAGTGCAGTTGTGGGTTATTAAACCAAAACCAATAAGCTTAAAGACAGTAAACTGTTCCATATAGCTGAGGGGAACAGTAGAGTCTGCAGTGGCTGATAACTCCATGGGTTTGTCACTGTGAGTGATCCCTTTTATAGTACACATAGACATTTGAGCCATTTTTCATATAAAAATATTGATTGCAGAAACTTTAATCTTTGTATATTAAATAAAGTCAATGTCCTCAAAATGAGGGTTCTTTGTCTTCTTTGTGACATCACCCAGGAGACTCTCCTCAACTCTTAAGGCCAACAAGCTATATTCTGGTGTATAGATGGAAAAAAATAGCTCATTCTTCAAGGTAATATCTTTTCCACAGGCAGTGTGCATTGCCTGTGTAACTTATTCTAAATGGCTGCTGTCTCCAGCTCTCCCCATCCCCAGCCTGGCACCACGGCCGTGAACACCATGACCTCACACCACGGTCCGTCACCCTCTCTGATGTCACTCCAGTAAACATCATTACTCTACGCAAGTCATGTGTTGCACACAAGACTGTGTTCATTTAAGAGCTCATTCTTGTCAAGCTGTTATTATATTTTCCTCCTTCAGGCAGAGTACAATCAATTGTTGTGGAAGTGCAGCAGTGGCTGACATATTTAGTGTTCACACTGCAATGCCCCTGTATAGCCAGCAGATGGGGAAATTGAGTGTCACACAACCCTTAGGGACAAAAAGAGGAAATACATTTAGTGCTGGAAATTGTGTGGTAAATTATGATTTGTCTGGGGGGCTTTGCTATTATATATATGCCAATGACATGCCCCTTTTGCTAATATAAGGGCCTCATTTCACTTGTGATGCCTGGATTGAAAGTTTAATAAGAATATAGACAGGCAGACTGTTGCAATTTAGCCCACTGCTCTGTTCAGTCCCAGAAGTTCAGAATTAATAGGTCTGAGTCTGTTGAGAATACAAGGCAGGGCATGACAGGGGCAACTGTGCTGCCAAGATCATCACAGTTCTCTGTCCCCGGGCTCATTTCAACATGGGATGGCAATTAGGGTATACAGTAAGTGGTAGATTAATTGTCTAAAAGGGGAAGGCCACCGAGTGAAGGTAAGTGAGCCTGAGCGGGGCAGGGAAGCAGCTGTCATCCGCACGGACCTACAGCTGACGAGCTATGCCACATACTGAGACTGCAGCTGACAGGCTGAATGGGAGACATTCTGTGCCGTACGCCTGACACACCGCACAACGCACACACATGAAGGGGGGTTCAGTGCCTGAGATGGAGCAGGTGGACCCAGCTGTCAGAAATCATGATACTCGATAGGAGGATGATTTGTAGTCATACATCATAGATGAATAGATTAAATTCATAAAACATGAAAAAGGCCATCTCTGGTCATGCACAGAGTATGTCCCACTTCTAAATGGGCTTTGCTACATTAGAAAGTGGGAAACTTCACCGCTGTGAATATGATGGTGAAGGGACACTTCACTGCTGTGAATATGATGATTTATAAAATCTAGGTCACCTATGCAGTAGAAAGGTGCAGTTCTTTTTGAAACTGGTACCCTATGACTACAGAGAACTGAGAGAAAGGCTGTGGATTCCCCATATTGTTCTCAAGGGGGAATCCTACAACTACCAGAGAACATAGCATGCATCCCGTCCCCTATCCACTAAAAACAGTGTGTGGCAGTGAGTAGCCTATATTTCCCAGCTGCTGCTGCTGCTGTAGCATGGTGGTCGCTAACTTCTCCACACTGTTTTGTCTGATTGCACCGCACTATGTTCAGCCTCATAAGTTGTAACAGTGACATTACATCATCTCTACTCCGACATTACAGTGTAAAGGCTAGAAGTTTGTGTTAGATTCAGCTTTTCTGTCCACCTGAGGCAAAATATCTGATTCATTCTTGGCCGAATCACAGAGAAACTCAGCACTGTGAAGTTTGTGGGTCAGGCAGCAGCTGTAACATTGCTCTGGTGGTCGCTTTCCGATTGCATCTGATTCCACAGTGTGATATTCGGCTGCATATCATGAAACTAGTTATCTTGCAAATATACTGATATTTTAACACATTTAGCGGCATAACAGGCAGGAGGTTCCTTGCCCCCAACTACATCACTTTACACGCCAAATGATGCCGCTGGTGAAGGAAGAACAACAGATTTTGCAGCTGTGTCAAAAACACACAGAGAACACTGGCAACAGCTACAGGCGTTTTTTCACCCTATATCCCTAATTCGAATAGCTAAAGAAAAGGTTAAAATTTGGCGAAATGGTCCTTTAAAATGAAATGTCATGCGTTCTGTCTGATCCTGCTTCTGTTTATTCTCAAATCAACACAAAAGAAGCTTAACATTCAAAAAGATGTCTACCCTAAGGCCTGCGAATTTGCAAACCATGCCAGTGAGTGAGAGGCTGTCATTATATTATCGTGACTGAAATTGTCACTGCATCTGTTTAAGAAAACCACAAGACATCTTAATTACAGCCAATTAACAACATGTGATAAAGCTCCATTTGGCAAATGAATGGCAAGACAGAGAAGCTTTTTGTGTGTGTTTAGGCAGTACAGTCATGACTGGCTTTGTGTGGCCAGGCAGGGGGTAGAAAAAGAAAAGAAGGAAGGGAGTGAGGCGAGGGCCCGTGGGCTTCGGGCTGCCACCATCCACCTATCAGCTTGTCAGTTGTGTCTGGGGATTTAGGGCCAGCTCCGTTTGCTGTACGGGATGGCCCTCGGGGGCACATTGGAGTCCACAGGCCATGACAAACCATGTGTGTGTATAACCCAGATGCTATGAAGAGGAGGAGGTCAGAGCGGGGGAAGCGTGAGGGGACAGAGGCCGTCGTGTCAGCCAGCAGCTCTGTCTTCTGCAACAAAATGTTGCCCCGAGGGATTGTGGGTGCCAAGATTTGCAGAGATGTTTCTTAGAAGGAGCATAAAGAGCCTGTGTCATTAGTTTTCAATATCATAGCCAAGTGATGGAAAATATGAATGGCCACTGTGGACATCTCCACGGGCGTCCAAATGAAACAAAGAGAAAGCAAAAGAGATGAAGCAGGGGAGGGGGAGGGGAGGAGACACCATCAGTGAGGGGCTGTAATGAGCCTTGAGGCAAATGAGGGGGTGGAACTATTAAAGGAACACAGAAAAAAAGCATCATTTTAAATTGTTCCTCTGATTCTACAGTGTTCATTGTGTCTGAAATAAAAAAATATATATGAAAAGTTCTATATTTAAAGAATCCGGGAATTTTATAGATGATCTGTCATTCAACAAACCGTCATAGTTCACTCATGGTTCAATGAGAATGACAACAGCACCGATTTGTTACCATTCAGAGCCACTCTGCTCTGTAAACACATATGAATAACAACCCTTGTAGGGGAAGATATAAATAAATTAAGATCGTCATCTGTTCAATTTCCATCCATAATTGTGAATGATGCCCAAGGGAGAGTGTGTGTGGGGAACCAGTAAAAAAAAGTCACAGCCCATGTGAAGCCTCTCAACACAGGAGCTGGTGAGGTAAATTTCCACATTGACTGAAACGGAAGTTGATATTAAACACTGTGATTTGTCCCATTTTGCTCTACTGTAACATCCTGTTTGGAAAAATGAGGACGCCTTTCTCTTTGTTTTCTCAAATCTTATTGGCTCGTAGTATCTGATGTTAAATTGTCTGACGGCAGCATTTCTCTTTGTTTTCTGAAATCTTGTTGGCTCGAAGTATGTGTTATAAAAATGTCTGACACTAATAACATGTGTATATGAACATATGTTAGCTTGGTATAATGTGATATGAGAAATTGTGCCTTTAAAACATGTGGAGTCCCTGCAAGGGTTACATCTCCTTTCAGTTAAACCAATACATTCAGATACTGTATAGAAACACTGAAGTGTGTGAATCAATTTTGCCGCTACAATCTCCAATTAGTGGAGTTTTGGCAGTTAATAGCTACATTTAGATGATATACAGTAAAGACCCTCTGGCTTATCACTCTCAATCCAATTTACTAACTAGATAATCAGATCCATTACATGCCCTTATCTGGGCAGATAACACATGCCTGAGAAATCACAGCTGACCCATCTGTACTGTGTAGTGAAAACTGCGCTCTAGTAGCCACGCTTTTGCACACACGCACTGCAACCAGCGAGGCTCAAGTAGACATCACTTTGAAACAAAGAGGAGGTGCTCAGAGGATTACTTGCCACCGTCCTGTCAGTAATAAGCCACCAATATGGCAAAAAAACCTCTATTTTTGTCCTGCTGTATGAATACAAAAGCTCTCGGTAAGCCGAATGCTCTCAAAGGTTTCCTGCTCTGTCAGAGTGATTTCAAGAGGTGCCATGATTTAAAGGAAGGCAGAGTGCACTGGGAGTCAAATGGGGATTTATAAGTAGGTAAAGCTTGTAGAGTAAAGAGCCTCAAAACAGAGCATCTGTTTCTGCATGACTGCAGCCAGAACATCTAATTCCATACTTTCACTGTTTACACCATCTCATCTTCTGAAACAGCTGCTACACTGCAGATGGAAAACACGTCTCATAGTGTTTCAATATTTTAGTGCTTAGAAAAGACGCCACATATGAACAATGAGGCACAATGAAAATTAAAGCTGAACTAATTAATATTTTTATATTAAAAATTACAAATGAATACATGTAAAAGGTGTCACATGCAATAAAAAGCCCACCGAGGATTATCACCTGACCCTGCAGTCCCCCTCTCGTCTATAAGGAGATGTGTTGCGTCTTTCAGCTTGTTGTTTTGGTTTTGCTGTACTCAACTTTACTGTTTTGGTTCACTCACTCTGCTTTCATTGACTTGATTTCCAACCTCAGCAAAAAGCTAATTTCACTGTGCACTACCTGACCAGCATTAAAAAGCAGACAGATGTTAGCGAGTAGTCTAAAATCCAGCTAGCAGCTAAATAGACAGATTTTTATAATGGCTTTGTAAAGACAAAACAGAGCTAACAGATCAGAGTCTCAAAAGTTGCTCTTTATCAGCAGTATGCCTCTCATGTGCCTGCCCTATGACAGGCTCATATTAAATTAGTGTGCATATTAGCCCTCTTTAAAATTTTCCAACCAATCAAAATGATGCAAACTGTGACCATGACAACAAGATGATAAATGTGTTAGTGTTGTGTTTCCAGTTTGTTCTACTACCAAGTGGCAAAAAAAAAAAAATCCTTAAAACTGTATTGACTTTAAAATGTATCAATTTTTGTGTACTCTATTTAAAAGTACACATAGCAGTCTTTAGTTAAAAACAAAACCAACTGTTACCTACTGTATATATTTCATTTAATTGTGTGTTATGTGTTGTGTAATGACAGATGCTCCTTGACCATGATGTCAGTTTTACAGTAATTTGAGACTGTCTGCATTCAGATCACTGTCACCCACATGAACTCTTAAGCTGTGTCCGCATGGAATTGGTATTAACCTACCAGGGGATTGTAGTAATTTCCTTTTACCCATCCACACAGATCATTAGTCATCTGGGCAGTTAAATAAACCACAGGAGGGATCAGGCTAATCAAGGGCTGTACCCCATACTGTCAACCACAGTGAAATCATTTTGAGTTGAAACAAAATAGAAATTTACATAAAAACCATAATTTCTGCAATATCCCACTTGACTTACAATCATTTATTCTAAGTATATTTGTTTTGGACAAAAATGTGATGTGGAAAAAGTAATGATTATTTTCATTGTTGATTAAATAATCCACTGAAATTTGAAATGCTCATTCAAAAGTTCCCAGAACCTAAGTTGCTTGTTTTGTCTGACCGGCCATCCAAACCCTAAAGACGCTTAGTTATAATTATATAAAATAATAAAAAGCAGCAAATCTGGATGTTTTTTCTGAAATGACTTAAATAATTGATTAATTATCAAAACTGAATTCATTCAATCTACTAATAATTTCAACATTACCAACAAGTAAACATTTCCAGTCACATTTTGATATAGAAGAAATAACTGTAAATGCATTTGCACAAATGATAACATCGCCGTTCATTTTCCTCAGTCTAATGACCCCTGCAATTGCCTGGAGACACTGTGTATTATCTTTCCTCCCAGTGTGCTTGACACCTGTTACAACTGTGCCCTGTGCACCACCTCCATATCAGCTTTCTATCCAAGTCCCTCCACAGTATCACCAACGCTGGTCTGACATCATTCATTGCTGGCCGATGACTACCGATGACTAAAGGGGTAATGTTGATAATGGACACCTTAAAGTTGTTATCATGAGAGGGCACGCTTCTGTAAATGTGACCAATCCAGCTGCTGCTGTTACAAAAGAGTACAGTACAGTATGTGACATACTCATATGACAACGCATGTATTTCAAAAGGAAGTAGCCAAGCCTTTTTACTCCACAATGCAACCTTAAAAAGACCTCTAGATCAAAGGCAGCTATTTTCTATTGAATTACAGGGTTTCCTCTGACATAGTTTCCTCGTCATTGTGTCACCAAACACCTCCATGTTTCCTCCATATTACTGGTTAACATGCAGTCCTCTGTTCCTGTCACAGATCTCCGAGTGGCCTGTCTGAGCGGACCAGCGGGGTGCTCGGTTTCGGTCCACGGGGCAGGTGATAATGACTTCCCTCCCCTCCCCTCCCCTCCCCTCCCCTCCCAGCTTCTCCTCCTCATCTCAAGCTGCAGTGGTGAAGGTGACTGCAGCTGGATGATTTCTTTCTTTCTAAACTGCAGGGAATAGGAGTTGGAAGGCTGAGCTAGGTCTGTGATACAGTATGTGGTGTGTGTGTGTGTGTGTGTGTGTGTGGTCTGTGTGTGTGTGTGTGTGTGTGTGTGTGTGTGTGTGTGTGTGTGTGTGTGTAAATTAGCTGTACCAGACTAGGTGGGGGTGTTGGTTTCCAGTATAAAGCCAGTAAAAGAGGAGGCTCACGTATCACTCCATTAATGATGAATGCTAAGCTCTTGTGGATGAGCACCTATACAGCCTCCATCTCCATATCACACAGCACCCTCATGACGCCCACGGTAAAAATCCACAATTTCAATTGAAGTCAATAGGCTTTATTGGCATGACATCTGGCACATGTTGCAAAAGCACAATTATGATTATGAAAGACAAAGTTATGGATTTTTTTGTTAATTTGACATATTTCATTCCTTATCATTGTCTTTCATAATCATAATTGTGCTCACATTCAAGTGAATGGGAAAATGGTCTCAGACTTTACTGGTACTATATATCAAGAGGAGATTCGGAAATTTCGGAAAGAATTCTTCCCTAATATTTCTGTAGAAAGTATGATTCTCTCATCACAATGGCCCGTTCTGCCTGTGTCCTCCCTTTTTTCTATTGCCAGACTCTGGTCGGTCTGTACACTGTCAGTTACTGTGACTAAGTAGTCTGCCTAGTGTACTGTCTGTTTAGGGCCAAATGTGTTTATAGTTTGTATTATGAGCATGTAATATAATTCCAATAAGTGATGTATTTTCCTTTTTCTTCAGTTATAATTTGATTATGTCTAATCTGCTTTGAGGCTTAAGTTAAAGGTCAGGGCCTTTCTTTGTTCAACTCTTGGCAGGCAATGATTTTATGGTAAGAGGCAGGGTTGCTCTTTTTAATGTGGCTCCAAAATTTGATAGATCTTTTTTGAATACTTAAAAGTAAATGATAGCCCTGCATTCAGAGTTTATGGTTTACCTTTGTACCCAGAGATTACTTTGCTGAACTTGTCCTGTTTTGCATAATCATTTTGTAGTAATGAGCCCCATACATCACTGTCATACGATGCAATCGATTCTATAATTGATTTAAATATTTTGAGCCGTGTCCTAATTGGCATTGGGTTTTGAACTGAACATGTGATGGTATAGAAAGCCCTTTTTGCCTTTTCTTTGTGTTCCTTCACAGCAGAGGAGAAGTTATCTGTGGAAATGGTTTAGCGAGTTAAGTACAGGTATTTGTTTGTTCCATTTGGGTCCCACCTTTTTAAAATGACCTGAAAAGTGGTTGACTGTCAGGGCCCAAATGACAGTACTTATGGAGAGGGTCTACGCTCTGCTTTAGTAGGAGACACTAGGTCATCTGCATAAAACAGAATCTTGATTTCTGTGTTTTGAAGAGGTTGCAGCCTTGTTAGTGTGTATAGAGTGGCCAGTTTTTCTATAATTTGGAGGGATTCCAGCCTGACCCTTGCTTAAGGCCCTGTTCTAGATGAGGAGGTCTGTAATTTTGGATACATTGTTCTTTTTTTGCTCTCAGTCTGTTTTTATATTGTTTTAGCGTCTCACAGTAACTAAGGTGGAGTTCCTGGTAGTCTGGATTCCCGTATTTTTGGTTTGGGACTTTTTTTAATGCCTTCCTAATGGCTTTACAGTCTGAATCAACCCACCTTCCCCTGTTCATTTTCCTTTGTTGGATTGTTTTGCATTTTAAGTTTGATAATGAGGTCAATTGATCAAATATGTGGTTAATCTTTACCAGACGCAGCTCTACACCATCTGTAACAATTACAACCCAAAAGAAAACCAAACAAAGCAAAATTAACTCATTGACGGTAGGTTTGATAAAGCAATAGAAAAAAATCTAGCACAACAGGAAATTACTTAGGGCTTCAGAGACTGAGATGGGGGGTTGTGATATTCACCCAAGTCTCCAGCGCGTCTCTTTACCATGTCTCCATCCCTTCTGGCTCTTTTAGCGTGTGAAACACTCACATGAGGTTTTAACCGTTGAGCAGTATTGATCACTGTGGATCCGAAGCTGTCGGGTAAGCCTGCATTGGGAGCATGTTTTTTTTTTTTCCAGACTCGACACCATGTACCTCTCTATTTGTGCCTGAGAGGGTAATAATAGCAGCTCAGGCCCTGTTGATCCACCCTCCCCTCCTCCTTTACCTTATACACACTCACGGTGTAGGGAGTCTCATTCTGGTCATTATCATTCAGGCTTTCAAACATCCCCTCCACATCATCACCTCACAGCTCTCCTGGTGTGTGTGTGTTTGTGTGTGTGTGTGTGTGTGTGTGTGTGTGTGTGTGTGTGTAAGTGCATGTGATCTGTGTGCGCCTGTGTGTATTTAAGAGGAAAATAGGAAGAAATGGAGAGTGATCACAAGAGAGGGATGAATGGATGGATGGCTAGATGGAGAGCAGCACACAAACAGCATAATTACAGGGAAGGCAACCCCCTTCCATCTTTCCAAAAAACCTCCTATAGGCAAGCCAACAGCAGGACAGACAGAGAGAGAAAGGTGGTGGAGGGTTTCGCTTTGTTGTTATTTTCATTTTCTCAGCCTCACAGCAATTACATTCCAGTCTGAGAGACACATGAGGAGGAGGAGGAAGAGGAGGATGAGGAGGAGGAAGCGAAATACAAACAAAAAGAGAGATATTCAGCTCTGGAGTGTGATGCTACATAGATCTGTTGGGTTCACTGCCCGAGGATGCGGATGAACTCACCAGGAGGCAGGTGTTCACCCTGCTTGGATCTGGTACCAGATCTGCATCTCACCTGCTCACCTGTGCAGTAGCATACAGTGTTTTGATTTTGGAATGCGTATGAATACTGAGAGCTGAGTAAACTACAAGAAAGATGTTGACCATCAGAAGGGGAAAAAACATTGTTCTTGATAGAATTCTTTCAAAAAAATTACCGTTACGTTTTGTTTCCTTAAAAACTGCCCTCTTCTGTTTTAACCTTAAACTCTCAGTCTCCCTGTAACTTTCAGATATCAGGTGCCAAGATGAAAACTGACATGTTTTTCTTCCTGTAATCATTCCTCCTATTCAAACTCAACATTCAGAGATCCCCTCCTAATGCAAGTGATGGGGGACAGAATCCATAGCCCTGTGGACAAATATTTAGAGATAATGTGAAGCCTTAGTCATCCATATTAGTCAAATAAAGTCAATATCTTTCAAGGTTACAGTCTTTTTAGGGCAAAATCCCCTATTTTTTTTGTTATGGCCCTTCCACTGCATTGCAACAGGAAAACACTGTAACTGTGGAAGATATACACTTTTGACAAACTGAAATGGCTGAAGCCTCATATTATCTTAAGATAAATGTTAAAACTATTTTTGGCTTAAAATTATGACTTTGGATTTTGTCCCCCGCACTTAAACTGTAAGTGCATTTGGAAGGGACCTTTTAATGGGCAGTAATGGCCATTAGATTGGTCCGTGGAGAGAGGATTACAGTACAGCTTACAGTAGGAAAAACCTGTTTCATTGTTTCTTAGGGCACCTGACTATTGTTTTAAGACAGACTTGAAAAATTGGAAAGCTATATTTTAAGGTAAAAGTGTTGCTGGACAATTCATCATATAAATGGGAGATAAAACAATGCACACTTTCAGATGTCTCTGACAGAGAGAGTAGAGTGAAAATTTTAAGAGAGCTTAAGGAAGAAGCTCAAACCTACTTTCTCACCTTCTCACATCCAAACAATCAATGAGAGAGGTAGGTCAATACCAGCTTCTCAAGTTTTGGAAATTACAACTCTGGAAGCAAGAAAGCCACAAAGCATCTATACTCAAATAAACTCCCAAGATACTTAAAGTGTCCTACACAAACAATGATTTCATCATCCTCAGTTTGTTCCATTTCTAAATACAGTCATTTCTAATGTAGTATTTTGAAAATCATTCAAAAGCCTAAAAAATAATTCTTGGCATTAACATACAAGCAGCTGCATGATATCTGTGATTTTATACTTTTTGGCTTGAATTGTGCTATATTGTTTTAGTGACAATTCACTTAACTAAAAGACATAAATACTACATATTAACATGTTGAGACCAGGGCCAGAAATGTAGTGGGAGTAACTTCTTCATTAAAACATTTGTCTTCATGATGGTTACATGGTGACATATCCCCAGCCTCATTTATTTTACCCAATTTGTATAGCTTGTCGTACTATATAGCACGCACTGTTGGAATTGTGATTAATTTCCCTTAAACCATCCCCTGGGATGGAAGGTTTTTACGCTGAAGTGCCCCGGTCAATAACCACTAAAACATACGGACAACTTCTAAATTCATCTTTGTTTCCCTTCTTTAAATAATTCATAAAGAGGTGGGCTTGAGTGCTGCATTTTCAGGGGGATTTGTCCACAAACTGTTAAGTGTCTGTCCTTACACGGATTGGAGCTTATTTTAATGCAATCTCTTTCATCAAAATGACATGGAAACTGTCTCCCAGAGGAATTACCAAGCAGCTGAGAGCCACTCTGCAGGGCTGATTGTGAGTGTGTTTTCTGCTGTATTCTGATGGGAAATAAACAGCCAAGCTCTGAGCACCATCTTTCACTACGCATCCACATGAAAGGACCAAATCCCTCAAAAAAATGAAACAAAAGACAACATTTTCTCGTAAAAATCTGCACGCTTGGTATTTCTTGTAAATTTTGAATCACACAATGAGCGTAGACTATTTCACAATGTGTCTGCTCTCCACGTGAAACTCCGGAGCAGACTCTTTGTTTCACTCAGGATGTCCTTTCAGAAGGGACAAAGCAGACATGAAACAAGGAAAAGAGATGTAGTGTCTGCACGCTGCTGAGCTGGTCTGCAGCCAATGAGGAACAGATTCCTGTTGACACAACTTTCAGCGTGAACCGTGTTTTCAGTGATTATGTTACAGCACAGAGGTCATTTACAGCAAACGCAGGAGAAACTGAGAGATTTCTGAAAAGAGTTTTAAGACTAAAAAGACTATTAAACATACACAACAAGCAAGCCCCCAGCCTCTTTACTCAGATGGTGTCCCCTCTGGATGGGGTTTGAATCGACATTGCTAAACCTATAGATTACTGCTGACCCAAAAAACACATTAACTAGCAAATAGGCCTGTGCATGACCCTGAATAAGGCCTCCAGCAGCAGGCCTGTTTACATATATTAAAGTGCTCATCCATGTTTTGTTCGATTCTAACAAAAGCTACTGTTTTTTTCTTGTGTTTTTTTTGTTTTGCATTTATATAGTGTATCACTTGTCAATCAAAAAGTAATGTGACATATTTTTACTTGGATTTTCTTTAAGTTAAAGGAGTTTTCTGCTGATTTTACGCATGACGTTTAGTTTACTTGCCACGAGGAGCTCTACTCAGCCAGTTAGTTGAATAATGAGTTGAATAATGTCTGTGTTTATATAAAGTATTGTAGAAGTATAAAGTATCATAAAATAGAGACAGGGTTTCAAAGTGTTACTCTGATGATGTCATTAGGGTCATACTGCAGGATCCAGTGTTTTTTAAACTTAACTCCTGCCATGGACTAAAAGGCAGGATTTCTTGGCCACTGCTGCATCAATTTTGACAGTTCTTTAAAAAAATCTGTCTAATCTGAGTGCCCCAACTTTATAAATGTGCAGCATAAAATCACTTATTGAAGCCCTTTAAGTTTCTCTCAGTAATATGTAAATATGTAAATGTCTACCTCTCTGCTGCTCTGAGACTTTTTTACTACCAAACCTGAAATATAAAAGCTTCATGAACTTGATTGAATGTATTTATAAAAGTAAGTAAACCGATACTGTTACATGCACATAAAAGTGCTTTGATTTATCTTCCAAGGATTCCATTTACACTCTCATCCGTCACATGTCAGACTTTAATAAAGAGTTTGATCTTTCTGTGCAGACAACATCTGTAGTGAGAACCAGTCTGGCAGGAACTTGTTTTCGAGCAGAAGTGTCGAATTGTACGAACCTGCATGACAACAGTATCACATAGCCTAGCTGACAAACGCTCTCATTCAGATGTGTGCACAGAACGTTATAATGAAAATGTGTGGGAGAATAACAGAAAAATGCTGATGAGCAACTTTTCTCACAAAACAGTGGGTTTTAAGGAGAGGTGGGAACACCTCACCGGCACTGGTCACACACTCCCATGTCGACTGGATGTGGTGTTTAATCTTGTTTACCCTTTCAATGACTGACTTGTACAGATGAGGCTGATAATGGACCCTGATCGGCAAATATCTGTGCCATGCTGAGCAGCAGCGTTGGAATATTCTGTGATGGTTAATAGCTTTATTGAATTGGAAGTGCTGACCCCATTAAAAGCAGCTGAACATCCTAGACTAAAGTCAACACAAAGCCGCGCTGCCATAGCAGTTTGTGTGTGTGTGTGTGTGTGTGTGTGTGTGTGTGTGTGTGTGTGTGTGTGTGTGTGTGTGTGTGTGTCTGTGTGTGTGTGTGTGTGTGTGTGTCTGTGCGTGCGTGTGTGTGTGTGTGTGTCAGAAAGAGAGAGAGAGAGAGCACATGTTGCTCTCATGAGGCACAAATTCAATATTGTCACCTACGCAAACCAGCCCTGTGCCTTTGTTCTATGTCACTCACACACCTCCTGTCACTGGGTTTCCTCATGCCAGGCCTGCTGTGTCACAACAAATAAATGGCAAAAAAGAAAGACCTTTAACTCTATTGGTCTATTTTTTTTTCACTGTTGTAAAGTTTTCACTGGGTTTTTTGGCCACCCTTGCACCACACACTCCTATTTTTCATGATGTGAAGTGACACAAGACCCATACAGGATATCACATGCCTGCCTCCCCATTGTTTGTTTTATCCAGGAAACAGGATATTCACACAGAGCTGACCGGCTGACCACATGAACCTGAACAGAGAGCATGCCCTATTTTACAGGGAAAAAAGTACAGAATCTTAATTTTCTCCCATCCTCTCTGCTTAAGGTGCATCACAGGTATCACTGATGTATCCACAAGCTCCTGTCAATGGGTTTAAACTGTCCCAGAAAAGAAAAGAAATACACAAAATACACGTTTTTGACCAGCAAAGCTCTCATGTTTACATGTCAACAATGCAACACCCAGCTGACATTCAGTCAGCAGACTTCAGATAAAAGACAGTCAGGCTATATGCCAGTTAAAGGGAGGCGTGGATCCATTTGTTTCATGAAACAGAGCAAGTGAACGCATCTTGCAGTGATAGTGATGAATAAGCTTTCTTCACAGGGATGATACAGGCTGTAAAAGCTCAAAAGTCTATAAATAACACAAACTGAAATGTGTCAAGTACAAAATGAGAGAAAAGTGCGCAAGTTGCTGTAAATACTGTCATTAAAAATAGATAACAAAACGCGTCAAGCAAGAAACGGTGTTCCAGGTGATCAAACAGCCGTATATTGTTTCATGGTTCAACTTTATCCAGAATAAGCTCCAATGAGCAGTGTTTGTGTGATAATCAAACGTTTCTCACCTTGTGTCTTTTGTTGTGATCAGATCGCTCCCACTTATTGTCTGTGAGCAGAGGGTCTCCGCCGGCACAGGGTCAGTGAAAGAAATCCACCCCTCCCCTTTTAAAAGCCGAAGCTCACACCGAATATAATATTTATTAGGATGATTGACGAGTTGGTTCCGCGGAGTTTCATCAGAGATCGGGGTGAAAAGTCCAGTAAGAGAAGCCGCTGAATGTTCTACACGTAATAACCTTGTCTCTCTCTCTCTCACTCTCTCTCTCTCTCACTCTACACAGGCAGTCCCGTCCATCCACACTCCCCGCCTCCTGCTCTCTACCGCTCGTTACCTTCCACTCAGTCAGGATGGGACAGATGAATTTCCCTCTGCCGATGCCTCAGCGCGCGGCTGTTGGCCAATGGAGGAGCGCTCTCTGCTGCGTAAACACACTACTGCTCACTGCAAGTAAAAGTGCCAACATGAAATTGTGTCTCCCAATTAACACAATCCACATTTTTAGTTTTAATGCATTAGAAAACGTGTTTGCATAATATGAAGTATGTATTTGCCACAAGCAATTTTAGGATATGTGAATTGATTAGTAGGAAATGTGCCTCTTTCATACATGCACACTATCTTCGTCTATTTGTAGAGTTATCTTCTATCTCTTCCTGAGATAGGTGTACAATGTGTATAAAAGTCAGTGTTTTGTGTCAGTTCAATACAATTCTCATTGTCTCCCATTTTTTAATGAGCCAAGAAAATGTGTTTTAGTTCAGGAGGGAATTGGATAGTGTAAAGGACTGGTTCACATTTTTTCAAGTCTGTTTTAAAACAACAGATAGATGCCCAAATGTACATTGGAATATGTTTTTGTCTTGCCATACTCTTTCCTCCTGCTCATGCTGAGTATTAGAAGATCCCTTCATAATGCACTTACAATGTAAGTGATGCATGGGGGACAAAATCCGCAGTTAATCTGAAGCAAATGTAAAGTGTATTAGTGTCAGACAAAGTATAATATGAAGCTGTCCAAATGAGTCAAATCAAGTCTTCTGTGTTTCAATGTTACAGTCTTTTTAGTGCCAACGTCCCTATTTTTGTTACTATACTTCCACCACAGCTCCACAGGGAAACACTGTCTGAAGAAACACAAAGAGGGAATTTGATGCTAAAAGATTGCAAATGTGGCAGATATCCACTTGATATGACTAACTCTGCTAAAGCCTCATATAAGCTTCACATCTACTTTTAAAGGACTCTGTGGACACACTGTGGATTTTGGCCCCCATAACTTACATTGAAAGCACATTTGAAGGAGATCTTTAAATAGCCACTATGGACAGGAGGAATGATTACAGCAAGGAAAACCTCTTTCACTGTTCATGTGGACATTTTACTCTTGAGACAGATTTGAAAAATTGTGAATCTATCCATTAATAATAGTATAAAGTATTAAAGCTGCACTGATCAACATTTTCACATTATAAATGGATCAAATTACTATGACTAATGTAAAATAGGTCACTTGTTGTGATGAGTCCACAGAGAATTATCTGTAAACTCTGCAGTTGCTCTCTGCTCTATGAACCAGTTCAGTGTCTTTCAACTCAATGCCGTCATCAATGCTGTTTCCAGCCACAACATGCAGCTGTTCCAGTACCAAACAGCAGATCAGTGGTCAACATAGTGGAGCATTTAGTAGCTACATTTTCCAACAGAAGTCAATGGATGACTAAATAGGCAATTGTTTGCTAGCAAAGCCTCCCCCTTCTGGCAGTGAGAGAAGTTACAAAAACACGGTTGACGCGCTTACGTTATAGGGTTCACTGTAGTTTACTCCCTCACTACTGTTGCAGCTGTTGAGCTTCACACAACTACAGCAAAATGACTCGTTTCACTATCAGAATTCACACTTTCAAATTACGTGCAATGCCTACAAAGAACCTTTCTGCTTGTAATTTAATACAGTTGGTCAGGTTTAGGCACAGGTTTCGGATGTCCAGTTGATGGTCTCAACACCCAGCCCGCATCCTCCAAATGAGCCAAAAATCACCTTATAAAATAAAATAAATAGAAATTAAATCACCTGCATGTGCAAAATGTACTGTTATGTAAGCACTGTACAGCTTTTGAAAGTGTAACATGATGTCATGTGTACACAGAATTTGATCCATCAGTCAGATAACAGTTGGAAAGTCTATAAAAGCCACACAATTCAATTATTTTATTTCCATTCAGGTTAGCAGAGAGCTAGCTGGAAGTTTGGAAGCTGTTTGGCTGTGCGTATCCTAGTGCCCAGCATACTCAGTACACATTTATCCAGCCAGCATGGCAATGTCAAACCCGAGACAGTGTAAAAAAAACTCCTGTATAATGTGATATACAGAGAGATTTATCTATTTGGTGACAGGCCTAATAAGCATTGAGTGAACTTGTTTTGCAAGAGCTTGAATGTAACAGATGTTCATTCATATGTAAAAGTTCTGCACTGTCTATTTCTAGTATTTTGATCCTATATTATGTCCTTGGTTTGCAATATTCTACCTCTGAATCTTGCTGTGCTGTCTGTCACTTTAAAGTCAGAATAATCAGACAGTTTTACAGGTTTGTTGGAACATTACATGCAGCATTTAGGATATAGTGTAGTTTTTCCAGTGAGTACCATCACCGCAAAGGGAAGGAAAGGAGTGCCACTTTGTTGTGGTTTCATGGCAGGCTACACAATGGAAAAGCCAAGTAATCCACAGAAACTGAAGCCACAAGGAAATGGGAGGGATGAAACTGTCCAGTTTATTATAAACCAGTTCAACCGAGTGGCAGGGCAGCTACAAGGTGACGTTTCCTCAGCTATCTCAGCTGTGCATCCACATGTATGAGAGAACAAAAAAAAAAAGAAAACAAAAGATGAGTCTTCATGTCGAGGGGTGAGTTAGTGGAGCAAAATTCTTTCTTCGAGGCCTAAATGAGTCACCCCAGGGACAGCCCCCATCCCCCCTTATTTGTGAGGATTTCTGCTAGCCCGTGATTAGGCTCACCCCTGTGCCATGTGTGCACCAAGTACCCCCCAGCCCCCCACATGCACACCAAATCTCTTCTTGGCCTCAGTTCCCTTTGAGATTAGCCCACTAGCTATTGTTCTGATGACACTTCATATAAGCTATACTCTCATTATGATAATATAAAGACAGCATTTCATTACTCGGCGATTTAGACTGATAAAATATGTGCAGTATTTTCTGGGAATTTCTTTTCTGCAGGAAATGGACTGCAGAAAAAAAAGATGGAAACATTTTAAATGTACTTAACATTTAGAATTATAATTCTTGGAAGTTCTATGAGTAAACGCAAAAGACAGTAAGGTTCCTGTTAAATCAAAATTAACAAGAAAACACACATTTTAAGCCAGAATTTAACAACCAAGAAGACAAGAGAATTCATTCTGCCTAAGGGAACCTTTGTTTGTGCAAAGGGAGGAAACTATGAATTTTAAGAACAAGGGGATTATGTTGTGCTCACATAACAGATGTTAACATGGAGAGGTCTACTCTCCTGAGAGTAGCCCTGACTGACACACTGTCCCGCAGTCAGTGGCCCATTGTCAATGTGTATCCTGTCTTCTCAGTCTTTAGTTACATATTGCCCCCACCCCCCTCCAGGGCAGATTAATTCTGCCCCCCTACCACCAGCCTTGACCTTGATGGACTGGTAATGTCATCTCCTTTTGTGTTTTGACAGAAATTGACTCTTGCCAACTTTCTGGCTTCCCTCTAAAGCAAACTTTATGCATTCAACAAAGGCTGGATTACAATAAATTACATCCACAATAAGTGAGCACTGACCCTCCATCCCATCTCATCCTCTCATCAGACCTCTAAGCAGGTCAACTGTTGTGCCGTTGTCCTCATGCCACCAGTCTTCATTCTTCTTGATAGCTTGGTCATTTCAGCGTGTCTTTAGTATTTTCCAGGTCAGGGTGAATGAATTAAGTGTGTGTTATCCCTCCCCCATGTCTGTGTGTAATAATTAGGGCAATTTTCCTGAAAAACTGGAGGGAAGCATTATTACAACCAACAATCTGTGCAGTTAAAGACAGTTAAATCTAAAAACAATAGGTAAATTGTGCAATCACAGCGCAAAACGTCTTAACCCTTTGTTGCTCTTTCCATTACACACTGATGTAAAAATTACCTTTGGGCATTAATAATAAGAAACTATTTTCAACTGACCACACAGGTTTAATGAGGCTCTACCAAACAATTGACCATCAGTTGTGCCTTTCAAACTTCCCCTTCTAGCACAACACATGCAGTTTACAATGTTAACTACAGCTGATTTACTTCATTAAAGCCCACAGTAATTTTGAAACAGTGGGTCTTGAAGTTTAGTGAACAAAAGCAGTCTTCTCATTTCCAGACAGCAACCGTGGGGTTTGTTGGCTTAAGTGCAGACTGTTTTTTATAAGATAAAATAATTAAATAGAAACATTTTAAAAAAGGAGCTTATAATTCAGTACAATCAAAAATAATGCTGGTAAAAATAACTAACCCCTGAAAACAGGAAGCATAACCCGCAGCAACATTCCTGGAAGGACATCACCCCTAAATACATCAGGTTCTAGATATCCCTTGATCAGGTTGAGGTATACACAATTACCTTTTTCAGAGGGATATCAAAATCTGCTCTACCACACAGTAGACTGTAAAGCGTTTGATGTCTTTTCAAGAGGACTTACAGGGATCATTATGCAAACAATATTTGTTCAGATATTCAATTTAATCTGAAAAATGTATACATACATATAACATCTGCTGAAATATAACACAAGATATCTTTGAAAACATTCAAGCACCATTCATCATTTTGTTATCAAAATATTCATTTTATCATTCATATTAAACCACATCCTCCTTTTGCCCTTTTCTACTCTGGAATATGTTTCACCTGATTTATGTCACAAACAATTGCCTTGAATGATTTGATAAGGCCCATAGCGCGTTTCCTAGTATAGATAGCGGATGCTGAGTCTGTGTCCTGTAGTGTCCAGATGTCTCACACTGACGTGGCATTATTACGTTATTGTGTAGTGAGAATGAAAGGGCAGACTACACGTGATGAGTAGGGCTACTGTACTGAGATGTGTAGTTTCTAGGCAATCAAGTCCCATGACTTTGACTACTCCTTTGGCAGTTTGCCTCAAAACATAACGTGATCACACTGTGAAAGAATCGAAAGCTTTACATGGTTTCCACATTATTAGGATACAGCTGGCATTGTGTGTTGCCAGGAAGCTGAGTAAGAATGTGTCACTTGTAAATGACACCAAACAGAAAAGACAGGTCTAAAAAAAATATCAGAGATCCTGTAGTCAAAACTGTTTTTCTTTCAGCCTCGTTCACTGATTTATTCTTATTGTTTCCAATAGTTGAAAGATCTGCTTTTTTAATTGTTTCAAGTATTTGAGTATTTTGATGTACTTATTTAAACTACTGCTTATGATGGTCTCTAAAGATATTATTTGCTGTTACAGTAGCACCACCTGAAAAGTTAATTTAAACACAACATCCACAATTCTGTACAGTGCATATTTGTAGATCTCTAAATATATATTTTTTTCTGATGCTGCATAAGGAAAGGTAATAATTTGGTAGTCATAAAGAATAAGAGACAAAAAACAATGTTTGAAAAGGGTTAGGTTAGGTTCTTGAATGTAGAATTCCTGTTAAACCTTACTTGAATTAAATAAAAGAAATCCTCAGTAAAGATTGACTGTATTAGTGATTTGGCTTCTTAGTTGTCTTTGGCGCCCTCTGGTGGAAATTGTCAGCTACAGCAACAGCTACACCAAACTGAAAAAGTCACATTTGAAAAATAAAAGGCACCAATAAATAGAGGCTGTATTTTTTTGGGCAAAGTTTCAGACCAAGTCCTGAGTGACCTGAGTGTCTGATAGCTCCGCAGCTGTAAGCTCCAAGGCCCCCGCCCTGTGGCAGTGAACGATATGTAACAAAAAATGTTTTATGATAGTTTACACTCTGTCTGTAGATTTATCTTATTATATTTTACTATCTTTGCCCTCCATCATGGTTACGGATGTTGGCCTATCAGATGAACTCTGACCACTCCATTATATATGCAGAGTGTGTAGAGTGCGAGAGGTAACTTGTGACTAACCCATGTGAAATAACAGAGCATATACCATGTCAAAATATACCTCATTTCTTTTCTACAATTTCATGCTCATTTTAAAAGACAAAGGAACATGGGAAATAAAACTACACATTGGAAAACAAACTTCCTCATTGACGTCATGCATTTAATTATAATCAAACCTGGTCATAAACTACATATGAGGCTGTATTCAAGCATGATTCTATTATTGTTCTCCACTCAGCTTGAACACAACACAAAGCATTTTATAGTAGATACTAATTGAACAAAAGAGACAAGAGGACAATAAGAAATAAAACAAAAACCATGTGACAACTAACTTTTAAAAGCTCAAAGTTTTGGAACTGCTGTCCTCAGACACACAGACAGGACTCTGACAGTGTGACATCAAGACAGGAGTATTCTAACAGGGATAAGCTGCTGGAAGAAGAAGACGAATAGGAAGAAGACATGGGTGAATGGGGTCAATCTTTTTGAGCTTTTCTGCAGAGTTCTGAACTAGTTGGAGACAGGATAAATACATTTGAGTGATGCCAAAATATAAAGAGCAAGCCGTAGTCAAGGCCTGTGGATGGGCATGGATGACTTTCATTAGGTAACAAACAAAGAATCCCAGGAAATGTTAAGAAATGCACTTCCACTTCCACTTACTTACTTGTTAACTTACTTGCATTTACACTTGCCTTGCTGTTTTACCAAGAGTAAGATAAGGAGACTGATAAAACTCTCATGTCTATCCGTTACTAAACTGGATTTGGGAAGTTGTTAGTCTTGCTTAGTGTAGAAACAGCCAGCATGACTATCTCAAAATTCAACAATACACCTATCTGAATCATTGCTGACTAATATAATGTAATGTAATATAACGTAATGTAATATATCTTTTGTTTTATGTACACACAACAGAAATGTGCTAGAGTTGTTGTCACAATGATAGCTTGAGATATTACAGCTTGAGACTCCCTGCACAGAGGTATTTGTCAGATGGATAAACTGTTGTTCATCAAGAAAAGGGTACAGAATAATACCCAATACTACTTGCATAACAAATTGATTCATCAAGCAAGATACATCATTATACACGTTTTAAAGATCCTGGTGCATTTTTAAAAGACTAGAGCTAGTTTGTTTTCCCCCGTCTACATATTTCTTTACACTAAGTTAAGCTAACCAGCTGCCGGCTCCAGCCACGTCTTCATTGTACAGACGATGAGAGTGGTATCATCTTTTCATTTTACTTTTGGCAAGAAGGTGAATAAGCATATTCCCCAAAATGGTGAACCATTCCTACAAGTTCTGTAGTCAAAATAATATATATTTGTATAATGTACTCTCATTAAGCTGGAGAAACTTCTAGCGCCATCCAGTCTTTGAGGACAAGGTTCTAGAGGTATAGGTTAATCTCGGTGACTATGGTGAACCAGTGGAAAGAGATGTTAGATAGATAAAAGAATAGGGCCACGTATAAGGCTTTGGGGTACCCCACAACAGATGGAGGTTGAGGGTGAAGAAGACAGTGAAGAATCTGTTGGGTTCTCTTCTTTTCAAGAATTCTATTTGTGATGTCAGTGAGGGACAGGGGCCACACAGTACATTAATATGTTGGCTCACAAAAGAGGTTTTTAGCTTCAATGGTGGGTTGACCAAATAGATCAATTGCAACAAATATATTTTTAGATCTTCGTGGGTGGTATTGTCCATTTCTGGACCACACAATACTGGGTAAGGGAAAGGAAGCATTATTGGTACTATTTTGCATTATACCCTGTAAATAACTCATTATCCTGGGGAGAGAACACAAGATGTTGCTTTGAATTGTCCTTTTGTGTGCAGACAACTGGCCTTGTAACAAGTTGCATCCTCGCTCATCAACCAGCAAAATTAATTTTTATGCTTCACCCAGTTATGGAGCGGAGAGACACAAGGAGGGGACAGGGGGGTCTCGTCAGTGAATCCTGAGGGAAGCAAAACACATCTGACAAGGCATATTTTCAACACTCCACACAGTCCCTGCCAGGCATTGTTGTTATTTGATGTGCTAAATGGTGATTTTCGCACTGTTCTGACAATTACAAATATCTCAAAACCTATTTCACTCTTTAAAAAAATCTAAATCCTTTATGACGTTTTATGACTAACTTATACTTGTGTGGGAATCTTTGCTCAGTGTGATGTCAGACATCCTAAAATAGCTCAAAAAGTTGACAGAATTATGTTAATATACTGCCAAAAATAAGTTTAGGACTGTTGCTATGTTGTGAAATCCTTTGTGAAGGTATTGAGCAGTCTCAACTCACGCAATTGGAGGAAGGTGATGAAACAGTCTGGAAAAGAGAGCCCCAATTTTAGAGCTAAGTTTCAAGATGGAAATGGTTGAATCACAGCCCATGCTTCCTGTTTTTAGTGGCTGCAGTTGCTGTGCTACATTTACAATCTCGGAAAATTCAAGTTTCTAAAGGAAAACTGAGGTTAGTCCTTAGTCATATTTATCAATATGTTCCATATGCATTTGTCCACCTGTATGCTTGCAGTCAATTCAGAGACCTTTGCATTGCTACTCATGTAAAATCTGAAAATACACATTTCACATATAATTATATTTGAAAGAGGTGTATATGAGAGGTGTAAACTGTATATGATGATAATATGGTACTGTAAATATAACAACATTCTTTTTTGACTATTATAACTAGTCTAATCTCATTCAATGTAAGACAAGACAAGACAAGCCTCTCTATTGAAGATGAGGTGAATGAGGACACTGACCCCTTGGAATAAACACAATTGTTGGTTTCATGGTTCAGAGTCTGTAAACACACTTATCTGTAATGGTTCAGCAGATACAGAAGCACATTTACTTATAATATTTATTGAGCCTTTCATTTTCAGTAAAGTTGTTCCAGAGAGAGCGACAGTTCCCTACAATTATGTTATTTGAGCATAATTTAAAAAATGCTGTGATCATAAACTATTTTATAGGTAGTTTATGAATCAATAAAACAGACTGAAAAGGAAATGCTGAGCTAGAGATGTGGATCTTTTCATGTTGCATTAATATATTAGTTACAAAGGTTACAATAATTTCTAAGCATATTTCCCTCTATTTTGCACTTTTGTAGGATTATAGAGCTTGTTTGAGTGTTTAAATAAAATTTGAGTAAAATTATTTAAGCCAGTACAGAATGTCAGATACTCCAAATCCTTTGAAATATAAATTTCCAACCCATTTTCAGAGCTCTTTTTGTCCAAAAACACAGCTGAGGTGTTTTTAGATACTCCAAAGGCCCCTGGAAACAACTCATAATACAAAGTATTTCATTTATTCATTTATTTATTTATTTTATTTAGTTTTTTTCATTTTCTTTTACCATTTTCTGCATCTGTCTTTCTTCCTTTCTTAGGACTGTTCACACTTTTCTCCAAATTGGGGAAGCTGATAGACTCATGGTCCTGGAGGCAAGGAGATAGTGTTTAGACCTTATAAAACATCTCAGCCCACATAATCTATAATCCACTGCTCACTTTGCACCGTAGCAGCAGTAAATGAAGACAGTGTCTCTGGATAAATGCTCCTGTTTCAAAACTACATATCTAGTCAACCTCCTTCCCTAAACCAACATGTTTTATCAAACCACAGAAGTCAAGACATCTGGTCTTCATCTGTGTGTTAACTTGGAAGTGATGCATTGTTGTGTCACACCAGGAAGTCTTGACATCCTAAAGCATTTTAAAAAGACCTAATTCCTCAAACCACAGCAATAGTGAAGCAGCTACTCTTGAGTCACTGTCCAGCATGAAAATGAAAAGGTAAGAATCTTCTGTTATTCTTTTGCAAAATTATATCTGTGGTTAGGGTTAGTCTGTTGTTACAGTCTAGAGTAGACACTGTTTCCTGTGTTCACATATTACTTTTTCCTCCATATCTAACTGATGGATGTTTATGAGTGACTTAGTAAGTGTCTCATGCTTAAGCTTGTAACATTTCCACATCCCAACAATTGGCAACACATCAGCGGTGTATCCGAGTAACACATGCATGCTAATCACATTCAGTGGCCTCTGTTAAAAGCCAACTGTAGAGAATTAGGTTTTCTGCGGTTTTTACAGAATCAATAACACATTGCTCGAATACACCAGGGTCATCTCAATTTCACAAACAAAAAGCCAGTTGGACTGATTTTGCTGTAGACACAATGTGTGGACTCATTTAAGCGCATATGCATATCACACAAAATGCATATGACATGATTGACACTATTAGAGGGTCAAGGCATTGCTTTTTGGTCAGGAAATGTTTCTTGTTTGCAATAAATAAAAGTTCTGCCTGTTTAGGGAAAGTATGAGCAGTAAACAGTCAACAGTAGTGTGTTGAGTCATGGTTAAGTGCAGCCACAAGTCTGCCAATCGGTTGCACATTCAATTCTTACTTGGTTTATACACTGGAGATATGTAGAATTTTATGTGACATTATTTTCTAATATAGATGTGAGGAACAAACTAACCACAGTGGATGTGTGCACAGTATGACTCATTTTATTTCTCTGTTTTTTTTCCGGTTAATTGTGCTTGAGACAAGAACATTTTCACATGCGTATATATTACATATCTAACACTATTAATGAATATACATCAAATTAATATAAACGGTTTTTAACATCTTTAGGGTTGCAATGATATGGTGTAAGTGAACTACTGAATGTTAGAAGGTTCAAGGTCCTGTTAATGCACACATAGTTTCACTTACTTAATGTTTCTAGAAATTGTTCGAAGTGTAAGTTGTGCAATCCTAAGCAGTGCAAGAAAGAAAGATTCTCCCAAATAGTATAGTCATGCTAAAGTATAACTATGCTGCTATAAGTATACACTTTGTAAAGTATACACTCATGCTGGCAGTTCAATAAATAATATTAAATATATTAAAAATATATTATTTTTCATTAAAAGTGAAATAAAACATCATAGAGTCTTACATGTTTCCCCATCTGACTTGATAACACACTGTTGTCTCAGGGTGTGGGAAGGTATAAGACTTACAGGTTAAGTGGCACTTGTTTGGAACAAGACGTGAACAAGAATTTTCACACTTACAGACAGAAGCTACAGATGTTTGTATTATATATTTGTGTAAAAAGAAAAAAGAAAAAAGAAAGATCATTGAGTTTTCCTGCCTGAAGCGCTGCCACTAGTCATGTTGAAGCAATAGCTTCAAACTAGATTTAACATGCCAGCCTAATTAGTGCGATTTATCACACAGCTGCACAGGCTGAGAGGATTTGAAGTGGTTTTATCAAAAGGATCATTTTCTCGGGGAATGCCTCATCCTGACAGCGTGTGCACTGCCAGATCCATTTCGGTTTGCAATGTCCACTCAAATACGCTGCAGGTTTGAAAGGTTGAGGTGAGACTCGACGAGATAGTTGAGGAAGCCTAGCATTTAGTTATTACTCACGGTATACATGAGTAAAGCTATGAGTAATTAGATGCATAGTCTTTTCCTGGCTTAGACCACACAATAGACCACTTATTGGTAGTCTGGTGGCACATAATCCACCAGATTACCCCAAATCATACTGTAAACTGGCAAAGCATGGAGGGTAAAATAAATTTAGGCTTAACAATGTTACCAAACTGATTGGCCTGTGATGGTGTGCTAATTATCAGGAAAAACAATTGATGTAATGCCTCAAGCTTTCCCTTTCTATTAAAATAGGAAATAGGCACAAAAAATGTGACCTAAGGCTGTTATAATCAATATTTTTATATGACTAATCAAATGACTTGATTGTGTAATGTGTATGTGAAAGGAGTCGCTTGTAATGACAAACCCAAGAGAATTATCATCCGACTCTCTAGTTCCCGTTCCCGTGCTAGCTCTAAGCATTTTGGCATCATTCAGCTAAATGTTTTGGCTTCATGGTCTGCAACTTTAATTATTTCATACAGTCAGATATAAAAAGCAGCTGTTTTGACTAAAAAAAAGCTTTAAAAAGAAAACTAATTCACTACCCACACTGCACAACATGGGCAACAAGCATTTAGCGCCTAAAGATTCAGACATTTCTCTCTGGTGTTGGTGGAGAACAAAACAGAGATAAAAGGTCTGAAAAACCTAACCAGCCCAGATTTCAAAATCCTAGATGACTGCCCCGTGCATCAACAGTGTGGAAGTTGTAGTAATATCCTGTTTATTAGCACTTTTGTCAAATTTGTGTCTCATTAAATCGGTCGTACACACCACACTGTCCGACCTCCAACTTCCGAAGTAAATGGAACGCAGCATAAATGAATGCTAATGTTGATCTGTATCTGCAGATTGTTTGAATAAGCAACAAGCTCAAGTTTTCAGTTTTCTGTGACCAAAAAGATCCATGAATGCAGGTTTAAAGACACATGAACTTTAACACAACTTTCTGCATAAACTACACATTTCAATACTTTTTATGTTATTTAACATATTCAATCAGAGAACAAGGCAGCACTGTTAATGTTTAATGCCCCTCTTGCATAACCTAAATACATCTTTCACCCTCACTTAAAGAACAATAACATATTCTCTGTAAAAGAATCTGTGGCTTCCCTCTCACTCAATCATCATATTGTACTGTTCTACAATACCTCATATTGCCTACTGATTCAGAAAAATGCCATTGACTGTGCAAATAAAGACCAGCACGTTGTTTAGCCTGGTTTGTTAAACTGCTCCCTCCTCTCTGTGCCCCTGGGTGGGCTGGGGTCTTCAGTGCTCCTCCAGACCTGCATGACCTCTACAAGCTCCTCCAGAGTCCCCCCCCTCTACCGGCCGTGACGTCACAGGTCCAGCTTCGAGAGCAGCCGGTGACTGCCCATCGCCAGGGTCGAGAACACAGGGAGGACCGAGAGAAGAGAACCAGGAACTTCCAGCATTACAGCTCCCGCCACACCTCCTCTGTCCACGTCTCGCCTCCCCCCAGGCAACCTGCTGTGAGTCTGACGTCCATGGAAGTTCTCAAGGTAAGCCTACCAATACACAGGTACACCTGTATGAGCCATGTAGCAACAATGTAACCATGTTCCAATGGATGATCTGCTGTGGGACTGATTGACTCGATTAGATACAGCGGTTCCAGGTATTTTTTGCATTAGGTTTTAAAAAATATCTTTAAATCATTGATTCAATTATGGACTTAAGAAATTCCTATTTCTGTGTCAGCTCCAGAGAGACAAGTAGAGCTCTCTGAGGGTGAACTGTGTTAAGTCCATAGGGAGGATTATCTCTTGACAGAATTCCTGTTTCCAAACATTTGGCATTCAACACATTTAATCCTATTTGCCCCACTACACTGACATATTTCCATTTGATTTGATTCCTGGTATGACCAAATGCACCCTAAAAACATGAGAATACAAGAGTGAGAAAATGTTTGTTTTAGAAGGCATAGAACCCTGCATATACACTAGGTATCAACAGGTTTTGAATCTCTCAGATGTTAACATTGATATCTCGTAGATATACAAGATTAAAATGTCTCTACTACTTATAATCTGTGCATTTTGTGGCATTAAAAGATCAGGACCAGGTATTAGTTTTCACCTAGTCAGCGAATTTCAAAGTATGTATGTATGTTTGTCCAAACTAAGTGAAAGAAAACTCTCTCAGACATTTGATATATAATTGTCTGAAACAGGTTTATTGATTTTCTGTGTGTTTACGAGATAAAAAAAAACTTTTATCATTTATGCCAATTATAACAGATATGCATGAGATATAGGTCAAATAAGTTCTGCAGGATCAGTGAGACGCTTCTGCCATTGTGTGATGGAGACACTCTTTGAAAGGTCATGGATGACATCAGTTGTCTTGTGTGAATTCCATATCGGCCTTTGATGTATCAGTGTGTTTGTAGATGGCAGAGTAAAGATCCTTTAGCATTATACCACAGTGGTACTTGGCACGTGGCCGTTTATTTTCACGTGGTTTTGTGTCTGTGCAAAATGGACACAAAACCACTTATTGTTACTTTGTTTTCTTGATAATAACATCACAGTTTTATTGGGAATATAAATATGTTGTTTTCTTGTCTAAAAGTTCTTCTATTATATTCTTGCATTGATAATAGAGTAGGAAGATTGTGTGGGGAAACAATGTGCAGAAACTTTCCTTCATGCTGTAGTATTTTAGAGTGCAGAATCCAGAAAACGCTCCCGACTTTCATGGGCAAACACTTTTTGACAGATTGGTCCTAACCTGTCTGTGGATTATCAAAGAACCCTCCAAAGCCATGCAGACAAGGCAAAATTAGCTTAGAGGTACCAGGCAGGGCTGCTGGACCATGAAAGTGAAAACATAAAGCTCAGATGAGGTTGCCCAAAAGGGAAGGGGGGCCCTTAATTAGCCAGGTTACCTCTGACCCCTGTGAGAATCAAGTTTAAAAAAAAAGAAAAAACAGTCCATGGCTCAAGAAAAAGGCACACACTCTACTCACAAGTCAGCGATGAATGCTTATAATTAGGTTCAATCTTGAGCTCATTTAAGAAGAAATGTGTACTCCTAAAATGCTGACTAGTTAACAAATAAGGTCCAAAATATTCTAGTAGTGAGAGAAGTTTCAACTGAACTACTGAGGTCCGAAATGTTTAAGGGTAAAACTAGTAAGAGCCAAAACTAATTGCACATGTTTTCTTACTAGTTAGCCGTGAGAAAACATGCTTCTTGAACAATCAATGTAGTACAACTCTACCAGAGGTATTGAGTTTAGCTCTGCATGAAAAAAATCCTCAATTGTTGAATAAGGAAATATCTGTACCTTAAAACGTTGACATGTCACATGATCAGTGAGAATCAGTTTGATATGCAGTATGCAATATCAATGCCATTTGTAGCATTATAACTGTTTTAAAACAGTCAAAGCTGCACCAATCAATGTTTCTTACATTAATAATGGAAACAATGACGTGAAATGTGAAAGACGTCACTCATAGTCACAAATCTATGGAGAATTATCAGTTAACTCTGCTGATCCTGGTTTAAAGGTCAAGAACTTTACTCACTGTTGTGAGGTTTGAAGTGAGTATGCTGTAAAAACTGTTCTCTTTGTCTCCATAGTGGAAAATTGAGCAGCTGAAGAGCCAAAATATTTTTCTCATTAGTTGGTGGAGACTAGGGCCATAGCCAGGGCAATTTTTTAACAAAGGTGTTGAGTGGTGGTTATGGAGAGAAATTGCTACAATTTATTCCTGCAGTCTAGAGCAGTAGCTTCCATCTATTCTTAAATGCGCATTTAATACATTTAATCGGATTCTCTGCGCTCTGTATCCTCGTCCTCTGTCTCTTTTCTTCTCTCACTCGCTTCTTCTCTCTCTGACACTAAAGGTTTTTTGGCAGAGAGAGGGATTTTTTTGGGGCTGTAATCCTTCATATGCTTCAATAAAGCAAATAATAAAGCCAAATGCAAGCAAAATGTATTACAGTAAATTGTAATGTGTTAAGTCCAGCGAATATTAAATTGGATTAAAAATGTTTAGCAGACTTCAATAATAACTTCACATTAATGACAGTAAAAGCAGGGTAGTAATATGATTTGATTATTTAAACAGTAATGGGGAAGACATCATCGTGTATTTGGATTAAAGGCCGTTTAAAGTTAAACTCCATGGTCTCTAAATGACTCTTACATTGTTAAATCTCTGACATTACAATTTCAATTACAATTATTACTTTGACAAAATGAGAGTACTTAGGATAGTGTCACTGTGGTGCTAAAATAATGAAACGTCATCATTAATACCATCATTAATACACGCTGAAGAAATCACTATGAATCCTAATGTTGCTCCATATCTTACTATCAAGTTAACTGCTTGTTGCACTGCTCTACTCAAGCAGCAACAAGGGAAGTCCCTAAATGTGCAATACCTATGATGGTTGCTAAAAGCTGGCTCCAAAAAAATCTTTGGGTCCATTAGACTCCCATTCAAAAAGTGTCAACTTCTCTCATTAAATATTAAGCCAGTAAATTGTCATTATGGTCTCAATCTCTAAATTTGGGCCCTCTAATATATATGCTGGTATTCATTTTGGAAATCATTTCTCCATTAATTAGATATAAAGAAAAATAGTAGCTTTGATGTCTGCCAAGGGGTCTTTGATTGACAGCTGTGACTGACATTTCACTCCACATCTCTAGTTAGTTAGCACAAGTCTGCACCACTCAATGTTCCTGCTAAGTTAGGGCAAGTTTTAGTCTGAAGTACCTCATACCACTTATTTGTAAGGTCCTGGCTCCAAATCCGAAAATATGGCTCTGTCCGTAAGAAGCAACTCTGGGCTTCAAACTGGCAAAACAACAGGTGACATTGTGCCTTGCTACTTCCATCTTCATATATGGTGGTACTACAGTTTGTTGTGTTTTTTTATATTCACTCTTGATATTATGATGATGTGATGATATGATTTGAACGTTAATTTTTGTTTTGTCTTTTTTCATTGTCATTTTAATTCTCTGTTAAAAGATACTATAGCTACTAACCCCTGTATTTCGTAGTTTCAGTCAGCACACATGTAAACTCTTGTACTGTATGTAAACCATCATTTTAATGAGGTTCTTTACTGTCATGACAATTTTTTTCCACAGTAGCTGCATGTAATTAAGTAAAGTTGACTACCACAGTTAAGTTATACAACAAATAACAGATAACGATTGCAAAGCTGCACGTGTAATCTCTGGTAATAAGGAAGTTGGTGACTTGTTTACTCTGTATTTCATGTTTTTATTTCTGTGCATACAGTATCTATTTAAGCAAAATTAGCTTCAGAGTATATTAGAGAAAAAGTCTGTCTTTTAACTCTGAACCCTGAAATGCATAGAATTGATTTGATTGACCTAAGAAATTTCATCCTGAATTGAGGCTTTGAATTAATTCAGCAGTGGGATCAAAGAGACTCAAATTAATTGATGGCCCCAAAAGGGCCTGACTTTTAAAAATCATCAGATTCAACTCCACGTGCAGACATTCGTGGTTTACACTGACCTTTTCCTCAAACTCCAGGCACATTGAGCGGAATAATGCTGCATCTTTGTGCTCTTTGATTTTAAGGGTAGACTCTGAGGTCTCAAACTTAGCTGAAGCCGAGCTAAGAGAGCCTTTTGTTTGCTGAACTCGTCAGACCTACAGCTCTGTTCTCAATTTCTAGTATCCATTTGATTCTTCAAGATAGCGTTTTTAAAGAGAGGGACATGTCTACACAAGTTTCAAAATCTACCGCAAGGATTTTCCAGTAGCTTTTTTTCCCCACTTTGTACGAAAATTGATATTATATTTTTAAATATGATAGTGGTTGACTGCTGGATTTGGTGACCTTTGGCCTTGCTGCTCATTGGTAACATGTTGTAACTTGTTTAAATCATTTTACAGTATCGCTTTGTTGCAATAAACCCAGCTTATAGATTGCATAGCCCCGCACCAGACATGAAAATGAGGCTCTGTGTGTTTATGTAGCTGCTAAATTAAGCTCCATGGTTTGTCATTTAAGCAAGTGCATGTTCATAATCCCACACTGACGGACAATGTGTCTCATTCTTGGAAGAGGATGTTACATTCTTGCTAATGTTACCCTGTAGCCACAGGCTAAGCAGCAGAGAAGACATGTCTTTGTCCCAAACTCCTCCTCTTCTCTCAGTGGCTGCTATTTGCTGCAGAGCAGTGGTTCCCAACCTAAGGGTCGGAAAGCTGTTTTCTAATTTCTGCTTTATTTCATCTGGATTTCTGTATTTTACCACAACAAGCCTCTAAAAGTTATTCAGCTTCTCAAATGTAATGATTTATTGGTTTGTCTATCTTTGGTGAACATGGTAATAAATGGAAGACTAGTTAGTCTAATATCTAATGACTAATCATTATTGAATTAGACATTGAAGATGTAACCTTGGACTGTGGGGAACTTTAATGGATATTTTTCACTATTTTCTGACATGAATTAACCGATGAATCAAGACAATACTCTGTGACTTAAATGGTAAACAATGCAACTTGTGACTATTCTAAGGGGTCATAGGCCAAAAAGGTCAGGGACCATTACTGTAGAGAATTATTACTGAGGGCATTAGGCAAGAGTGCAAAATAAATCTCCTCCTCAAGGCTTAGTACATATTGCTTTGGACCTATGGGCATTCAGTGCCTTCTCTGGTGTCAGTGATTTAAATGTCCTGGAGAATACACATTTTATTCTTAAAATAAGCAAATTGAAGTCTGTTAGAATATCATTATTTTAGTTTGAACCTGAAGTAAAAGAGAAGAGTACAACCTACTGTAAAAATTATGAGACGGCTTTTGTCAGAAATGTTTCAGTTGCAAGCCATTAAACAAAGAATTCATTCAATGTTGTATAAAAACAAATAGTTGTACAAAAGCTAACAAACTTGGTTTCCACCAGTATTTGGAGGCAGCATCTGTTTGCTAATGGGCACAGAAATATAGAACATTTGTGAAATAATACAATCATCAAATTACGCTACTCTTAGGGCCTGATTTACTAAGCTCCCAAATAATGGGTACTACTGTAAATTGCGTGCACAGTGCAATAGATTGCGCATTTCGTTTGCATGCGTCTTGAGGGTGATCTCCTAAGAATAACTGTGTAAATGAAAACAGGTGCAACAGGGCGGAGACAGCGGTATGTAAATGAGGGGTTTGTGTCTTAATGGAGAGTTTGGACGAGCAGAAAGCTGCAAGCACAAAATGAAATGTGATCAGGTTCTAGTGGAAGAGGTTAACAAATATATTGAGTTATAACAACAACAAATATTACCAGAAAAACAAAGACATATGGGAGAGTATTTGTGACAAAGTCAATGTTGTTAGTAAAACCAAAAATGTTCCACTCCAAAATTATAACACAGGCTGTCACTGTGCCTCCGTCTCCTCCTCCTCCTCTCCACAGTAACAGCAGTCATCTGTGCGCAGTGCGCATCCGGTTAATACCTGCCCTTCAAAGGTATTATTTATAGACGCAGTTTCCATCAGAAATAATACCTCCAGGTTTGGTAAATCACAATGCGTGTGCCAAATAACATATTTGCATTTTCTCCTCCATGTATTTTGCACACTGGGGTTAAAACACCCCATATTACATATTCATTACGGCAAATGTACTAAATGGACAGCTCGTATTATCTTGCACAGTTGATAGATGCAAACCTCAGTGCGCTGTGTTAGATCAGCTTGCACATTTTTTGCGGGTGATGTCAAGTTTGCACACGTTTTTAGACACGCAAACCTTTAGTAAATCAGGCCCTTAGTTCACTATTTAGTTATCTGCACACACACTTCTTATATCTTGCCCTGTTTGGTTTGACCGTTCAGCCTGATGACATTCCAACACAAAACTTCATATCATAAAGCTTGATTGGGTCAAATTTTGAAATAGCAGCCCACCATGAACTGAACCAAAACAAGTAATTTCAGTAAGGGATCTATTTGACCCACTGCAGGATAACAAACAGATACCCAACACTTTTTGGAGAAAATGATAATTATAATAATAACTAGAACATGATAAATTAGAATGATGTTATAACCGTAATTTTGAAATATCAGCAAAACAAATGAAAAGTAAGGAAATTGGGCTTCAGTTCTCACCAACCATGAAGAAAGTGTCGCTTCAACACTAGGTCAGCCTCACCAATGGTGTAACTTAATCACTCAGTGAGTCAGTCAGTCAATCAGTCAGTCACAGACAGACATTCAGGGTTATATAGCTGGTCCCTGGTCAGTCAGTCAAAAAACACTTGTTTTACCAAGTTGTAGTCCATCCACACACTGGTATTCTAGTAACTGGCTGTCTGCTGGGTGTTGACAGTGTCTTTAGCCTCAACAGTATGCTCAAATTGGTGTTGTGCTACAGGTCAGCTTCAACTTGGCTGTGCAAAGCAAGAAGGTTTGAAAGCCCCATTTTCTAGATGTATCCATTTAATTGGAGATAATCACTGCTTAAGTCAACAGTTTATTAAATATTCCTGTTGTTGATCTTCAGAGGACAGTCCCTGTCAGCCTTCAGGATGCAGTCATGGTTGGTGAAGTGGAGCATCTTGCAAATAATTGTATGAGGGAGTGTGGTGCCCTCGCAGAAGTTTCAACTTTCGTAATCTTAATATGGCGTTTGAAGCATTTCTGGTTCAATTTCTTGATGTTTGCTGGGCAGACTTAAATATGTCATTGGATCTGGTCCAATCTGCCCACAAAAGTTGTAAACTGTGATTTGACAAACAACTGTTGCTCCTTCAAGGCTAGTTCAATGAATGAAGTTTATTTGCTATCTGCAGCTGGCTTGCCTTGGATCACGCCATGTTCTTTCGGCTTTTCTGGTTGACAATAGGAAATTGTGGTTATCAGCAGTAACAGATGCTGACAATCACTTTATGTTCTAGCACCTATATGTTTTGAAAGCTTCTTATCAGTCTAGCTCACCCTTTGGTGGATAGTACGTGCCAGTTAGCTGAAACTGAGAATGATAAAGGTCGATCACTGGTCAGTAGAGATGAAGTAGGGAAGAGACTGGGTAGCTTGTTGCGAGGCTGCAGATTTAATTTATTTGTTAACTTGTTTGCCTTGTTTCAGCTTCATTTATTGCTTCTGTTTCATTATTATTTTTGTCAATTAACATCTCCTTTTTTCATCACCTGCTTCTTTAACAACAAAGTTTCCAGTGCCAAATAACATCATCTGACCTTTATATGGGGTGACAGCACTAAACAACTAAATTGATTGGACACATTTGTGTGCAATTAAGCAAGGTCAAAATGACACAAACATTTTTCTGTAAGAATACTATGATTTTGAATTGATTTTGGCAAATTATAAGATAACTAAGCATTTAATGCAAAGACACAAGATTAGATCTTGAAGTTTATTTTATGTATTTCATGAATGCCCAAATTAGAAAAAAGAAAACTATAAACAAGGCAAAGCTTGACCAAATGGCCTGAGGGCAAGTTTTTTTTTCTGTTGTTACCCTAAAACAAAGAACTCTGTCATTCTATCACTTCGGTGGTCCATCCACTTAAGCTGTAAATAGCTCTACATTGTGATACCAAGGCTTGATTCAATAATTAATTATTCTTCATTGTTTATAGTATTCAGTTTTAAATCTGTAAATAATTAATGACACATAATTTCACTTTTGATTTTATACTAAAGCCCCACATCTTAAAATTACACATTACAAGGCCAATATGACCTCTGTTCACATTAGAGGAAGTTAATAGTAATATGGGCTACTCTGACAAAAACCTAGCCTTTTTATTAGTCAGTTTTCCTGAACTAGTATGTGTAATGAGTCAGTTACAGGTCGTGATATCATTGGTGTGCCTCTGAGGAGCCAGTGACACCAAAAGTCAGGGGGACAGGGGAAGACAGGGGAAGCCCAGTCTGTAAATGTGTGCATTAATAACCTCCATGCAAATATGCTCTGCCAGTGATAGATCCTGTGTTTTTATCTAATGTGCAGGCTGGGGTCGGGGTGTCAAAGATTAGAATAGCTATAGCAGAACTGGAAAAAATAACTTTTGAAGAACAAGAAAGATGTTTCTACTCTATGTTATGAAATGAACACTGTATCTGTGGTATACAGAAGATGTAGATCTGTAAAAGTGGAGAAATGTTCAGAAGTGATATTTATCTTTATCTTTCTACTGTGCCAATGAGCATTTGTAATTTCTCTTAAGGCTGACTTGCTCTGTTATTAATCTAATACAATTTTAGCTTGCTTAAGATAAAAAACATAAAGTTCACATATGCTAAAGACCAGTTTTCATGTGTCTATGGGGACCTAGAGAAGCTGATGAGTGCATAGTAGATATCTACAGTAAATGTCCAACCCTGTTTCTTAAAAATCATGTTTATAGACAACTCAATTATGAATTATGAATTAGTGTATTTAATATTTTTTTATTTTGTTAAAGGATATAATGTCTTAAACATTCCTCCGGCTCACGTTAAATAGATCCACTGCAACTGGTCACTGTATATTAAATGTATATTACATCTGTGCAACCATTGTGATGTTTAAATGTCACAATGGTTCAGATGAGCTGGAAGCAACCAGGTGGTATCGTTGGAAACAGGTTGTCACTAGTCAAAATAAACTTGTCCGAACCAATATTGGTAATTTTTGTTATGAGAACTCAGAGTGTTTGGTTTTTCCTTATGTGCACGCAAGCCATTTAGCATTTTGTCATTCAAAAATAACATAAAACACAACAGGTGTAATCAGTGAGCTAAGATAATCTGCTAGGACGATGGAGGTCCGATGAACTTGAAGAGCCCTTAGATGTCTTGTAGCTTTGCCATGAGCCTCAATTTTACATAATAAGAAATATCAACACTTAATGTGTAGCCAAGACATTCAATTCACTTGTACCAACCTACTGTCACACGCAGCATTAGCTTCCCCAACATGTTGGACAGCATTAGATACCATACTAGGTTGATTTACATGTATATGGTTATTTGTTACATGTCATACACGCATGACTTATTAATGAGCCATTCATTTTCAATAAATGTTCCCTTTGATGTGATTTGAAAGCAAGACGTTAGTATGAAAATGGTGCTAGTGGAGCCGTTTCCTTACATTTTGACACACAGTAAATGTTTAGCATCTTCCTGAGAGAAGATGCCCCCAAGTGTGGCTGGTTATCAAGAAAGGAAGAAAGTGGAGCTGGTCCAAAGATATGAATGGATCTGTTTCTTTTCAGGGGTCAAGGAGTGACGACTATCTCTTGAAATGTTATTGGTCCTCAAGGCATAAGTCTAACACATGGACATGTGCTCTCCTTGAGAAGGTAATAAACCCCTGTCTCACAAAGAGTCTATGAATAAAGTGAGAGCTTGGCTTGCTGTAGGGATAAATGAAATACATCCCTTGTTAATAGTTCCTTCTCCACCCAAAGGTTTGGCTAAAGGAAAAGGCCACACTGCAGAGGGGAGACAAAGAAACGTTCTACTATGAGTTCACAAAGAATGCCTTCTCTGTTTTATCATACAAGACTCTGTAGAGCCAGAGGGCACTTCCCCTGTGTTTGTATTCACCTCTCCAGCTCCTAGTGAGTTTCCAATAACCCAGACAAAGCCGTGGTGCTCTGTGTTCTAGCAGCGTTGCACGAGATGCTGCAGCAGACATCTTTATTAATTAGCTACACATGAGGATCCTGATAAGCAGCTTAATACGTTGGATAAATGTTTGATTCTGGGGATGGTTTACAATTCATCATCATGAATAAAGAGGCATTAAATCAGCTTTCAGTGCAATGCATTAACTTTTTAACAGCGACAAAATGTATGTTAAATTCTGTAAATAATCAATGTTTCAGTTTTCGCCTGCGCAAAATATTTGATGTACATCCAGTTGAGTGTATTAGTAACTGGCAGTACTGAATCGAAAATGGAGAAGAGTTTGGCGTGACATTGATGTTATCCCTCTGTGGAATAATAACTACAGCCTAAAAAGCTGCTATTATTGCGTTGGAGGCATAAACACACACACACACACACACACACACACACACACACACACACACACACACACAGTATAAACAAGTCATGAATAAATGATTAAAATGCCCTAAATAAACATTTACAGTACAAGTACACACAAGGATTTTTAAATGGACGATAGACACATTTAATCCTTTAATGCAACTTGAAAAGTAATTTGAATTTAGACATCTTAACAAATACACATAAAAGTCAAACACAGGCTTGAAAATATTTAATGGTAGATAAAATATTACTGGAAAAGTAAAAGAAAATAACTTGCCTGGAAAAGAAACATTTCATAGAAGAGTCACATTATCATTTTCAACAGAATTCACTTTTAGACCATTTTAGTTTTTTCATGCTAATTATCATTAGCATTTGTGAAACTTTGAAGAGAGTTTCAAAATAAAATCAGTTTCTCCCAAGGCGTAGGTACTAGGAACCTTTTACATGGTATTAAAACTTGTAGCATATTGTGTAGTGGCTCCTGTGTGGATAAATGTGAACTTTTCATTAAGAGTTGGCATATCGTAGTCCTGTAATAAGCAAATATAATTGTTAACACTGTCTTGGTCAAGGTACCTTTGACCAAGACATTGAATCATGCTATGAGCTATCACTCTGAAGAGGACTGCAGACTGAATAACCAAAATGAAAATTAAGTGATTAGTTTGGTTTATGCATGGTTGACATTTATCATTTATGCACATATTGCTACCCAAATGTAATCAATCATTTTTATTAAAGAGAAACTGTATAACATTCACTACCATTGACCACATTAACAGTGAATTTACCATGACTTACTATCTACATCTACATCTTTTCTATCAAATGACTTATCTACATTTACAACAACATGGTTTTGGCACACTGCCTTTTTTAGAATAAAGTACATACAATCCATGGAAACACGAAGGAGAACAAGCTTCACAATACAAATCATTGTGACTGAACTTGAACCCAAACACTCATGCAAGATATTGGCTTAAGCCATGTACATTTTTATTGGTACTTCACACATGATATAGTACTAAAGAAGATATAATGAAATGATTACTGTATTATATTATATTTTGAGAGGATGAATTATGTACAGGTCAATCTCTCTTTGGGTCTGTTTGCTCAGAACTCAGAAATAGCTTCTGGGTAATTGCCACTGTAAGGCAACACAGAACCATCTACAGTGTATGTACCATGGTGACGTTATAGCTACATACAGTATTTGCTGTAAGGAGTAGTGGCTGGCAAATTATTGTTGCATGCTGTTCTGTTCTGACTTTGCTGAATGTCACTTAACTCTTTTACTTTATGCAACCAAACATGAAATATTTTGCTCAAGAAATTTTGTGCTCAGATTTTGTTTTGTTTTTGTAATTGTGAAACTTTTACTGCATTTTAAACGGAACCAGATGAGTTGATGGGTTATGTTAACACCCTGTTTCAAATATCACTGCAGTCCCACCATGCATTTTTTTTTTGCCCACATTTTTTAAAAGTCCATCACCACACCCTCTGGGCAACATGCAGTGCGCCATTGACTGTGTTTGGCGCCATGATCAACTGATTCACAAAAAGAAGCCTATAAAAAGCTTTGGAAGATAAGAAAGATAAACTCCCTTTTGATTGTTTCTTTGTAAATATAGGGCTTCATATCAAATGTTTCCCATAGCAAAGAAAGCATGTGTCAAACTCGACAAAACTATATTTGAATCATCGAATTTAATACGTTTGCTGGAACCCTTAAACCCAAAGATACTTCTAACTCCTTCATCAACCCATTCACTTCCTTAACTCTCAGTAATGTGACTGTTTAACGATAAATAGTCAAACCTAATTAACCTCTAGAAGTCTCAAAAAGTGGGTGGGGTTCTTAAACACACCATACATTTGGGTTTTCATATGGTTAGTTTGCAGTGGAACACTGGTGTCAATTGTGTTCCTGGTGCTCAGAACAAATAATGTTTTATATTAGATGAGCAGAACTAAAGATTAAACGTTAGTTGGCCTTAAGCAAGTTTCAGTTCGTAGACTACTGGCCAACCAGTGAAAAGACTTCTTTGTCAGTTGGAAGTGGTGACGTCAAATGGGCTTTATAAAGACATAAATTCATAGTTAAGCAGGAACAACACAGAAGTGGGAGGATGAGTCTCTGTGTCCTCCTCCATTTCTTAACTTGCATAACTAATGAGCCTCAAGCCCTTGATAAATTAAGCAGTGACTAGTGACTGCTCTCAGATTTGCACATACTAGCTTGCTGTCCACACTATAGGCCAACAATATAAAGGGATTATATACTGTATTTATATACTGTATGTTTTTATCCATTACTAAACAATTAACATGTTGGAGATGCTTGAATACAGCCACTATCAGGTGAGATGGGTTTATTTTTATTTCACAATAGATTGATTTCTGGAGTAAAATATTGTTTGAAAATGCCGCTAAAATTTTATATTTTGTATTTATGTTGTTTATTTATGTATTATTTAATACTGTGCCCCCATCTCTGATAAACTTCACATAGATCGCAACTTTTAATGCTATGCAGTTCATGTAGTCTAGTAGTTCATTTTTATATTGCTGCATGAGATGTTGATGTTCTGCATGAATCTAAAGTTTCATGTGACCATATGTGGAGAATTTTAGTAAATGACGCTATAAAAATATGCATTGCACTACTGAGATAGGCCCTTCATTTCCCTTGTAACCTAACAGTTTGAAGTGCTCTGTAACACAGTTCAAGAGCTTAGCCTAGTAATACAAAAAACAAGCTTGCATCAGCCTAGAAAATGTGGCTTTTAAAATTGTGTTTTCAGGTCCAATGATCAGCATGATGAAGTAGAAATGAGTCATTTAACTGCAGCCCAATAGTTTGATTTCATGGGTTTATAAGCTTTTGATTTATTTGAATTTAAAATAAAAGCACTGAACATGAAACTGAATCAAAGACATTTTTATTTTGATATTTTTTATCATTTTGCTCAGTGTATCATCACATTCAAACTGCATTGTGAAGCATTATTCCAAATCAAATCCACACGGGTATTCTTTGGTTGTAATGTTAACCTGTTGCCCATAGGTGCAGTCACACCTGGAGAATCCTACCAAATACCATATCCAGCAGGCTCAGAGGCAGCAAGTGAGGCAGTATCTGTCCACCACCTTGGGTGGTAAAGCCGGCAGCCAGTGTCCCAGCCAGCCCCCCGAACACGGCATGCCACCCGGGCCCGGCAGCAGTGCCCCTAATAGTCCCATGGCCCTGCTCACCCTTAGCTCCAACTGTGAGAAAGAGGTACACTACTTTAATCACATTAGATGTGGGTGCCATGATATAACACACTAACACACACACAGAAAGATTTTGTGGTATATTAATCTAGGAAAAAAATATGTTTCTATGTTACACAGATGGATGATGTCATTGATGATATAATTAGCTTGGAGTCAAGTTACAATGACGATGTTCTTGGACTTATGGACCCAGGACTCCAAATCAACAACCCGGTAATTTGTCATGATATTCCCTTCTTTGAAATGATGAATATGGTATTAAATAAATTATATCCATGTATGTGAATTTGACTAAAAATCAAAATCAAATCCATTTCTAAACATACATTGTAATGACACTTTTGATCATTTGCTTGTAGCTCCCTGTGTCTGGTAACCTTCTGGATGTGTACGGCAATCACGGTCATCCTCTCCCGGGCCTCGGTATCAGCAACTCTTGTCCACAAAACATTAAAAGGGAATACACAGGTAAACAATTGAGCAAAACCTTTAACACATAGTCCTGATTATCAGTATTGGCAAATGACTTGTATTGTTGGTTTACTATATCATTTGGGTTAAGCTTAATTGGGAGACATGGACAATACAATTAGTGCAGCAACTTGACTGTGAAATCAATTTAGGATACTTTTCAGTGAGTGATATCTGAATTGACTCTTTGCAGACTGTCTTGGTGAACCAAACCTCACTCCATATGTCAGATCTGACTAAAACACACAGTTTGTGAGGGTATAGTTTGTGCAGTATTTTGGCAGGAAGACTGTAAATTATTGAGTTTATGATCACTAAATCCAAATGAGGGGAAAGTCAATACATTTCTAATGGGATATTGAAAATAAAAGCATAAGTGTGAGCAAATGTGGATATTGTGTGCCATTTGGAAATGCACAAGATACTATTAAGTCAATTATTTACCAAATAATTACTCCAGCTCCTGGCATGAAGCAAGTACTGGACAAGCCTGGATCCTGTGGCCAGTACGAAAACTATCAAAGGCCAGAGGGCTTTCCAGTAGGTAAGCAAAGCAAAGCAAAGCAAAATGAAATGAAATGAAATGTAAATTATAAAAGATGTTTTCAATCTGATTTTTAGAAACTGTATGTGATATATTTTGTGTATAACTAAATTGCACACAATATGAAACAAACAGGATTGTAGAAATCAAAACTAATATTTTAGCTTTTTCTCCTACTGTACTCTTCATGTAATCAATTTCTTATTAGCTTAGCTAGCTAAGTGTGCTAGACTAAGTAAAATTTACTATGATTCTATTCATTTGTAGACTGATGTTATCTCAAAGCACTTACGTTCACGTTTCTCTTTGCTTCACAGAAGCTGAAGTTCGTGCTCTTGCTAAAGAAAGACAGAAGAAGGACAATCACAACTTAAGTGAGTCCATAAAATCTCATTTTTGTAGCAGATTTTTTAGTGATTCTCTTAATGCATACCTACAGTCTTTGGGACCATACTTGCTGTCAAGTATCTAAAGGTTTCCTTTAAAATATCAAAGCAGCTTTGATTTCCTGGGAGAACTTGTGTTCAATGTAAAGAAGTTGTAAAACATTAAAAAGTGTGATTCATATCAATTTTTTCTATGACCTGTAATTATTCCTTCATAAACTACAAAGACTGGTTTACCAGGCTGCTGTACTTACCATATATTGTATTTGATACATGTCAAATTATAGTTGAACGAAGACGGAGATTCAATATCAACGATCGCATCAAAGAGCTAGGAACCTTGATACCTAAGTCAAATGATCCGTGAGTATTTTTTCTATTTTTTGTTTGTCTGTTTGTCTATTCAGGCAATCAATCATTAACTTTGTTTTTAACATGTCACCCTTCAAGCATCCTTAAAGTGTAATGATGTAGTTGTTCAGAGGGGCCATGAAGAATCCTGTGCTGTTCTGGTCAGCTGGTCAGCTGACTCTGACTTTAGACTTTTGTCCCTGTTTACCCCAGAGACATGCGCTGGAATAAGGGCACCATTCTGAAAGCCTCAGTGGACTATATCAGGAAGCTGCAGAGAGAGCAGCAGAGAGCCAAGGAGCTCGAGTGCAGACAGAGAAAGGTGGAGCATGCAAACCGCCATCTAATGCTTCGTATACAGGTGGGTCATCAAGAGAAATCAAGCAAGAAAACAATTTTAACCATCTCTTCATAGATGCTGCTGATGTAGGGTGGTTGATTTTCACATAAAATCCAATAAACTGAGTTTCAGCTTATTTTTCATGAGTCTTATACCCAGATTCTGCTGTCTTCATTCAGCGTAGCCTGTATAACCACAATGTGTCACTTTTACAGATTGGTCTTTGTGTGGATTGAATGCGTTAAGTAGTGTTTTAGAGTTGCTTTGAGGCAGCTTATGCAGAACAGAGTCAAGCTAAGCTGTTTTCCCCTGTTTCCAGTTTTTATGCAAAGCTAAGCTAATCAACTGCTGGCTATAGCTTCAGATTTAGCGTACAAACACAAGGATCATATCATCTAAATCTCAACAAGAAAGTGATTAAGTGTATTTCACAAAATGTCAAATTATCTGCACTATTAGAATTAGTACTTTAAGTTTATAAGATGAATGTATTTTTAAAAATCTGGTGGTGGAATTAAGTTTAGGTGTGTTATATACATCATATTTTCTTCTTGTTTTTACATCCATAGGAGCTGGAGATCCAAGCCCGTGCTCATGGTCTTACAGTGGTGCCATCCCCATCTATCTGCACGTCAGAGTTGATGACCCGGGCCATTAAACAGGAACCCGTGATCGGTGACTGCCCCTCAGACCTCTACCAGCATACCTCGGCTCCTGACATGTCCCCTCCAACCACACTGGACCTCAACAACGGCACCATTACCTTCGACCAGATTCCCTCAGACGCCGGGGACACTGGCCCCTATGGAAACTCCAGGACCTGTAAAATGAAGGAGCTGGTAAGGGACAACACCCTGTCACCAATTTCCCATAGCGACCCTCTGCTGTCCTCCATGTCCCCAGATGGCTCCATCAACATGAACAGCCACCACAGTTCCAGCTCCAGTATGGAGGACAAGGAGCATGGCTGTTAGCATTATTTAATGCGGAAAGCCACAGTGACACTTCTTATCTGTAGCATCCCATCAGTGAGAGACATCCAATAAAGTGACTTAATGGCATCCACATGACTAAGTGGATAAATGAACTTATAAGTTATTTTTATCTTGATTCCATTTTTTTTCTTCCTTTATGCAGGTTTATTTTATGACCTCTAATGTTCAAATACTGATGTGAGTGTGACCATAGACATTTCCATACTTCTATGGTAGACATTATTTATACAGTACAAGCTTCTTTTCTTGATGCCATGTAAATTGACAGACCGATTGAAGACCACGTGACAAAAATATACACAGTGACTGAAAAATGTAGCATTACTGCTTTCAATATAAACTGGTCATATATAAACATTTATTGGTAATAGTGTAAAATGTTTACTCAGACTGTCCAAACCTGTTATATTACAGTGTTTACTTTACTAATTGTCCATAGAATGTTAGATTACTGACTCAGTCATCATTTGTACAACATGTACTATAAATCCTCTTGGCTTAAGGTTTGAACCAATAATCTGACAGTGTTTGAACTATGAAGCATTGCTTATTATTATCATTCTTATTCTAATCTGGAGAAATAGAAGATCAAATATTGACCAAAAGTTAAATATTATTATTATATCATCATTTATTTATTTTGTAATTATTATTGCTATTTTTTATTTGATTTGATTCACTCTTCATCTTATTTGAGACTTATACCAGTATTTGAGAGATTTATTTTCTCTGAGAAATCTTGTCATTTATAATGGCTCATATACATTTTGTATAATTCATATAAGATCACAGACACCTAAACTTTATAATAACTTTATTTAGGTATTAATTTTGATGAGAAGTAATTACGCAAAGGCTAATAGAAGGCATGGTAATATGACAATATAGTAAAATACATGGTAAATTATTATTTATACTTATACTGCAGTATTTCTTAAACCGTGTCTCGGCTGGCAGCAGTCTGTGGTGTGAATTCAAACTTTAAAAAAGAGAGATTTACCAGGCGTTAATAAGCTTAATCAGCATTGTGTGAACTCATTTGGCGAGGGTTTGAATGTAACGGATGATCATTTACATGTAAAGGTTCCGCACTGCAGGTTTTATTAAATTGATTAAAATGTGGTTTATATGCTAGCAATAACTCAAACACACTTTGCACCAAATGTATCACTTGCTTTGTGGGCACTGATCAAGTATTGATTCATCTTGCATAGCTCAGAGTAAATGTTATAATGTATCTTTTTCATGTCTGTACAGAACTGGTTGGTACCACACATGACATTTTTTTGTAAATGTTTGTTATCTCTTGCCAATATTGTAAATGGAAACGCTTGAGATGTTTATACACTGTATATATTCCCTTTTGTAAAGAAAAAGAGGAAAGTTGTGTTTTTTGGTTCATGTTTGAATACTACAGGGTCGGTCCACTGAGTGCAAGAAGACAATCCTTAACGCACTGAATCAAGTTCTTTTTTTTGGTATCATTACAGTCATATGTTTAAATGTAATTCTAAAATATTGTAAAATACTATTAAAATTTATTCTTAAAGATAATGAATCATATATACACACACAGATATAACAGACAAGACACTTCTTAGCATGAAGTGTTGCAAAAGTCAAGGCATGCAGAGAACACATTTGCCAAATTGCAGGGAGCAGTTGTAATCATTGCGTTGTGATTGTACTGGAAAATGGACTCAACTGAAAACAATAAATATCAGTAAATGTAGAATGACATATTTGCAGCTGTCATTGTATTGATGTAAATATCAATCTACACATTTGTGAATAATGTTTTTTGTGACTTGAAATTTAGAAGAAGGCTGTGTGAATATTTTCTGAGTCAAACATTCAACATACAAGGTCACAATTTTTCTACAAGCTCTCATGTTTATTTCAAATTCAATTTACATACTTGTGTGAATGATTTATACAAGTGAAATTTTAAACACGTTTGCACAACAAGGCTACAAGCTGCAACAAATTTACCTTGATGATCTGCAGCCCCCCTCAACTCGATGGAGCTTTAGACTCTGATAGCTCCATTTGGACTTTACTCCATAATTGTTTTTGGCAACAAGTTCACGCTTACTGTACACTACCAAGCAAAGTCGAAAAAAAGTGGTGAAGAAAGTTAAATGTGACACAGTAGAATTTATTTCCCTCAAAATTCTGTACCAAAACAGAGTGAAAAAGAGAGTGAATGTTAAACCTACATTTACAAGGAGGCCAGAAATATGACCTCTAGTACGCTAATGATGCTTTCAGTTTGATGTGTAATGTTTGTTAATAGCCTTAACTTTATCCATCTTATTCCTATCCCCATGATATCTAGTACTAATTATAGTATGAATATGTTTTTCAGTAATTGTTACTGAACCAGCATCTGTGAGAGGTGGCAGTATTCCATGGGTGTCCTCACTCTTTCTTTTGTGGAAAATAAATGATGTGGGGAATACAACCTGTCACACCTTAAACAAGATAACATGATTCACTTCTGCCTTCTTCTACCAAGGGATGAGAAGCCTACCTGAAGAAGTGGCTTCAGATAATGTAGCCATATGTTGCTACTTCATTGATGCTGTTGGTACTGACAGTCAGATGATGGACAACCTGAGAAGCCCTGAGGCTCTTCAGTACTTCTCTTCAGATAGAAAAGAACCTTGTCTATCTCACAACAGACATAGAGCCAAGTCAGCGCCTCAAAGTCTCACAAAACTCAGCTAACACAAAGTTATTGTTTTATAACTGGTATATTAAGCCACTTACTCAGGTTGAAATCACATCCCTCAGTAGTAGAAGATAGAGGTGGGATCCTATTAAGATAGGTATTGTAGTAAATGTGTTAATTTATTTTACAAAGCTCTTGTGGCAGTAAATATGAAGCTACAGCCAACAGCTAGCTAAGTTAGCTTAGCATTAGCACTGGGAACAGGGGGAAACAAGCAAACTTTGTATAATTGGAAATGCAAATAAGTGAACAAGTACACTGTTCATTATTCCTGCAGCTCTGTTTTCACTGTGGGTTTGTGTTAAAAATGATATAGCTTTATGATATAGCTTTGCTTAATGAAATGTGCATCCTTGTTGATTTAGCTTAATATTAAATTTGTCTAATTCCAATATATAAGCACTGACCTTGCCTTATTGTTGAAAAACTGGAATGAGACACATTGGATATAAATGGTAGAAAAGGTAGGGAGGATGAAATCATGATCATATTTGAGTCTCCTATATTACTAAAACACACATACAGTACACACTGTAAATCAATATACATCTTTATTCAAGCATGATTATATTTCATTAACAGAAAGTAGTTATAAAAATATGTGTTACATTAATTGCCAACTGGGGCAATACATACATGGTAATCAAGTGTCAGTGTTATAAAAACATAGCTTATCTCATTTCATCAAACAAGTTTCACAAAATGTATCAACAAAGCAGGCAGCATCTGGTACTGTCACCATTTGTATAGAAAGGATTATGGGAACACATGTTGGACAGAAACTTGTAAACAAAAACTTACAGTAGGTCATAATGCTGGTATTTCACCTTTGGCCTTTGTTGCCATATTTTGAGAATACATACTACACCCACCCCCCTCCCCCTTCATTAATATGAACAATGAAAATCTAGAGAACATATTGTGCCAGTAACATACGTTTCCTTACAAAATGTAAACAAATTCTCTTAAAAAGACAGATTAAACATATGGAGCTGTGGTGGGTCCAGGTTGAAGGGAAACTTAAGTGCAGAGGTTTCTCTCTAAGGGTCACAGTTGCTCTCCGAGGATATGCTCAGTTCATCACACCATTTTTCGTACGCCTTGAGCAGTATCTCATAAGATGTGTTATTAAAAATTTCTGCAATGATAGAAGAGAAAGAAAACATGCCTTAGCTATACTGCACATATTACATGAAGTCAGAACAATATGAGAACTAGGTCATGCCACAAATTCTATATGAAAAAGAAAAAAAAAATATATGAGTATTTTGCTGATCTAGTGATCATTTTTTCCTTCAGGGCCTCAACTGCTCTCTAAGGGTCTATTCAGACCAACATTTACAACAACAGAATTTGGGGGGAAATAACCCTAAACCTAACCCTTACCCTAAACCTTTGTCTGCTTAGTAACCAAATTATGTGTTTGTGAAAGTAAAGAGGACATCATACTTCTTCCTGTTAGCTACAGTGAAACAATTTAGGCTGTTTGAACAAATTACAGATCCTGTCATTTTGAAGCTGAAGACAGCCTCACTCTTGTGATTCTTACCTGCTTGTCCTAGACCAATAGGAAGAGGCATTCTGACCAGGCCACCTGAATGCTTCAGCCTGTCCTGCAGAGACGTCTGGATGAGCTCCATGGTACATGCTTGATGCCAGACAGGCAGCTCTAGGCTGACCATACAGCTGATGATCCTCTGCTTCTCTTCTTCACTCAATAAACCACTCTCCTGGGACACGTAAACCATGTAAGCCATATCAATGTTCACTGCTTCACCGTGCAGCAGAGATGGAAGAACTTTCTGTGGCAGTAAACAGAAAAGTGAGACAATGTGAGGAAAAATTTGAAAAATGTTGCATGTACCAACAAAAGATTTAAAGATAAAAGCTTAGCTACATCCTACCATCTCTAATGCTGGGCTGATAAGGTGGCCAAAGTCCACTAGTCTGTTTAGGTCATCCTCCCAAAGGTTGGGGGCAAGCTCCTCCAGCATGGTTGTGATGGCTATACGAGTTGCTTGTGATGGAGCGTCTAAGTGGTTGTGCCTATAGTCACTGTTATCACCCTGGAATCTAGTGTCCAGCAGCGAACGGCCATGTTTCTCAAGAAGCTCAAAGAGTCCTCTGTGCTTCACCAAGGCCATCTGCAAAGAACCATCAAAAATATAGAAAACTTCAATAAGCAGTTCAAATACGAAAGATAGATACATAAAAAGCATGGAAAAGGATTTCAGATACCACTTCTGTGTGTCTAATCTGTGCTGACCACTTGTCTCCCAGTTGTCTTGAATAACTGAGGTTTTCCTTTCTTATGAAATATTACATATGAATAATCATGGTATGAACTGTTGATCTCAGTGATAATGGGATTGCCATTCCCTGGGGAATATCAGTTTAAATAAATTATGTAAATATTCCACATACAGTAAAAGGGCTTTAACATACCTTTAACATCTCTGCCAGTCCATTGGAGATGTGTCGCCGAGGGACAGTTTGTATGAAGGACAGGTCAAGGAAGACAGCAGTGGGTGGAATGTAGGCACCCAGCTTGTTTTTGCAGTTTGCAAAGTTAACCCCTGTCTTTGCCCCCACGCTGGCATCAATGTAGGAGAGCAGTGTGGTTGGGACCCTGATGTAAGGGGTGCGTCTCCTGTAGAGAGAGGCAGCCAGGCCAACTATGTCCAGGCAAACCCCTCCACCAATGGCAATGATAGGCTCTGTACGGCGGTCCAGGGAGAAGTTGTTGACCTCTTCTAGGATCTCCAACGCCATCTCCATGGATTTGTTCTCTTCAGTGGTGGGTAGAGCCAAGATCTTGTACTGGACATTGCGGGCTTCTAAATATTCAGTTAGCTTGGAGCCGTAGATTTTGTAGACCTCCTGGTCAACAACCACAAAGCGTTTGACTGGCTTGTTTGTTTTTTTAATGTCCTCTATCTGCTGTGAGTCGGTGATGTGGCCCAGCAGGAGTGTGTCATTGCTTGGATCAAGCAGGCCCATGGACTCAGTTACCTTGTAAGTAAAGACAATGGGGGTGACCACTGTCCAACTGGTGCCCTTTTCTCTGACGCTCTCATATCTGCCGCAAAAAACACATGAAAATGATATTCATTATTGTGGTTTAGCCTACCTTCATTGATATAGATTGGGTGGACAAAATATGAGAAATACAGCTCAGTTAAACAGGATACAAATCAATCAAATTGTTCTTTCCATAGAATTATGATGATCAAAAACAGTTTGCTTCCACACACTGACATTGCAATTTGTGAAAAAGAAGCACAAGTTACACAACTAGTGAAAAGGGTAAAAAATGTTAGTTACACAACAGGACACTTGCAGTGAAATCAATACTTACGTAAAAAATGGATTTAAAAAAACAAAAAACTTACAAGACAAAACTTACAATAAAAAATAAGCATAAGCTGGAATGAGTTTAATAAACTACAGCCAAATTCAACAGAAAGTTGAAGTTGTTTACTGATATCAGCAACCAAGTAACCAAGCTTCCAGCTTGACAAAATCTCACCAAACTGTAACTATCAAAAACAACAGCTGATATCTCCAGGGTCTTTGTCTATTCAGCATCAGTTTTTTCGTTTTATATTAGACAGAGGCCCTGTTTGACTCTCAAGGACTACACTGAGCTTGAGCACAGTTAATATCTCACTGCCCCCACAAACCTAAGAGATAAATGTCATTGCCTCCAACATTCCGTGTCCTTGTTTTGGCTAGAAGCAGCACAAACAAATTATCATCACCCCCATACAGTTCATCTGGAACAAACATGCCAAACTTCTGTCTAATATTCCAGATCAACAATGCTCAATATGATATGTCTCAACATTGAAGTCTTTTGTACAGTTTTTTTTCCTATGAAATGAACTGTGTGATTTTGGATAGGACTTTAGACATCGGTCATATCATAGTTAAAACTTCTTCCCCCAACAGGAACACTTCTCTGTAAATGTAGTTATTAAGTGTTGTATTCCCTCAAGGCCTCTACATGGAATTTGAATAGTTTTCTATAGGTGTTAGGTTGACTGACAGCCTAATTGCTGCATGTCTACTTTTCCCCCTGAAGACTGTTTTGAGCTGTCATAATTCACATGTAACCCGACAAGTCAGAGGGTTTTGCAACAGAACCATCTCAGAAAGTAGAAGGTTATTGGATGAATCATCTATCTATGACTGTCTGACTTCTCATGGGTGTCACTCCTAAATCACACCTGTAGCTGCCACTAGTTCCATACAGGAGGCTGATTGGTACAAACCACGTTGAAGCCTGACAAGATAGATTCTTGTGAGATCTCGTGATCTTGTGAATCTAGCCACCTCACATGGTAAATTATCAAGGTATGGTCTTTTGAAAACTTGAATAACTTAAGGCATAATCCATTTTCTTAGAAATACTGGAAACACTGGTTCAGACAATTGTCAAAACTCCATCAGCCTGACTTACTGTACGTGCACCAGGTGCACATAGCACGTGGATGCCAACAAAACATGCACAACAACAGAAATGCTGCAAAAGCTTCAGAAGAATTGCTACTTTCATATTCATATTAAGATGTTTACTATCCAGTGCAGAAGTACAGAGCATTTTGGCTCTAAACATGAGTATATATCCCCAGAATCCTGATCAATCTGTTAGAAGAATAATGAAAGTGGCCCTTCATGAGAAATTACACTGAGCAATGACTGCTAAAAAATTACACTTAATTGATTGTTTGATTAAATGTTAAAAACGACTTTTACCTATCGGACTTGAATCTTTAGGTGAGAGGTCACAGTTATTGGTTTGTGACTGAGTTAATATCCTACTACCTACCATGGTTTTTATTTTAAACAGTGAGGGTAATCCACCCTTAACAAGGACTTTTAAACTAAACTAAACTAAATTAAATGTAACCTTACTGGCCTTTTTCCCAAACCCCTAATCTAATTACTGAGACAAGGGTGGAACTGAAACTTAAATCACAAAGTAGTCACTGAAAAGAAAAAAAAAGAATGCAAAAAAAAGGATCAAAATGAATTAGATTTGATAATTGTACACAGCTGTATTTCACTTTTTAATCTTCATGTTTTTCAAGACAAGTGATTTTAATCAGTCCATGTTTTAATTTGAATGTCAGTGTCCAGTCAATTCAAATTGTATAATGTAAAACAAGTTCATTTTCTAGATGTTTCCCAGAGGCTGTCTTAATTTACATTAACTAAACTAAATTCTTATTCAGAACATACACAGCCAAATACTAAAAAGGCATACATCCAAAATACTTAAAGTTAGAGCAACCACACTACATGTTTGACTATGAGTCAGACAGTGTCCCCATCAGGTCAATTGGGAAACAGCATCCTTTTCCCCAAATTTGCCATTTTCAAAATCTAATCAAATTTAACTTTTGGAAAGATGGTCCTGCTCAAAATCTATTCAGTGGAGACAGACAGACAGACAGACAGACAGACAGACAGACAGACAGACAGACAGACAGACAGACAGACAGACAGACAGACAAGACAAATGTAAAGTAAAAGCAAACATAAAATATGATCAACTTAAACACTGTAGCATACAATACTTCTACAACTTCAATCATACTTTATCTATGCAACTGTAATCATTTAGATCACTATGACGAAATAACATGTTAATACTTACATTTTTGCTGCAGAGACACAGTCAACTTTGTCCTTATTGACTTTTTTTCCCAGTTTGCGGGTCCATGTGCCTTTGACCCTTACTAAACTATACTCAGTTTTCTCTTCTTTGGTAACATTGTCCTCAATTTGAACCTTTCCCATTCTTAAGATGGTGACTGTTAGTAAAAGGTATGACCAGAGCTTAATACAGTCTTTCCGAAAATGCATCAGATGAGTCTTTAAATAGGGGAGGAGCATTTATACTTCTTCACATGCTAAAACATGTGGTGATCACATATAACATTTTGTATAACTGTGAGGTAACACCTCCTTGAATAACTGAACCTGGAGCTGCCATTGCTCACCTGCAGAATTACCTAACTCTAACATTTTGATCATTTTTAACATTAATTAAAAAGAAGATCAGTGTAGTTCATGATGAAGTTAGAATAAGTAAGGAAAGTGATAAATGCTCTTGCTGTTTAATAAATCCTTTAGCTCAAAATGCCAATATTTTTACAAATGAAGACAAATGACATTGTTTTGACCTTGACAGTCAAATCAAACATTTTCTTTTTTTTAAGCCCAAAAGATTCCAAAAAACTCACAAAATCTCTATTTAAATATGAAAACATGAAAGGACAATAGTTATGAGATTCACACCACAAAAATATTAATATTACTTTTCAGTGATACTGAAGGTTTACAGCAAAACTGCTCTGACATTAGTGTAGCTGAAGTTTAAGCTTTGGGCAACAGTGTGACTCAAATTCAGTGTTTCTTATCAAAGCTTGCTTCTTCTTTACCTTTGCTGGTGCAGTTCAACATTTCTTATTACATTATTATTGGCATCTGTCAATGAGAGAAATAATGTGAAAGCTTGAGTAGGCATGTCTGTACATGACTAAAAAAACTCCACAGTTTACATTTAGAAACCAGAACCAGAATGGATTGATTTATTAATAACTATAATGAAATGATGGATGTATACAACTTTAGTACAACTATCATTAACATCTGATATGGCTCAGTCTCCTGTGCTTTTCTCAGAACTTGTTTGACTTGGTTGCAGAGCTGGAATATCTGGATGTTACAAAATTCTTCCGACTAAGCTTACACAGGTACTCCTCTTACATACAACCAGTGTAATTGTCTTTAATCTGTAAATTGGATATGCACTTTCGGGTAGTGCATATATATTATAACTGTGTTTTAAATCCCTTAAATGTGAAATTTCTGGTTTAGCTAAAAAGTTAGACAGAGCCCAATACAGTTTTTGTTTGAATACCAGTGTCACCTATTGTTTTAACTTTTGTTGTTGTTTTCACTGCTTTATATGTGCAGTCCATCACAGGGCTTTTTCCCTCTGTGCCATGGTGTATAGCAGTTCTACCAACCATTTCTCATAGGCATGGGAATTGATATATAGTTCAACTGATTTTATTGTATTGTATTGTACACTATCCCAAATTTATGACAAAAAGTAGTCAAATAAAAGCCTATAAGTAGGAAAAAGTATTGGGATATAACCTTCTGACTGTGGAAGCTACCCAAAATCTGGCCAAAAAAACAAATGTACCTACCCAACACACATTCACTGTAAAGAGAAAGAACTGAGCTTGATGAAAGAAACAAGGCCACCAAATGTGTGACATCCTTTCCAGACATAGCTCACATCTTTTCTGGGTTATCTCTGGTGAACTGAGGTTAAGGTCCTCACTAAGTCTTCCAAGCTAGTAGCAACAAGACACAAAACAAGAGATATAGTAGATGTGGCGGTTGCTAGAAATCACTTTAAACTGCATGTTGTGGATTTTTAGCAGGGCACAATTGATGAAAATACACAGTATAGCCTTCAATGCAAGGTTGCATAAAATTACAGATAAAAACTAAAGCCAAATAAAAAAAACAGCCCTTTGACCCAGTATGATGAGATTAAGACCATCAAATGTCTGATGCCATTGTCTAATCCTAACCTCCCCTAACCTTTCCTAATGTGAATGAGGTTTCTCATAGTGGCAAATACACACCAAACTCTGCAATTCTCAATGGAACCTTTTTAGTTTATTTTTAGTATAAGTTTGTTCTTTGTTTTGTTACCCATAAATCAGTCCACTGATCCTGTTTTAGCACAAAAAAGGAGGAAAAAAGCCTCACCCAGTGTGCATTACTTGTGTAATATGAAGTCAAGTATTTTTCACAGTTGACATTACAATAATTATATAAAATATGCCTCCAGTGCCAGAATGCACAATATGAGGGATCTGAAATTGCCTAAATGGAAGGCAGATGTTATTGAGTCAATATTTGAGTTAAATGTGGTATGGTTTTTTATTTATTCTTTTTTTTAAGTATTTTAATATTAGTGGACATATTTCAAAACAGGCATGCACTTTTGTATCAATAAAGAAACAAGTAGGATTCAGTTAAAACTCTCACTACCAACCAACACCAATATTGGCACCTGCTATTTTTCTGACAAGCAGCGTCTTGAAACAAACACTCTCATTCATGTTTCCTTGTGGTGAATAGTGCACGGATATAAATAGCAATATCATTTCAGGCACTCCAGTCATTTCAAGAACTCCAACTGGTCATGGCTGCTCATGTGGTTTCAACACCATCAGCACCCTGGTCCCCCTCAAAGAAAAATATGAAATCATTTTGAAGCTCACAGATTGATGGAATTTCCATTAAGTAAGCCTGTTTCATAATACACCTGGACCACGTTTACTGCGTTTCTCACAAGTTATGAAAATCCACAGTAAGGAACGCGCATCGAGCACGTGCGACACTGTTGGATAATGCCTGCTCTCTCGCGTTGTGCAAGTTGTCAGTTACTCCCCTTTCATTCAACACAGTTGCTGTGATATAACACAAACTTCACCACCGCGAAATACCCATTTTGGGCTGAAAGCTGTGGACTTCGTCACGCCCATAAACGCTCATCGCACCATGCCAGCAGAAAAAGGTAAGTTAGGATTGTTATCTGACTTTTGCGTGGTTGGGTTAGTTAGAGTAGCCTAAATATCAGAAAGGCTTAACAGGTAGTAGTCCAGTGAGTATCGCTGCGCCTTATTTCATACATATCCACTACATGAACTTAAGGAGATGGCTGTAGGCTATGCTGTAACATTATATGTAACCTATATAGGTATCTATGGACGAAATCACAGGGAGTTCACAGTTTATTGTTAAACAACACACCAAACATTTGAATTTTGGGAAGAATGGTGTTCATCGCTCCAGTAGAGTAGAGACTAAGACACCTGTCTGTCACATGTCTCCTGTCAATACGGTCAATGGCCACTTCATTAGGTAAACCTGTGCACTCTAATTCAATGCAATACACCAGCTCAGCTCAGCTCAGCTCAGCTCAGCTCTGCATTTCCAGTTGGTTTGGTTTTTTTTACATTGTCAAAAAGGTGATAATTCTGCTTTATATTTATTATTGAGGTTACAGTGGGTGGTGGTGATGTTCAAGCCTGTATTATATTGAATGGTGTTTCTAATATTTTGTCCATTCCAACATACATGAGGGGGGCAAAATATTAGGAACACCATTCAATATAATGCACATGCACCCCAGTATGCCATCACTACTTAGTATAACTAGAATTATCACCTTTTCTGACAATGTTAACAAAAACTGAAAAAAATAAATAATAAAACTATATATATATATATATTTATCCACCATATGCCACCAGAACAGGTTCAGTGCACCTTGACATTGATTCTACAAGTCTCAGAACTCTACTGGAGAGATGAATATCATTCTTCCAAAATATATTCCCTCATTTGGTGTAACATATGATTCACATCATTTTCGTACTCGTCAAACCATTCAGTTCAGTGACTCTTTGTGCCCTTTAGATGGGGGTATTGTCATCATGAAAAGGACCCCTCTCATCAAGATAGAAATGTTTCATCATAGGATAAAGGTTAAAGAACACTTAAAACAATGTATTAACTTTCAGTGACCCTCCCCTCTAAGGTGGCAAGTTGACCCAAGCTATGCAAATATGTGTGCATGTCATTTGTTACAGAAACCTTGAATTTGTCATTTTCCCCCTAGGGCAGTGGTGAAAAAACTGAGACATAATATCGTTGAAATTGCATCTCAGGCTGTTCATCTGTTTTGTAAATAGATGGGTTATTACAGTAAAGTTTGAATATATATGACATGTATTTATGTGGGTTATTATGCAATGGTTGTACTGGTATGGCTCACTTGAGATCAAATTGGGCTGTATGTAGCCCTTGAACTTAAATGAGTTTGACACCCCTGACTTAAGAGGATCAATAAAGTTTATTGTACCTTACCTTACCTTAAGAAACTGTAGGAGATATGGATGTGTAATGCAAATAGATTTACTGACAAACACAAACTTAATTGGACGTGGCGATAGCAGTCACAATTCAGAGTGTCAGTGTTGAGCCAGTGAAATGCCACAGCAAAGTGTTGAACCACTCTGTCATTCAGACAGTGCCCAGGCGACCTTGTCCCTGTTCACGACATCACAATAAGATTGTTCACTTTTATCGCTGTCTCTATGGAAACAATCATAAAACCAGGTCAGCTTGACAGGGAAGAAGACAGCTGTTTGTCCCTCACTGCTGTTATATGTGACACATATGAAAATTGATAAAATTGCCTTGTTCCAGCCTCTTAAATATGAGCTTTTTTTGTCTCGCGTGAGAGTAAATGGATGTAATGAAGTTTTGGCAGTGGTGGAAATTAACTAAGTAACCTTTGTCCTTTACTTTAGCATTTCCATTTTATGCTTCACTCCACTAATTTTCAGAGGGGAATATATATATTTATTTAACAGCTTTAGTTACTTTTCAGATCAAGACTTGACAGATAACATAAGCTTTTAAAATCCAACACATTGTTAAAGATTTAGTCTTTTGACGTCTTACAAAAAGCAGAAATTTTCCTTCTAAACTTCTTAACTCACATACTTTTTATTTCAATAAATATTTAAATGATTCAATATTTCACCAAAAATACTACAGAAAACTAAAAAAAACTGAATACAGATGTGTGTATCAGAACTTTGTTTTTTCTTTTTTCCTCTCCTGTTAATCTCCTGTAGCGCTAAAATTTGAGTCTGCCATGGCTCAGGGAAGATACATGAATTTTATAATGAAATCGGTATCTGCACCAATAACAATCTGGTAGATCAGATTGATAGCCCGACATCATATTGTCTGGAACAAGAACGAGGTCCATTCATTACTTAACTGAAACTACATTTTGTTATTCTACCAGTTCCTGATACCCCAGTGGAAGTTCTTGTGGATCTCCTGACAAAAGCCAAGGAGATAGCTGCAGCAAGTGGTAATGTCCCAGATGAGTTGGCAAGTCACCTGCAGAAGGCTCTGGACATAGCCAGAGGTCTGGATGACTACCTGGAGATAATGACCACGCAGGAGAGTGAACCCCTGGCAGAGCTTTACAAGTATGTCTTTGCTTTGTACACATTATCATTAACTCCAAATAAAAATAAATAAATAAATGTTGCTAATATTTGTATTCACACTTGATTGTAGAAAAACAGTCTCTCATGATTGGGATCAGGTGCACAAGGAGGGCAAAACTATGTTCCGGCTCCCCAAAGAGTGCATCACTGGACACGTTGAAGGTTGGATATCAACTTAAGTGCTGTTCATATTCTATCACATTTACTAATTTAACATGTGATAACTTGTCCTCTGGTTTGTTTTTGACAGGCCAGACCCTGAAGATGCTAATCCACATGAGTCAAGCCAAGAGGGTCCTGGAGATCGGAATGTTCACTGGTTACGGAGCTCTGTCTATGGCCGAAGGGCTTCCTGAAGACGGCTGCTTAATTGCCTGCGAGCTGGAGCCATACCTTAAAGAGTTTGCTCAACCCATTTTTGACAAGTCTCCACATGGCAAGAAGATAAGTGTCAGGACTGGATCTGCAATGGACACCTTGAAGGTGTGAGAAAATAAATAATAACAATGCTGACTGTCAGAGAAGATCCTTTTTAAGGTCCATTCAGAAAATATTTGCTAAGCAGGGCACCATCAACTCTCCCTTTTTGGTGGTAGTGAGTTAATAAACTTTGAGGTACATGATCAGTCTCCTAAAATCTATGTGTCCTTTTCAGGAGTTGGCTGCTTCAGGTGAGCAGTTTGACATGGTTTTCATCGATGCTGATAAAAATAATTACATCAACTACTACAACTTCATCCTGGACAACAATCTGCTGAGATTGCAAGGGGTCATATGTGTAGATAACTCACTCTTCAAAGCCAAGGTTTATCTTAAAGACACCACAGATGAGAACGGACTGGCTCTTCGAGAATTCAACCAGTTTGTCTCTAATGATCCTCGCGTGGAACAGGTATCTTTTAAACTGTTAAATACTGCTGTATGTGTTTGACAGTTGTTGCTTTCTATGTTAACAATGTCCTTCTCGTTTCTCAGGTCATCATCCCTCTTAGAGACGGCCTCAGTGTTATCCGACGGGTATCTGTGGCTTCTGAGTGCTCCCGGTCACAGGTAGGCTACTGTTTAGAGAACACCAGTGATCACAAGTCAGTGAGCCAGTATGAACATAGACTCACACTGTCATTACATCTGCACTGATAACTGTCTCCTAGTAATAACATCACTTTTACACATGCTTGTCTTGTTTCTGTGTTCAGAGTAAAATAACAGATGATGAGGTTTTCCGTGGGGTCAAGGGGCGCCCCATCCTCGAGCGGATGCGTCTTGATGGAAAGGTGGCCTACGTAACAGGTGCTGGGCAGGGCATAGGCCGAGCATTTGCTCACGCTCTGGGTGAGGCCGGTGCGAAGGTGGCTGTTGTAGACCTGGACCAAGCTAGAGCTGAAGCAGTGACCACAGAACTCACACTTAAAGGTAACATGCACAAAACTTACACAACTTAAACATACTCCTGATACCATCAATTCCTTAAAGGATAGGTTCAACAGTCAAGCACCCAAGAGAACATTGAAACAGGCTTTATTTGCTGTAATCAATTATGCTGTTCATAGACTATCATCCAGACCTTATCCAGTGCAAAAATGTATTTAAAAGTTTATCTGAATATAATATGAAACTTCAGGCCTCCAAAACACTCAAATCAACTAGATATTTTCCAACTTTACAGTCTTTTTAATGTCAAAGTCCCTCTTTTTGTTACTATACTTTCATTGCAGTTGAACAGGAAAACACTGTTTGGGGAAACACAAAGAGGTGGTTTGATACCAAAAACACTAGTTTACATTGGAAGATATGTTCTTTGTATGACTTGTTTTGACTGGATGGCTGAAATCAGTTTCAGATAAGCTTTTAAATACAGGTTTGAACAAAACAAGAACTTGCTTTTTTCCCCCCAAAGGAAGAGATCTCATTATGTCCAGTATGAACAGGAGCAAAGTGAGCAAAAGCTGATCCAGTGTGCATATGGGCACCTGACTGCTGTTTCAAGACAGACTTGGAAAAAATGTAAAACTGTCCCTTTAAGCGGGAGTGAGAGATTTCTGTCTCCCCCTTCTGGCAGAGAGAGTAAAGGGGAGCCCTTGGCTGTGATTGCCTGACACAGGCATGCAGACACATGCACACCCCGAATCACAGGCACATGGAGAGGGCCAGTAAAAACATATATATGGTCCACCAGTGCAAAAGTATATTTTGATGCCAATCCACTGGGATTTATCCCAATATGCCCGATGGCCAGTACACCTCTGAATGTAACCTTTACTGGTTGTGGCTGTGAAAAGGTGGCTCTAATGTTGATCCATTAAGTTCAATATCATTTGGAATGTCTAGAAGAACCACACGATTAATGGCTAAATGGCCAGCGCCAGATAAAAAACTCTGTATACTGTGAAATACAGAGGGATTTATGTATGGTGTCATCTCGCTTGGCAAGGGCTTGAAAATAAAGGACTTTATACGTAAAAGTTCTGCACTGCAGGTTTAACTCCGTGTGAACTGTTTTTATTGTATTCAGCAAGCAGATTTCCAACCTAACAGAAACATACTATTTGACAATGATTGCCATGTGTTTACATGCTGGCTAGTTGAACATACATTTCTTCCTCAATCTTCAATGCCCCAATACAGTAGCTCAGCAGTATCATACAGTTGAGCCCATTTTCAGGTTACTTTGATACAGTTCTGCTAGTTTTAGTATAAGTCTACATTAACTTCTTGCAAGTGGCCTATTCCCATAGTCACTCACTTGTCAATCTACCATGAATGCTGTTGACTAAATTCATAATTTTTAGTATTTTATTTTACTAGAACAACATTGACATTAAAAACTTATTTTGCAAGAATATCGTGGCCATAAGCATGCTAAACAAAAACAACATAAAAAAACAAGTTATACAGACAGATCTTTGACAAACTCTTGTTAGTCACTATAAGATGATGATGAATAAAATTGCAACATAAGAGTAAATGAAAATACAACTTTAAACCATTCATAGAATTGGACTGAAAAAGCAAGCATACATTATTAGATATTTTTCTTTATTACACATCCAGAGGTATGTAAAGAAAAAGTACATCAGGACCATGCTAGCTTTCCCCTATATTTAAGGCAAATAACTTTAAACGTTGCTGCATCTCTCAGTCCTTCATTTCCAAATCATTTGTCTGCCGGTGTGATCTAATGAAGAAAAAATAATCACATTTGGAGGAAAGTATCCTAAGACTGTATAGCAGGCTAACATCTGAATTATACAATACCTTTCCTGAAAATATATTATTTTCAAAGCGGTATTATCATGATGCTCTTAAAGGTGCTAACTGTTTAGATTTAAAAGATTACCCTATGGATGACTGACACAGTTCACACTTCACTTAATCTTTATCTTTAATATTCATCTCTATGTAATATAAATGGTTGAGGCAATCACTAATTTGACATTAACATAGACATATATTTAATTAATAATTAGCATTTTCACTATAGCTTCATGCTTCTCCTGTAATGTCTATCTGACAGCCTAGGTGCAGTTGTTGTAAAAGCTGTCCACAATAATCTCACACTGACGTGATGTTATTATTTTGAGACAGTGAAGGACAAAGAAGAAATATTGGTTTTCATAACAGTGCTTTTATTTTTTTGTTTTTGTGATTTTTATGGTATCTACTCTTGTTTGGTGTCATAACTGAAATAGTGATCCATAAATGGCTCTGTAGATGGAGTAATAAACTCAAAGAAATACATGACAGCTGGTAACTGGAGGGGATGCAGACAGTAGAAAATATCTTGAGACTCCTGTGGCAAGATGAAACAACCCCATTGTCTCATGTTAACCCTCAACTATACTATACTATATAGACATACTAAATACTACTACTATCTCTATCCATGACATGAATACATTAGAATAGTGTCTGTGTACTTAAAATGTGTTCAAAGTATCAGGAGTTGTCAGTGAGGTGAGTTTTAGGTTTTCAGCCAGCAGATGGCAGTCTACTACAGGATAAAATATACTCAGCCTGGCCAAACATGCTCTATGAAGACTATGTATATGACAGAGTGAAATGCCCCACACCTTTTAAAAAAAGAAAGCAAGAGCCCATGTAATAGCAGTAGGTTTCATTAACTTAGTTTATTTAACATGGTGTGCATTATTGTTATTCTTAAAGTAGTTTTTTTTTTGCTTACACATCCCAAGCTATTCAGTTCATATTATGCATAATGACACATGTACATAGTATTATAACAGACACTGCTGTTATTTGTCTTTTTGTTTTTTTTAAACAGGTATCAATGCCATATCAATCACAGCTGATATAAGCAAGTCAGATGATGTCCAGAAGATGATTGACAACATTGTGTCCAAATGGGGAGCGATCCACATCGCTTGTAACAATGCTGGCATCAATATGAATTCAGCCAGCGAGGATACCAGTCTAGAGGAGTGGGACCAAACTTTTAATGTCAACCTGAGGGGGACGTTCATGTGCTGCCAGGTGTGTATCACCTGCTGTAAAAGCCTTGTATGTGTGTGTGTGTGTGTGTGTGTTTGGTAAACTATGGCCATAACAGAGACAGTTTATTCACTTCACTGTTTTGTTCAAGTGTCATGCACAAATGTCATTTTTGAAAAGGACAAAAAACACATTGAAATGGAAATATTACTCAAAATCCTGGTATAGTTTTCTTAAAAGTCAATTAATTAATTAAAAAAATTAAGACGTAAGACTTTCATATACTACCGTAAAATTAGCTGCTCTAAACACTTAAACGCTTCACTGTTGCTTTAGACAAATGCTAACTAGATTTGTTTTCCAGACCAGACGTACTTCTATAGGTTTTAGATAAAGGAGACATTTTTGACTATACAGCTGAAAGACTTAAAGTTGTGATGAAATTCAGCATGATGTTACAATTCACTTCAGTGATTTACTCCTAATGTCTTGCTTGGATTACTTTTAATAATATGCTTTCTTTGGGTTATCTAATACCTTTGGGAAACTTGAATTATTGCACAAATCCAACTAAGTTTCCATTTGAACAGAAACAGCATATCAAGCAAAGGTAGACTAGGGTGGATGTGAAATAAATGGGGATGATGATAATAGGGAAATTACTAACCCTCCTGGACTGATTGATAAGTTTTCTGTCTGAAAAATGTAGTTCATTTAATGTGATCGTCACAAGGTCTCATCACTTTGTCCACACGGGTCATCTGAACGCCCAAAATAAATTTGGATCACTTTCATTAAAATTTTTGGAGGTTTTATTTAACTTTTGTACAGCTGTGGTGTTCCCGGTCAAAAATGACCGGTTATTAGAAATTAATGGGTGAGACTAGAATTAGTGAATAAAATTGAGTTCAAACGCATTTCCCATTCATCAGATGGACACACTTCCTCTCCCAGAACCCCACATGCATGTGTGTTTGAGCACGCACACGCAAACACACACATGCACACACCCACCTCACTTACCTCTGGCAAATTAGACTTTTTTAAGGCCTTGCTCACAATTCATTGTGTGGCAGCATGATGGCCAAGTGATATACTGTATTTGAGGCTCTTGATCATATCTTTGATCATGATTGGATTTCAAACAAATATCCTTGTAAAAATATTACACAAAATGATAATAAAACACAAAATGTTCCACCTGAGTATTTGTTATAGTCAAAATAATCCATACATTAGGCTTCTGTTACGCTGCAAAGTTGTATAAATTCAGGTCAATGAGGCCTACAATCCACAAAAGTAAATAGAAGTTCAAAACATGTAGTGTTCACAAGAACTCAAGTTGAGAAAAGATCTAACACAATAGGTAATAATATATGTGTTATTATGGATTTATAATTCGCTACAACGAGGTGATCATTTTGGACCAGGAACACAGAGTTAATGAACATGAAACAAAACAAAACACCAGAAGGGTTAAGTCAGACTTTTATTCAAACAAATTTGCTTCGATGTAGCCAGAGTCTCCAAATGTTTACACATGCAGCCTCACTGTTTTCCAACCTATTAAATAGTATTCAACAATGCACATTATATTTTGAATGAACAATGGCAAGTTTGTTGCCAATTACAAATCTTTCTGTAATGTCATCATATTTGCTGAAAGAACCAAATTGGTTGTGAAGAATCAATTCCTTCACTTGTCTTTTTCTGTTAAAACTAGTAAGAATTTGACCTAATTTCTGATGGACTAACTAGCTTAAGCTGCTCTGTAGTTACTAAAATTAGTCCTGAAGTGTCTAGTCTCTGTCTGATGTCTATATATATATATGTGTATGCCCTGCCAGCCCTTGTTGCAGCTTTGTAAGCCAGTCAAGTACCCCAAATGTTGTTAAAATGCTGTTGCTGTCTCCGAGGATAAACTAACATGTTTTTGTGTTGGTCTGTGCTTGAGTTTTTGGTAGCATATCAATGCCATAATAAGGTGTTTAATGTGTCTCTCTCCCCTGAATCCTTGCCTTAGGCAGCAGGTCGAGTGATGTTAAAGCAAGGATACGGCAAGATTATCAACACAGCCTCCATGGCCAGTCTAATAGGTGAGTGATGATTCTATTCCCCCACCTTCTCTCTGGAGCCCTTCCATGTCTGCTTTTAATCTCTCCATTTGGCGTGGAGTGTTGGGCAGAGAGGAGGAGGGGGAGGAAGTTAAATACATTTGTACTATACGGGAGTACACATCACATTAAATATTAACATTAAATATTTTTTATCATCAGGCCGCAAGTCGTCATATCTGAGTTTAGATCGTTACATCTGCAATGTTGAAATAAGAAAAAAGAAATCAGCTTAAAGTGTCCTACAGTGTTGCTGTTTATGAGAAAACTTAAGGTGAACCTGCGCCTTTTTAAACAGGATTAACCAGCTTTTCTCCTTAGCGACTTTTACCCCAGTTAAAGTGTTGTATAGAGATGCATCCACCCCCTGCATACGGTATAGCTGCAAACACAAAGTGTTGTGATTGCGTCTCGCCGAGCCAGTTTTGCATCATAATAAACATCCCCCTCTCTGCGGAGCTGTCTGGAGGATGTGGAAGGCAACCTGAGGTCCAACTTGGGAGGGGAGGGTTCCTGTGCAGCGGCAAAACCCCAGCCTGTGCCAGCGGCCTTGTTTGAACAGCGGAAGACACTTTTTCGAGTTTAGTGAGAGCCTAGTAAAAAGCTGTGTAATTCGCAGCTCGGTGAAATGTTCCTCCTCCAACAGGTTCCTCCAGAGGAACAGCAACACTTCATCAGCAGTATAGTCAAATCGCCAGTAAACCACTGTGCCATATGGGCCCCAGTCCCGACTGCAGGGGCAATCTGTAAAACAGGAGCATGCTGGCAAATAGAGGCCGACATAAAAAAAATGATCAATTACTCACATTACGTACAGTCCTTCAGGAATTTACTTTATTGGTCTGGACATCTGTTATAATATTGTCATAATGTGTAATCAGATGGGACCTGTTCTAGCCAAGTGGAAGCCCAAAAAGCTGCCGTAAATGCCCAATTAAAATGCACAATGACAGCTTTTTGTCCATCTGCTGAATAGAATGTGTGTGTGTCTGCTAACCTCACACCCCCCCCCCCCCCCCACCCCTCTGCACACACACACACACATACACACACAACCATCAACCACTATTTTGCTGAATGATGGCCAAGCAACTCAAAGACACCCAGACAGGAAAAATATCCAAGTTGATACGGTCACAACTCCGCTTTTTTTGGCTACGTGATGACCTTACTGAGAGATTAGTGACACTCTCACACTCATACCTGCAGATCTCCACCGCATATTAATGCACATTACAACAGCAGCAGCATCCTGGGGAAAAAGAGTGCATCATTTGAACTCCTTATCAGCTCCGAAGAATTCCAAATGTAAAAGGCGTGCCTGATAAAGAGCATGTTTTCTACCACTTGAAATGGGCAATAAGTAGCAGGGTGAATGTTAAAGAGGGCTTTGGTGAATGCTCTCCTTCTACCTCCTTTTCCCTTCTCTGGGGATTACTGCTCTTTAAGACGGCGAAAAACATCAATGCAGGTTTATTTAAAGGATGAAGGCATTTTCTGAATGGTATTTTGGGGCCGTATCATCAGGTCTTGAGCGAGGATTAGTGCTGTTAGGCATTTTGAGCTGTGTTTCCTGTCCTGATAAGTCGGATTTCACCTTCAATCTGCGTGTAAGCCCTGGGCTCTGCTCCTCCTCGCCTGCTCCTCTGAGGTCCTAGCCTACCCTTATCCAGCCCAGCCCAACTTTACCTTCCCTCCCCTATCTCGCCATACTCCAGTCAATCCCACTCAACCTTACTTTCAGCTACAGGCCCGTCGTCCCACCCTTTACATCTTATTTCCTCAGCAGTTTCCAACTTCTACCACTTTTTGCCGCACGTTTTTCCTCCCTTTTTTTTTTTTTTTTTTACCCGAGCAATATATGCGGGATGCTCCAGCCTTTCTCCCCAGGATCGGTCCCTGCCTCTCCGCAGCTGGCCGGTATTTATCATCCCGGTCTCACATTGAAGCCATTTGGCAGTCAGATCGGCGGGTGACGAGGTTAACTACTAAAGTTGTATGTAACTTGGAGCCTTTGTTGTGATGATTAATCAACCAGCAGAAAATGAGCCCCTGTCTCGGCAGTCCCATGCAGTGTGCAGCATCTGTGATGGTCAAGGCAAACAAATGGCTCCCTGCCTTTGTTGCTGAGGACAGAGCATAACTGGACATTATAAGCAATTAATTTTATATAGCTCCATCCTCAGAGTCCCCAGCAGCTAATGGAAGCTTTTATGTAGAATCTACAAGAAACCACATCTGCTGTAATATAAAATCTATAAGTTGGCACCTTTTTCTGAGAAAAGGAACTATTGTGTTTTTGAAAAAAGAAACCCTTTTCTTTATTGATTGCTTGCCAGTAAATGTTATCTTTATTAATCGCTTGGCTAACTGATTTTCTTGTCCTCCCTCCACCTTGCAGTCCCCCATCCCCAGAAGCAACTTTCCTACAACGCCTCCAAGGCTGGAGTGGTCAAACTGACTCAGACTCTGGGCACCGAATGGATCGACAGAGGAGTGCGTGTCAACTGCATCTCGCCGTAAGTGCTGTCTGTTCTCAGCTTTAGTCTTCGTGCCAAAAACGCGCCGGTCCACCTTGAGTGTTGTACAGCACAGAGCTGCGAAAGAAAGTGGTGATTAGTGTGTTTGCTTTCATATGAAGAGCCCCATTTGAGAATGATGCGCTAATTTAAGTCCTCAAACAATGCATCAGTGCTTAATTAGATGACGTCTTGAGGGATGAATCAACCAAACACTTGCTCTAATTGTTCTATTCAATTAGGGAATCAAATTTGCAACCTCACTCCAAGTGTCGGCGCAACAATAGCGCCTTGTTTGTATCTATTTGTCTGCGAAGCTGAGCAGAAGGAAGAAAAGAGGAGAACACAGGAAGGGCTGTGTGTGTGTTGGAGGGTGGGTGTTGGGGGGGTGGTGGTGGGGGGGGGGGTTGTGTGTGTTAAGCGGAGCATCCCTTAGCCCCTGCCATCCTTGAGCAAATCCGTCCGGTGGCACGGGGCGAGCCAGGCCCAGTCACAGCCCCAGAACAAAGCCCTCACACACACGCGCCGCACTCAGCTTTATTTATCGGCAGCTTGTTTGCTAATTTTAATTTGCAAAGAAGCAATTCTCTTTTCCCCTCGCTAACTGGGTGTCTCAATGGGCCGCTGATTTCTTTGAAGTGACAGTCGGTAAATATGCATAAAAAAGGGACACAATTAGCGCTCATGAGGTTGACTGGAGCCTGATTCCATTGGCAACTTTAGCCGCAGCGGTGATAAGCTGCATTATCTAGAAAATTGGCTGAGGGAAAACAGTACCTCTGATTGCCAGGAAAGGTTCCAGATAACAGGGCAGCTGAAGAGAAATATAATTGAGGTGGAATATGTTAACCAAGGTGTCACACGCTCCTTGGAAGTGCTAATTTAGCCAAATGTTGGAATTCCATATCAAGGCGCCGGGATACATAGACAGTGATTTGGGCCTTACGGCTTTTAGTCACTGTCACGTCGATTGTTTGAAAAGTCAGGAGTCGTCTCGCATTAGGCGCGAGCAGGCGTGTTGACATATTTATTTAAATGTAAGCTCTGTGATGTTTTACTGCATACAGAGGAGAACTTGCATTTGTTGTGACTGAGTAACAGTGTCAAAAGCGCTATTAGACACCAGTAGCAGCCACCAAACCAAAAGCGGCACACCTGTTTCCTTATAAATTCAACCAACATTAAGTCCCATCTCAGCATGAAAGTAGTTCAAGCCCATTTCAATTAGGAACCAGAGCAGAAATACGAGGGAGTTGCATATAATAAGTACTTAACCAAAGGCTATGAGCAAATTATACCAGACGTCCCCTTTATACCCGTGGGCTCTTCCTGAGATGTGCCAGTCATTAAAGTGCCAACAGTCCCACAGTAAATATCATCAGAGATGCTATGCCATGCCCTTTCTTCAAAGGATAATTGGGTTTATTTTTGTCACCAAAGTGGTGGCTCTGAAACTACGCTGTCAGTCCTGGCTCTGAACTGTGATGCCTTCTGATTTCATTGTGGTCTTTTTTTTTTTTCTCCCTCCCCCTTTTCTCTCCCTCACTTTCTCTGTCGTTCTTTTCAGGGGGATTGTTGACACCCCTCTCATCCACTCGGAGAATCTGAGGCCTCTGGTGAAGCGCTGGCTGTCAGATATCCCTGCTGGTAGACTGGCTCAAGTGACAGACCTGCAAGCTGCAGTGGTCTACTTGGCATCTGACGCCTCCGACTACATGACAGGGCATAACTTAGTCATAGAGGGTGGGCAAAGTCTGTGGTAGAAGGGGGGATAGATGAAGAGATGAGAACTTTCTGGGGTTTATTTTTTTCTTCTTCCCTCTCACTCTCCTGGTGTTAGACTCAGAAATAGCTGGCACCCCATGTTACTGTATTTCCTTTTGACACATTCACAGCAGTATTAGTTTAAATGTTACTGCAGTGTCATAACTTTTGGTCAGTTAAATACCTCAGTACGATGACATGATTTTGTCCTCTGTGCGTCCCGAATAAGTTAAATTCTGTCATGTGTGCTATGACTGTGACTGTGAAGAACACTTGTCAACTTGAGAAACTTACTGAGAAAATATCTGTGAAGTTCGTGAGATAGAGAAAAAAGAGTTACTTTGCCTTTAACGTCCGAATTGTTTCATCACAATTTTTTCTCTATAGCATGTTATCGTGATAGTATTTTATACATCAAATATTGTTGAAACACACAACTTATCTGTTGAATGTAACTGTCAGTGTCTATCTTACATGTCATTGAAAAGAAACTGATCTTTTTTATTGTATCTATTGCAAAAGTGCATACTTGAAAAGTTTGGTTTTGTACTTTTTTTTTACTGCATTATTGCATTGCATTTTCATACAAATGCAGTTTAAAGTGCCTTACATGACAATAAAGGGAATGACATTTAACAAGTAACATGCATGACTGACTACAAATGTGTTTTTTTACATAACCAAATGAACTAGAATACAGTATATAGTATAAGCTATTGTATATGTTGGCACCACAAGTAAAACCTTGTAGTTATTGGGTTTAAATGTTCTAACAAGATTCCAGAAATTACCTAATACAGTGATTCAGTGATGGCCACTGGTTACCATTCACAGCAGAAAGGGTTATCAGTGAGACACAATGTGCACTTTATGCACCTTGACTCCCTCTCCCTCTGGTCTAAGACTCTTGTGTACCATACGCGGGGGTTACAGCATCCCAGTCCGCCTCTTTCCGGCTCTTTCTGTCCAAATGGTCCTCACAAGTGGTGCTTGTGAGCGCCATCTTAATTGCTCCATTAACTGTTTGTGTGCTGAAAAACAATACTTAAAGGAGAGGTTAGCTGAGGACGTGACCCCAGTCGCTGCAATTATATGAAAAGTAGTGGCCAATTAGCTCTCTCTGCAATGTGACACTGTTGCTGTTTATGTGAACAACTTCAACTTCTCACTGTTAGCGACTATTCTCTGATTTACATAATTGGGGGATTGGTCATTAATGGGAATGGCATGTGAGAGGATCCCATTAAGATATGGAGTGAGATCTGATCATGTCCTCTGCTCTGTGCTATTTATCTCCAGCTGCATTGGCACATTAGAAATTATTGTGATTCTTATCCTCATATTTTATGGTGAAATATCCAACTTTGCCACGATGTGTGCATGCAAGATTTTTGCTGAATTTGTTCAGAGGAAAGCAACTTCTAGGTCACTTCCCCGTCTTGCCACTGATGGGCAGTATAAAGGCAGGCAGAGAAAGCACCGACGCTAAGTTACAACAAGAGGTTATCACATTATTTGCTATCATCTAAAGGTAATAACAGTGAACTCTGCCTTATGTGTATGTGGAGAGATAATTATGAAATAAGAATACCTCTCCAATTCTAGTGTGCAAACAGCTGATCATGGCAAAGAAATGCTGAATAAATACTAATATATTTTCAATTAAATTAGGTTTGATAGTGGACAGTTACATTTCAAATGCATTAAAAATTCATCAGTCCATCGGCTGTCAAGAGGAGATTGAGGTAGTTGTTTAAGTGCAGAGGCAACGAAGTGCAAATATTAATCTATAACACGGGTTGGTAAAATGCAATATCCATTTGCATCTATGGACCAAATCTTTACTAAAGACAAACAGGACTTAGTGTATTTCATTACAAGTTGAATAAAGGTGAAGTTGGGGCACGCAGCATGGTTTATTTTGACTTTTGAATGCAAATAAAAATGCTTGTTGCATCCCAAAGTCTACCAGAAGGGAATCAAACTGTCCTTCACAGAGACCAAAAGCTTCTTTTACCTGCAGTGCTATTCACTATCATCAGTCAGTGGCAGTGTCTAAACTGTTGTTTTGCCGTCCTGTTTTGCAGCACATTAAACTCTTTCAAAGGCCTCTTGGAAAGGTCTTGTTTTGTTTTACAATTGCAGCCGAAAGAGGCAAATCTATAATTTGAGAAGCAAAATATGATATCCCCTCGAATGCCATAGCCTGCTTCATGAGGTGTAAGTGATCTTGAATCCATTATTTATGACCTCCTTTTGCTACCATTACACTGAAGAGTGGAACCCTGTTGTACATAGCGCTGTTGTGCTAAACAGTTCCCCAGCAGAAAAAGGCACTTGTGCCCTCGCACTTCAAATCAACTTTGATTAATGCTCAGGTCTGTCACGGCATGCAACGTTTTACAGCGGAGGGAGACCCGGGTCGATGCTGAACAACACAGTGAGGCAATATGTGTTGCTGAGCGGGCTGTGTCCTGGTGACAAGAGGACCCAAGGGTTTATGGATGACATATTAACATTTGACAATATCAATACACTTTTATCGATGGATCATAGTGTGCTGGTACATACCTACTCAGTGAGGTGTTTGAAGATGAAATGTTACCCCCTTATAAATTGAGTTGAGCCCTCTGATGCTATCATCAGAGGTGGGGCTGCGCAACAGCAAAAGGAAATGTCAACATTTAGCTTCTAATAAGGCCTAATATTGCTGTATGAACATCAAACTTAATGGCCTAAGACGGTTTGATTTGGCTGATTACATGATAGAAAATCAGATCCAAATTGCTGCAAAAACATTGAATCATTTTCCCTCAAAATACATGTAAAACTTTACTGTGTCAGGCATTGCTTTAAAAACTCATTTATTTGAAGAAAATATCTAAGATCCATTAAAATGAACAAAGAGAGTAGCTTGAAAACATAAACAAGCCATTTTACTATGCAGCAGTTACAAACTGTGGACTGAGACATTTCAGCTTTAGTGTGTAAACAGATCTGTTATTGATGATGTATGCTGTGTCTTAAAGGAATAGTTTGACATTTTGGGAAATTTGCTATATTGCCAAGAGTTAGATAAGAAGATTGATACCACTTTTCTGCACATACATACAAGTAATCTTCTCATCTTGGCAAGACGGCAAATAAGCGTGTTTCCTAAATCTATTCCTCTTAGATAGAAATGACAAACAAGACAAGACAAATAATTTCATAGTTTATGTCCATTTAATGAAGTTAAATTTCTCTGACAAAAGCATTGAACCGACTATTGGCTGCAGTTTCAGTATGTTCATGAGGGGTTGCATCAAGTCTGATTAGCTTGTTGTGTTCTCACGTGAGTGCACATGTGTGCATGTTGCTCTTGATTCGCTGAAGGCACTGGATCACTGTCTACCAATATTTGTTATCTCATGTGTTATTCATTGAAAAGCTGTTTTGCTGTTTGTGCTCCTCATGCTACCTGCTGACTTCACATGAGGTCACTTTAACTGGCTGCTGTGTGTACTCAGATGGATTGCCAATAAATAAAAGTGTGAGGACTTTGTCAAGCTGCATTATTACATTACATTATGTTTGAATCCATGTGATGTTACTTGCACAGTGCATTAGCATGCATTATTAAGAGGTTTTTACTAAAACCATGTTTCACTCACTTTTGTTGTGTTCTCTTTTAGCATCTTGGCTTTAAAACACAGAATTTCTTCATCATCAAATCAAATATTTGATAATCAAATCACAACATATCTGATGTGTTTTACTTTCATTATATGCCAGGACTGCAGTAACACACATGTGTTCTTGTTGTTCTAGCAATGATAGATTGGTGCTTTATTTTTGCTTGACTGCTTGTATCAGGTTTGATACTAATGCATTTAGCCAACATGAATATGATTGTGTTGGGTTTTTTTTAAAGATGCCTCCTTTGACATCTCAAGAGGTGTCTACAAAACAATTCAAATGTCCAGATCCTGTATCCACAGTGTAAATGTATCAGGCTTTTATTCAACATTAATACTGAGCCGGGGAAACATTGCACTCCGAGTTCTCTAATTACAATGCAGCTAATGTATTATTTCCTCCCCATGTGGGATTACTTTCATCTTTCCCATTAAGATGCACATTTTGTTTGGATACTCAAATTACAAACCCCATATTAAATCTGACTGTGCAAAAGGCATTGATCATAGCCCCGATAGCTGCACTCCAACTTTGATTTAATTTGCACTTCCATTAATATCTATGAGACGTCCGATTGTCGTCTTGGGCATATTGATGGTATTGTAAGCCCTGCCTTCATATAATGTTCCCCAGCGGCAATGAGGAAATGTTACAGAGAATTAGGCCGAGAAGCAGGCTCAGTGGAACTGGCACTGCAGTCGGAAATTCATTACCCTAATAAATAGAGGGGGAAAAAAAGCGAGAATCTTAAGAGAAATTTCTCTCGCTCTCTCTTTCTCTCTCACCACAAAAAAACCTTCACTTTGGCCTGAGAGTGGACGACTGTAGCTTAGGTGCTTCTCATTATTGCAGCTTGTGCACCCAAGGGTCTTCTTGGGACCCTGAGAAGTCTTTAAAATGTGCCCGATGATTCAATAGAATCACAGTCACTTAGCAGTCCATCGCGAGGCTTTATATATACATACAGTGCTATTTGGATTTATGTGGCTGCATCTCTTTGATTTTTACATTAATGTGAATGTAATATTCACAACAGAATGAAATGGACGTCATTAAAAGAAAATACAATGTGACTTCAGTTGAGGATTCAGCCAGAGCTAGATGAGTGTCAAGCCGTGCTGATTTCCTATGTTGATTAATGAAGTGCCAACTGAGTATATGTACTGTTCCCTTCCTTTGTTGAAGCCTTGACATGCTGTTTTCTATGGGGAAAACACTACTGGAGCCAAGAGACATGAGTTATGCTGTAATTAATGCAATCATGAAGATGAAAATAGCTGTTGTTGCAACTAGAAAACGACAATGAAGAACGTGTGAATCGGGGAGGCAGAAGATTCATTGTTAGGTGACTGCATTCACAGCCTGTGCTGTCCTCTGAGACGGTGTATCTTTCAGTAAGTAGCATCTCTGAAACAAATATGTTTTACTGCATCCTTTACTTCCAGTAGCACAGTTTTTATTCTAGACACCGGCAAGCTTTTCAGAGGATGGTACAATTTTCCTTTTTTGTTTTCAGAAAGGGGGAGGGCTCCACTTCTCTTACGATTCTGCCAGAGTGATTCATTTGCAGGTCATTAAAAAACTCGTCTTTTGAAAGCATTAGGCTGCTCAGGTGGCGAAGCCTGTGCAGGGGAGACATGTCGTAAATAAAGGCAGCTACATTTCGAATGCCATAAATAGGGGACACCTAAGGACCTTGCATGATTGCAGACATCTAATCATTTAATTTATGCGTGTCTAAAGGAGCCCTCATTAACATTCAAGTAGCACTCATCTGTCTAGCAGGATCACTCCGAAGGCTGCATCACTCTCAGATGGAACGTATCTATTTGGGCAACACAGCATGGCTACACACTCAGCAAGCACCTTCTCGCCTTCTCCCTCAATGTCATGAGAGACACAGCATGTAACTCCCATAACTTACACTGTGTGATTTGTGATCCAGTGATTGTGTTGCTGTTAATGTGGAGAACCTTTGACAAAGTTAAAGTCATATTCTCTAGGTCATAGTACAATGTTGAGACTAACACTTCTGACTGTGTTGCACCAAATCATTTAACCTTTTCCCAAAGCGGTCTGGACAAAAGAACCTGATCTCACAGACAAAAAGGTGCACATCAGACTGTATTTGCAGAGGATCAACAGCAGGCTTTTGATGAAGACAACTGAATCCTGTGATGTTTATTTTTGAAGACTGTCTGAAGTCTTTGTTAGCATGGCGATACTGTAACACACCTCAGTGTCTGCACAGCAGATGCATGCATGACAGAAACTCAATAAAAACTGGCGTGGATTGTTTTTGACACGTGCTGCTTGCTGACAGCTGCTTTGTTCTTTGGTCAGATTTCATATTTAACACATCAAAGAGTTGGGATACTTCACACTCTGCTAAGGACTGATAGCAAGTCTGACACTTTGCTGTTATGAGAGGAGAGAGCTGATCTTTCTCTGGCATAGAATAAAGTCAAGTTGCATTCAGCATTGCCTTTTTTCACTTCCCTGCCAGATAGACTAAATGAAGTTATACACAGGCAGTGTTTTTTATACGAGGAACACAGTAAACATCACAGAGGAAGTGTCATGTTTACAGTGATAATGAAAGAATTATTGACAGGAAATTCCTGCAGCATGAAAGCATATTTAAAACGGTTGTTTGTATCAGTACCGTAATCGTTATGCATGTGGATTTCATAACTTTTGTGAACATGACATGCTCCATGGGCGATACTGTGGAAGTGTCTGTTCAGAGTGACTTTGCTGTTAGATGATTTACAGCAGTGGGTCAGTGAAAAGGGAAAGAACACACTGTTAGCTAAACATCTCACTCAAACAGTGATTATCCAGTCATAGCTTAGCAAACAAATTTCATGTTGAAGCGGCACACGTGGAGCTGGAAAAGTGATACTTTAAAAGAGTTTGGAGGGTGGTTTTCTAAAAAATAAAACAAGAGCAAAAGAGTAGGCTAAAGAATGGATTAAGTGTGTTAATGTTATCATAATCATCTGGCTAGCTAGCTTATGACCTACTTTTTATTTTATTTTTTTGTTCCAAGCCCAAGAGTTGGTATTAACTAATTATACTAAGGGTCTAGTTATTATACATGGTTCACTTTAGACAAATAAATATCTAAATAACTAGAGATTAATACACAGTCTTAAATGTTTAAAAAGGTATTTCATTAAAAACTGTAAATTTGAATGTATAATACAGTTCATTTTAGCAGTGTTTAGCCTAAGGTCAGGGGGCATGAGGTTGTCCATCATGATATTTCTTTAATTGCATTGGTTGTTACCAACACGTCAGCCAATCAGAATAGTAGAGGGGCGGGATGTACAGGTGACCCCTGTAGATGGAATCCACCAGTTATTGGCACAGACTGTAGGTTATTAGACAATAAACAAGAAGAGAAGCTCTGTGAGAATTATTTGTCAATGAATAACAGACATTTTTCTACTTAAAGAAAGGTAAATATCTCTGTATGTGTGTTTTTGTGTCACTTCGTCATGTTGCAGTGTGTAAAATACAGATGCTAACACATTAGCGCGCTAGTTATATTAGCACGTATTTCACTGCAGTAGCAGCTAATGTTGCTAGTATGTGTCGATGTTGTGAGCTAGTTTAAAGCTCAAAATGAACTCTGCATGACAAGTAAAGGAGCTTTAGGATGAGTGAAGTGACTGACAAACACTGTCATGTATATTTATTAGACTGAGGACCAGGAAACACTGCTCCTACTTTAGACGTGTCGCTCAACTTCACTTCATCAGGACTGTTGTTGCCACCAACCTGTAACCTCACTCATCTTCCCTTCATCATGAATCTGCCTGTTCCTCATCCGTCGGCCATGTTTCAGCTGTGAGTAACCACTAACCAGTGTACATGCTGTTTTATTTGATAGCTTACATTGGCAAGTGAAGCAGTCATTTGTTTTAGGTCCCTAACCACGACTCAGGCCTGCAAGGTTTAGTTTTTGGTTTAAATGACAATATTTTATGTTGTGTTGAGTGTGTGTGTGGGGTTGTTTGGGCCCTTTTAGTTAGGAGCTTTACAATTGGTAAATAAGATAGAGAAAGGTCTTTACTTTTCATAAAGGTTAAGTCACAAGGGAAACACTTCAGTTTCGTTCAATATTTTATACCTGCCTTTTAATTTTAAAAGCGGTCTAAATATTGTGTTTTCATTATCTAAGTTCATTATTTGCATTTAAATTACTGTGTGTGTCCTATTTACATTTCAATAAGGTGTGATTTGAATGTAAAACAGGAATAGTACTTAAAAACATTTTATAGTGGGATTCAAAATGAGTGATTTATACTATACAGTCATGCTAAGTGGACACACTGTTATTTATTGGTCATTGACAATTAGGTTAAAAAGCTGGTAATTTAATTTCTCTTAGATAAGTTAGCAGAGCCAGCCACGGGTAAGTGTACCCAGGGCCCTGCCCATAGTACTACAACACGACATGGGTCAGGTGCTACAAGGGTTAGGGATTACATTAAAAATATAGTCTACAAATACTATATGAAAATGTATCCATTCACAAGTAGCATATCTGATGTACATAGTCCATGAAAACTGTGCCAAATGAGTAGCTTTACTAATTTTTGAGACAATATCTTTTTCTTTTTTTTCTTTCTTTTTCCATTACTGCCCTACAGTATCTGCACAGTGGGTTTGCAAGATCTTATTTACCAATATATGCAATAATGAATTTTGAATGATGTATATAATTACAAATGCATATATTGTAACATATAGGCCTAAACAAATAACATAAAAGGTGAGGAGAAAGATTCACCTTCAGTCAAATTCCATGACAAAACAGCAGACTTTCTTAAGCATCAAGAAAAGTAAACCAAACACAAAACAAGGAGGTGGTCTTAAAAGCAGGTAGAAATCTCTATGGGCATATGATCATTGTTTGTAAAGTAGACATCTTCACATTAAAGATGTCCTGGCCCACTTGGTCCATTGCCTTGGGCAAGACTCTTAAATTCAGATGGCTCATTGTGGAAAACTAACAAGGCTGCTCTTGCAAGAGAGTCAGAGAAATCAGCATCAGCAGTTGAAAATACTGGAGAATACACTGCATGTATCCCTGATGGAATGAGCCTTGTTCAGAAACTGAAAGGTGGTGGCAAGACCTTTGGAGAGATTGCTGGATCTGAGCTGAACCTAACATTGCACGAAGGAGGAGAAAGTAAGCAAGCGGATGGATGTGGTGTTTGATGTGTGCTGGAAAACATCAATCAAGAATGCTGAGAGATGCAGTCATGGTTCAGTAAGTAGCACTCAATGGAAGAACATTGCCCCGGGACACAAGGTTGTGCAATAGAGAAAGCTGTTAAGTAATACAGACAGCAAAACAGCATTGATAACATTCGTTGACCTGTAAAAAGCAAGCAAAAATCTGGATAAAGCTTCAGGACAAGCAGCTATTGGCAACCTGTGGAGAGAGATGCTATTGTCTGAGCAAAGAAGACTGGAATGTTGTTGAAGAGCTGAAATCTTCCCATGAGGAGATAGATATAAACATATGCCTCCTACATGTAAATCATGCCAGCCAGACTCGCTATGAAACCACAGTTAATGTGAGTGAGTAGAGGGATGTCATGATGCTCTGTCTTGGATACTGTAGGAAGATTAACTGACCAATGTGTCAGGAATGTGGTACTCAGAGTTTGTACATCAACACCAGCAACTTTGCTCAGCTCCTTGGAGATGACATATGTGATGCTCTTGTAGATGTAAATGCTTTACAGGTTGTGATAGTGTAAGTACTTTTGCAGGACAAGGAAAATGCAAAGCTTTCAATCTTGTCAAAGGAAACAGGATATTCAGTCCTTCAAATCCCAGAGAACAAACTAGGATGTATCAGAGGAATTATACAGCAATCATTTGAATAATTTGTCTGCAGGATGTATGCACCATCAACTAGTGTATGTGATGTCAATTATCTGCCTTACCCACTGTTCTGCACCAAAAAGGGTTGAAGTGGAGTCCAGCCTATTTTTCCCTCTCAGAGACTGCTTACAGTTTCAATCAGTGTGCCAATTATCAGGCAGCAGTCTGGTAAGACAGCTAGACAAATCAGAGTCACGGATGTACAACTGATGATAGACTTATAATAAATACAAAAAAATAAATGTTCGAATGTTAGACTGGATGTGGGGACCCCCAGTACCAGTGGCTGTCCTAGAACTTATAGTCAAAAGGTGTGATTTATGATTGATAACTGTGACTAAGCTACCACTTGGGAAAGCTTATTATGTTGAAATATCATCTAGAGATAAATACTTTTTCAAAATACACTAGAATTTACCAGCTTGGGTGGTACCAGTTAGTTCAAATTCTGGCCTGGGCCCATAGACTAGTACCTATTTAACTGTGTGGTTGCCAGTTGGGGAAGCTATCGATAATTTAATGTTAGCAGTAATGTCCTGCTCATTGTTGGATTTGAGTCAGAACAAAGAAATCCTCTATTTTTCATGTCACCTTAATCTAGTCTTTAGCATCAGTCTTTTAGCATATACAAGACCACTTTTACAGGGTTATCATTTTAATACAACTGAAAACAATGAACAGTCAGCTGGATGCAGTGTTCCCAACTATCTCATGGAGTTAACATTAGTCCAATTATCTAGCTAGCTAGCTGATAAATCTGCTAGCACCAGCTGTTATTTGAGCAGACACAATTAACAGTTACTGCCTCTGAAGCATAAGCCCCCTCTGTTTAGCACTGTCTGAAGTCAAGACTCATCGTTTTACAAATTGCTGAGACTTTTGTGCATTGAATCTGCCATTGTTAAAATGGTAAGAATGAAAAGCTTGACAGGTGTTGCAAATGCGAGGGTGGAACTTAGTGAAAGGTCAATTACTTCACACATCTGCAGCACAAGCCTTGAAAAATAGGAAAAGTATAAACTCGGAGAGCCTGGAGGAAAGTCGAAGTCAGGGCAATGTGAGAAGTCCCATCAGTGCAGAAGACCTGCAACACCCCCACTTTATAAGGTAGGCCAAAACAAAGTGGGGCTTTTTAAATGACTCGCAGTTAAACAACACATTTTAACTAAAGCACAAGGAGTGAGAGAGCCATGCTCTTCCATATAGTCAGTATCCAGCAGCATTTTGATGTCTCTAACAAGAACACAATAAATTGTTCCTCATTATTCAGTAATTAACTCCAATGTGCCGGGTCCCCATCCCCCTGCGCCACGCTCTAAATCACCACCCTCCTCCCCTCTTCTCCTCCTGCTACACAGCTCTTTAATTTCCTCTATGCTGTGGGGGGTGGGGGCAAGAGAGGGTGGAAGGCGGGGGCACACACAGCTTGATGCACTCCATCATCCCCTTGCCACCCTCTTGTCACCCCCTCACCCTATCTGCGCCACATCCTCCTCCTCCTTCCTGTCCCATCCCCATGCCAGTTCCTAAGCAATGTGTGCTGTCCTTGCAGCAAACCACCTGCTTGAAGGAGGGAGAGGTCACCTGAGCTGGGCCGACAGGCTCCGGTATCTTTCCACATAATTACATAGCAGCGTCTTGTACTATCAAGGCATCAAAACTCTATTCGCTGCTTTTTTGTGGGGCTTTCCCCTTTCCTCCTCTTAATTGTTAAAATGAGGTCATTAATTGGAGGCTGAGTCAAATCACCTGTCATTTCAGCTGGGAATCATCCACTGATTGAAAGGTATCATAAAAACCTGCCCAGGGCCTGGTTTTTGCAGTGCCTGCTGGGAGCTCCCTATGTGCCTTAACTATCTCCGCCCATGGGCACACAACTCACTTTACTTTCTCTGGCGGAGATTAGGCGGGTAGTCTTGGGTGACACACATCCACACGCGTGGCCCAAATATAGATTCAAGAGAGTCAGTAGTGTCAGGCGCAATTCCTAGAGGATGTTGTGGGGAGTGTTCGTTTTCCACTGTACTATTAACGCCCCTGACCTAATTGAGGATGATGCTCACACACACCACTTCCCTATATGAGAGTGAGGTCAGGTTCATTTGAGGGGGTAATTGTGAAATTGGCATGTAAACTAGGACAATAGAACAAATGATGAAAAATGAGGACAGATGACAAATTTCTAGATTTAGATATATCCAGATGTAGTGCGATCGTCCAGCAACTGAACTGAATTATGTTGGGGAGATGTGTTTACTGGCTCCTAATGTCATAATTTGGCAGAGCAATGTGTTATTTTCTTAGACATCATGGTATTTTGGTCCAGCGGCGCTCTGCATCCTGGGTGTAACTGCAAGAGGAGCTTATGAGAAACACATGCATCAAATATTTGAAGTGACGTCAACTTTGAACAAGCACAAACATTATTCACCTTGTGACAGCTACACTGCAAGCTGTAAGGTACAGAAAGCAGTACCCTGTTACTTAAAGAACCAGTGTGTTGAATTTAGTGGCATCTAGTGGTGAGTGTGCAGATTGCAACCAAATGAACCCCCCCCCCCCCCTCCCCCCACACGCAATAATGTAGGAGAAGCTACAGTAGTTGCAAAATCCAACTTGAGATGATTGTCCTTCAAGTCTGAATCACATTTCAAGTCAAATTTTTCCTTTGGCTGGGACACATTTTATAAATATCTTTTACCAGGGGTACCCCTACACGGTTGATTATAGTGAAGGTATAATATGTTTTTAATATGTGTGTTTGGTTTTACTGGTCCAGCCCACTTGAGATCAAGTTGGATGGTATGTGGCCTCTGAACTAAAATGCATGTGACACCCCTGTTCTTGAGCCAATTTGTGGTTTGACTGTTCTGGGCCACCGTAGAAACAAGGTGGTACAAGATAGCTGACAAAAAGGAGCTGCTCCCTGTTTAGATGTAAAGGGCTCATTCTAAGGTAACAAAAACACAACAATTCTTATTTCCAGGTGATGATGTTTATAATTAAAACATACATAATATTCTATTTTGTCTGCTCTGCCATCTGCTACTAAATTCTACACACTGCACCTTTAAAGAAAAATGCTCTGTATACTTAAGAAAATCACAGTGAAAATGTTTTGCAATATTAACACAAAAAGACCATTAGAAAAACAGACCTAAATAATTCTGAAGGCACAATGCTACCTAAAGCTTTGGGACCCCCGGTTCTCCACATGGACTTAATCTTGAGGAACAGTACATAAGATGCTGACAAACCCACTGTTTGAAATAAAAAAACCCTCTAAACACATGGCATTAATATTTAATGGTGCTGCTTCCTCGGGAGGCCACTCTGGGCTGCAGCACTGTGTCTGAAGGGAGATGGTATTAGTGCAGTACGCTCTGGAGGAAGAGCAGCTTCACACTAATGAAGCGATCAGGGCCTGAACTCTGAAGAAACCTCATATCCGATTAGTGAGAAGAGATGCATGTAAACATGGCGAAGCGGCGAGCGATAACATCACTTTTGTAAATGTAAGTCTTGTGTCACTAAACACAACAGCGGAGCGGCGTGCAGCGTTTTGAAGTGTTTTGCAAGTAACAACACATTACTCGTTTAATCATTTCAATATTACCATTTCTTTTTTTGACCCTCTACACAAGTGTTTTGAATTACGATGGGAACTAGAGGAGCTGTATGCAAGCTAATGGGTTAACACTATCCTCTGAGCATCCATTAAGGTGCATGCACGTGTTGTGCAGCAGTGAAAACCACCTGACCTTGTCCACATCCGCTCGGCCGGGATGGAATGGCGCTTGAGCCCGGCCAGTAAAGGACAGGCCATTTGGATGTTATTAAAAAACATTAGAGTTCCTGCAGCCCGTGCTACTCCCACAGCCATCAGGTAATTTGAAAGAGATCCAGCGAATTTAAGATGTGCAGATGTTTTCGCTTTAAAACTGGCATCTGTTTATGCAGACACACTTTATGTTCGTGAAAACCACAAAGGACCTCCAGTAGGTTTTATGGAGCAGTATCGGCTCGAGCACTCAGCTTTGTAATTGTGCTGCACCAGGTAATGAGAAAATTGGACACAAGCGGTGTTCCCTGTAGACGTAACCCACAACATACAATTCTGCACAGCATGCGCGGTATCTACATTTATTTTTTCCCCCTAGTCTGTGCAGTGTTGTCAGAGCTCCTGTGCAGCTTTCAGGAGGTCAAACATGGGCACAGTTTAGACCCTAATTCATATCAGAGGACTCATTCCATCTACAAATACAGGTGTAGATACAACAGCTTTCATTTAACTTTATACAATACCTATAAAACAGCCCATAAAGTATATAGAAAGTTAACTTCTTTGGATTTTCGGTAGAGACATGTGAATAGTAGCCAACAGTCTCTTGTAAATTCGTTAGTGATGAATAAACCCTTTCTATTAAAACCCTCTATTCTAAAAGCAAGTATTACCAAGTGGAGGTGAAACGTTTTCAAAATGTTTCTGTCTGGTTTTCATAAAGTAACAGCACTGAAACAGCCTCTCTCAGAGTTGCTGATCATTTCCTGACGAATGCAGGCTAATATTTGTTGTGTGACTAAAATGCAACTTTCAGCACAAATGATCAAAGGATTATAATTAAAAGATGGACGGTTTGGTTTATTATCTCTGTAGCTGCTCTGGTCTGTTTTTAATTTAGCCTTTCAAACAACTTTCAGTCACTAATCGTAAATACTGCATATGCACAATATTTCTCGACTATGACGTGTTTTAAGGCTCAGTTCTCAGGCCAATATAAAAGTACTGACCAATATGTCAAGTTGCACAGATTAGAGTTGATGATACTTTAACAAATTCTTGTTACTATTTGTACAGAGTGTGGACAGCATTCAGGAGAAACATGCTGTTATTCAACATGTTGGACATGGTGGATTAAAGGCTTCCTTAAATGTCCTTTCCTCAAAATTTAAATACATTTTTGAAGCTCACATGTTTTTTATTAAGACTGTAAAAGATGCCTTGATTCAACTGTAGTTTTTTGCAGTTAGGTATCTATCTATTCTCTGTAGACCTCTATATGTGACCACCTCAGTATCTCTTTACTTGGCACATGCTGTCATAATTTTATTTACAATATTATTCATACTGCCACATTTAAATATGTACATGTAGCAATGATTGTATCTGATGGAGCTATTTGCCTATCTGAAAGTCCTAGGTGGTTAAAACACATGCACAAGTTAAGATTGGCATGTCCACTTTAGCATGTTAGTTATGGCAGTAGTAATTTGATACACACTGATGATTTTCTTAATTGAGTATATGTCACTGATGTGTAGCTGTTATGTTCATTGTTATTCAGTATTAATTAATATGCCCAAATACCTTTTCTCTCTTATACCAAAGGAAATATGTAACTGCAGGGACTGCAGTTGAAAATTAGCCAAGCTGGCTAAACTGGCCAGAAATGTTTATTAATGTGCACTGGCCCTGTAACTTTAAACTGAATAAATAAATAAATACATGTGATCCATGAGAGCTTATTACAGTGTACAATAGCTCAACTGTAATTTAACTTTAGAAGTTTGGAAAGAAACACAGGATCTGAACAAATTAAAATAATGAGGTGTATGTTAATTTAACAGTTACATAAGCGTCTACCAAAAAGTTTTGAAGTTGCCTTTGCTCAATTGTAAACCTTACACAACATATACAGTGGTGTTACTGATGCCTTTTGTTTACTCTTGTTCGATGCCAACGATTTTGTCTGTAAAAAGAATATCATACAAATGCATTTAATGCCCTGATTCTGAATATGATACCATACATGTCATAGGTTTAGAAAATCCCTATACTTGCACAGAGCTGCTATGTGGCCATTTTCAGTTTGAAACACTGTATAATGTATTTGAGGAGGAAATGGATGCCAATGGTATTTTATGTCATAACATTAAATAATTAGAAAAAACTACTTGTAGTACAGATCTAAGAAATACAGTGAAATCAAAGTGAAGCAGCACTCACACAGTCTGCAGACTAAGTAATTCCTCTGGTACAGTGTGAGACGATTCTGTCCTTTTCAATGGTAATGGTGACACAAAAAATTATCTCATTTTTGAACTACAGAGCTGGATTGCATATAGTACAATAATAACTCATGGTCTGTCTGAGTTATATCTGCAGTTCTGATCATTATCTGTACTTTTGTATGTCTCACCACTGAGTAATATTACAGTAAACAGTGTATAACTGTAGCAGGAGATGACTGTACTTCTAACAACCGTGCTTTAATAGTCTCCTTGTTTGTAGAGTGAGCCCACTCTCCTGGTCTCCATATGTAATGGCAGAAAACAAATGTTTGGTAATTGAACATAATCTAGTAACACTGTGTTGTACGCCTCCACACTCACACTGACCTCTCTGAGAAACAGATGATGCTTAAGAACAATGTTTTCCTGTATACCGTTCTCACACTGACATAGCAGCCATGCTCCTGTGTCCATTTCCCATTATGTGACAAGGACATATTTCAGACTGAAGTGATCCAAACAGTGATCTACCACTTGAGAGAACTGTCTTTGAGAACAGAGGTCGAGGGGAGCGACAAGGACGAGTGTCCTACAAAATGCCATATCCAACAGCTCCTGTGTTTCCAGTAGCACTTGAACTGAAATAGGCACGCTCAACAGGGGACAGGCTTCAAGATTTTTTTTCCCATACTTCAGAAAGACTATCATGTTGAAGCTTGAGTGCTTGTTGGCGTGTCAGCGTGTATATCAACAGAGCAGCGCTGGAATTTGCAGACCTCAAGGCCGGTGTATTGTTTGTGATGACATCGCTCCCTCCCTGCATAGTGATTTGGTACTGTACAATTGAAATTCAAAACACTACCCAAGCTTTCAAGACTTTTAGGTATTCATTCATTATCTACAGTAGATGGTGTGTGTTACAGCCATGGTGTGAGGTTTTAGTAAGAGGAGATCAGAAACTAGAAACAGAAATGCAACAATCAACTAAAACATGGTCTGGATGAAAACCTATTAAGTTTGTGAACTAAAACACTTTTGTATAGAAAGTTTCAAACCAAACTTTGTAACTACGCATGCTACAGTCACAAGTCCTATAAACATTCAAAGCTACTATGTAACTGTATGAAGAGGAAATTACCCATTCTTTCTTGTATAAATGATGAGATAAATTCATAAGCACTGTTGGGCAAGTCACTTTTAATTGCAAATACAATCAAATACTTATCACTTATTGAAAAGTAGTTGCATTACTTTAATACACATACTCAATAGCAGAAATAATTCTTTACATTACTCATCACATTACTTTTTGCTGCTTAACCCAGCTCTGTCAAAGGTGCCTTTAAACATCTCCAAATCTCCACACCTACATGTCACATCATGTCTCGTTTCATCTCTGTCATCTCGTGTAGATGTGGAAAATGAGACATTGTGGTTTAACAAGCAGTCAACTTACAGGAAGTGGCTTTTTTGGCTTCATGCACCATTCATGGATGTATAATGAGAAGTGGATACAGTGTTGGAGGCGGGGCCCCATTCATTTCTGTGAGAGTTGTTCAGTGCTGCATGAAGCCAAAAAAGCCACTTCCTGCTGCAAAGAAATATCCAGATAAAAACATAGTGCACACTCTATGGGCTACATGCGCCCATGGAGCATGCTAACTGCCAGCTGAAATGGCTAACGTCTTGTTTGGCACCCTCGCTAACTTGAATGAGTATAAAATTAATTAACCATGCGGCTCTTCTAAATTTTCAAACTGTGATCACACCAAATGGATCAAATTCTGATTGTGAACTACTTCAACACTTTCTATGATTGTATTATATTAACTATGATAATTATAATACATTATTATCCTTGCAAAACAATATCAGTGAGTAACCAGCAATTATGAAGTATTATGATACCTGGACTTATAGCACTTAAAAGCTTATAACTATAATTATACAGTGCTATAAGCAGATTATAATGCAATCAAAGTGTGTCATAGAAAGTGTTACCAATTATTAATAAATTAACAATATGAACATGATGCAAACTAGCATCTCTCACAGCAGCAACCAAGCCCATCTGGCCCCATCCACAACAAGTTACCAGCGTTCATAATCTAACTAATAACTAATAATTAATTAATCTTCATATTTTACTGATTTGACAAGTCAAATGTCATGAAAAAAGTCAATTTCATATAATCAGAAGTATGAACATATATCCAGAAGATCACATGCTGATACAGACTGATAACATACCTGTATATATTCATTTTCTCTTAATATCAGAAATGTATGCAAGTTGAAACCCTTTGAAATCTTTCACTGGAACAGTCTCGATACTGATCTTTGATGATCCTTACAAGGATTACAGGGCGTTTGCTACTAGTGATAGCATATTTCTGAAATCTCCATAGCCAGCTCCACACAGTCACTTATATCATCACAGGAACTGCATAGACCACAGCCAAAATCTATGTGAGAGTCATCGTCACTGCTGGACGCAGAGTCCATTGTGCTGGTGACCTGTTTGTAGCTGGGACAGCAGTGGATCCCGCAGGAATCGGGTATCATGTATATCATATCGTAGAAGCGACAGAAGAGACAGTTCAGGACGATCCCTGCACAGTCAACTGAGGGAAACACACACACACAGTCAGGAAATATATTCAAAATATTGTTTTATTTATCATTAGATCATTTTTAAAGTTTTTGTTGTTTTCTTAAAAGCTTGCAAACCATTCACACTTTTGCAAAGACGCCCTTAAAATGACATGAGAATAGCATGTAAATACTATCTCCAGCCATAAATAACTGTGGTGCCGTTAGAAGTGCTGGTCTTCACTTACATCTTATAACCTTCTTAAAAGCCTCCTTTCCCTCCTTTGCACATGCATAATTTAGGAAATCATGCCTTGCTCCCTCACAGACAGACAAACAAGAATGCTGTGAGGAGACGTACTGTAATCAATTACCAAAGACTCTCCTGTATACTTGGCCAGGAGCATTTCAAAGTGTGTTTGTGGTTGCACGGAAACAATGTGCTATGTGTCTTCTCAGCAACCTTTGCCAAACGGTGCCCCCTGGGTGCTATGAAGCATGAGATCATCAAATGACACTGACCATGAGCAGACAGTTACTCACTGAAGATATATTGTAGAAGAGTCCTTATGACTTGTGTTGCGAAGAATTTAGAGAACACATACCTCCACCAACGCTGCACAAGCCCCTAAATTTGTCATTTTAATGCTTTAGAAGCTTTTTTTGCTCCTGGATCTCCTTCAACATACTTGTGTTGGCAGACAATCTTGTTGATTTATGGAACATGACTTTCATGGCATTGTCAGGGCTTTGAACAGCAATGATGAATTATGCAAAATTTCAAGTTAGTCAGACTCATGACCACTGACCATTCAGAATTATCATGTGACTGTACTGCAGCCTTTAGGGAAATTGGCATCACATTTTGCAGGATTGCTCACAAGTATATCTTCTAAATGTGGCTGCAATCACATAATACATACACAAGTTCTGTTGGTTCAAGTCAGTTCAGGTGTAGCAGAATATATTATGAAAATGATGTGGAATATTAGAAACTAATGAATAACGTTTTTCACTGACATACAAGTACCACATTTTAGATTTTAGATTATTTCATGATAAGATTAAACATGTTGAGGGAAAGGTAAGAAGTCTGTTGGGTGCTGAGCATAAAATTCAAGGTGCCCTGAACCAGGATAAAAGAAAAATCTTGTTTGCCTCGTGGTTCGGGAATTTGAAGAGACAAGGAACAGAGATGGTGACACCAGATTGATTTTAGCTAGCATCACAATTTGGGGCACTTTTACCACTGACAGACCGTACAAGGTAAATTACATTTCCATTCAATGAGAAGGAAGGTTTTAACAACTTAATAATACAATACTGGCCCACATAAAATCCAGTTAAGATCAACAACATAAAACTACAGAAAATATACAACTATTGTGACCCACCCTAATCATCACAGCAGGAATACATATCTGACTCAGTTGTAGCCTAAACATACACTAGGAAGGAGCAGACAGTGTGACCTATGACCTGACTGGGTATCTTCACTATCAATCCTTATTCCACACCAAGAAACAATAGAAAATGTGACTTTGCCAACATGTTTTTAAAGAAGACTACACATAATATAAGGCACAGACCAAAGTTTTTGCTTAGGAATGCAATGAGATGTGGTTGAAAGCTCCAAACTGCAGGAAAAAAAAGTATTGGTTAAATATGTTTCTTATTTTAGAGGAACTCAACATACAACACTACTTTTAAATAATTGAACACCATACATTTTAAATGGAGTTAGTCATTAAATATCTGATCAGTGTCACATATTAATTGCCAGAAGTTTATTATTAGTAAATAACAGTTGTGCCTAAGAAGATATGTAATCACTTGTATTGCTGCATCCACAGCAGTGATTCTACTTTGGTGGCCATTTCTTTTGCATTATTCTTTCTCTTTTTTTGCTGCACTTTCAGTTTCTAAATTATTCACACATTTTCATAATTGATTATATGAACTGCATTTAAGCATTCTCACAGCATGGTGAAGTATAAAGCTTGCAATTTGTCAAATTTTTTATTCTGTCTGTGGTCTGTGGCATTATTATTATTCTGCATATTAATCATCGTTTATTTCATCAGTGGGAAAAGCTGTGTTTGGATGAAAAAGTTAATTTTGTAACTTTGTACTGAGGATTTAACAGATGATTTTTTTTTATTCCTTACATAATTTGAATGTGTGTTTATCTAGGATGGTTTGGCAGCTGTGTGCAGTTAGAGAGCATCAGACCGGCGTGATGAAGTGCTGGTGTCACTAACCTCCCATGTTGCTCTGCTGAGAAGAAGACAGAGAGTCGGCGCTGGAGGATGCTGCTGATCTCCTCAGGTACGTTTTCAAAGAGAATAGAGGGGAAGTGGAGCTGTCACACTCTCTGGGCCGAACGTCTGCGTCTCTACTGGTCTCCCCGGGCTCAGTTTCAGCAGTCGTGCCAAGTCTCCAATCACAGATTTGAGCCTCCCTTTGGATCCTTTCTGTGCAAGAGATGAAATATTATCTAGTGACACATCAGTTAGCAGCAAGCAAAATCTGATTGTTTGAATTTCCAAAGACCACAACCTAAGCACCTAAAAATGAATTACTATACGAGCACAGAGGAGTGAAGACAGACACACAATAGGAGATATGAATATGATACAATGCCTTGCAAGAGATTCTGGCTTGTGTACAGCATGTTGAAACACTTCCAACTACTGGCTGTGTAGTGGGGGATCATAAAAGTCAATATTACCTCTAAAATTGATCATTTTCATGCCAACATAGTGTCTCTCTGTCAGCATAAAGAGCTTTTAAATCAGCATTTATACCATCACAGTACACTAAAGCTCTCTAGTGAAATCTGATTTTTCAGACTATTTTCAAGGTAAGTGGCTCTGAATGCAGAGTGAACCACCACACTTACTCAATGTGAGTGAAACGGAGAGATAAATTACTCCTGTGTAAAGAAGAATCCCAAAATATTACGGTAATTAATGCGAACAAAAAGAAACCAATACAAATACAGGCGTTGTCATGCTGTTGTTCAACATAGAGACACGTGCTTCTTCACTCTCGCACAGAGTTGGGTGAGAAGATCGATGCCAATATGTCTGTAAGCGAAATAGAAGCTGCAGCTGGGACGCACTAGCATTAAGACAGGAAGAAGGTGGAAACAGCTGGCTCTGGGCGGAGGTAAAAAACAAGATTCTCGGAAGTCACTGGCCAGGCCAAGAAATAGCTCATCGTGTAACTCCCCGTAAAATCACAAATTGTTGTTTTTACATTTCGTTTTCCGTTTTCTCATACTGAAGAGATTTCCAGAAAATCAACAGAGCGTGGAGTCAGGCTGTGAACATTTCTAGAGCGCAGGAGCAGATCTGTTTGTTAACACCCTGATTTAAACAGATATTAATGAATTATTGCGCTGGCTGCAGTCTGTTTACTTTTTCACCACCTATTCAAAATGAATTATTCACCATTCTTTTCTCTGTTTGATTTAACATTTAATGCCTAATGATTTATTCACACTCTGGACACATTTTTGAAAGTAGAATAAACTGTATTTGTCTTGCCTAAATAGTTGAAAGAGAGATACGAATGGACATTGCTCAGGGCTGTATTGGCCATTTTAAAGATTTTATCACCTGTTTTGTTTTTTAATACCTATGAAATAAAAAAAAAAGTTCAGAATAGTCTCCCATGTTATCACCTTCTGTCAGCTTGAAATCTCCTTTCATTTCTCATTAGAGCTATCTGTGTTTGTATCTGTCATTTCTTTAGCGAATGAATGAGAACAGAAGAATTAGTATTTTAAATACAACAAGTAAACTTCAAAATCAGTGGCAGTTGCCTGTATGTATGTTTGAGCTTAGAAGCAGGGTGATGCTCCTAGGTTATCTAATGAATTAAGTAAGCAGTGCAGCTGGTCCGTGCCCATGACCATTAGCTGATAGAGAAATAAGGCCTGCAGGCATTCTATGCATTTTTCAGGTTTTGTTCCAGTGTTACACCAAGCCGCACTTACTCATTAGACACTAGAGTTACTCCGAGCAGAGGATCTGAAGATAATTTACTTTCATGTTTTTAATCAAATTGCAAACTCGGAATTTTGCAGCACATCAGAGCCACCGGACAGAAAACATCTACACAATTTAAAGCGTAGTATAAGCAAGCGACTGACAGAATCCATTTGTTTCGTTTCTTAAACATGTGATTTGTCTGGGAAATTGTTCAAATAACCGTACAACTTTTTTATAATTCACACTTTGCAAGTACAAGACTCGTGAAATTGCTCGAGTATCGAGAACAGGTTGCAGTGTACCCGAAACTGACATTATGACAAGAAACACAGTGACTCAATTCTTCTCCACAGACCTGAGTCACATTAGAAAAACTCACCTCCACTTACCCACGCAGAGCTCTCTTCAGCAGCGCTTACTCTGCCTTTGTCTTTCAGATCAGCTCTCAGAGTCATTTCATCTGCCATCTGGTCCATTGCATCACAAATAAAAAATGCACTTAGTATGACAAACCTGATTACCTCAAGCCAAAAATATGAGGCTCTACACAACAGAGGCCAACATGAGTTAATGTCTAACACAGCGTTCACCACAGCTCGGTGTCTTCATGCTCTCGTCAGCCTTCAGGATTAGGTTCTCACGCAGCAGGCTGGGACATAATGTAAGTCTTCTCCTTCTGGCCGTGGAGGCAACTATTTACCTCAGCAAAGCAGAGAGGGGAGCAGCCAGGACAAATCCTTTACATTGCACAGGGTCCATTTGGCCTGCTGCCTGCTGTAAGCCTCTCCAATGTTCCAATGACGTTGGCAAAAATAATGGAGATCCGCTCCTAGCAAAACATCAGCGGGACAAAGTCAGCAACATTTTTATTAGTTTGAGTTGTTTCCCCCTCTATGAAGTGATAATGAAGCCAAAAGGCAAATATAGAGCATCATATACTGAAAGGAAATATCCCATAAAAAACTTAATTCCCTATAATGCATTACTGAGCCATCCAGACACTGTAAACATATTTTAGAATGTAATAGCATGTGATTGTGATGGAAAATACAATATCAAGTCCCTGTTTGCAGACTATACTAAAATATTTGGTAGATACTCATTATTGTAAAGAAAACATAATATAGCACGTATGCACACACACACTATCTCTCTCTTTTACACACACACACACACAAACACACAAGATATCTCACTCACTCCTTCAAGGCTGCTGAACATATGCATGAGGCAGCAAGTGCCAGTTTGTTTGTTGGGGTGAAACATGCGGTGAAACATGGATAGCGAGCTGCATTCAAATTTTCTGCGAATACAAGCCAACCAATTTACTCTAATTAGGCTCAACACTAGAGTTGCATTTTAATAGACGCCCTGCTGTGTTTGCATATGTTTAGAGAACAAGAGCCATGCTAATTGAAAAATTAAGATGTGAGAGTATTTGTCTGCTGGGTTCCCACTATGCCGCGCTCAGTGTAAATATAACTCCTGAAGAGAACTTACACAGAGAGTTTCTATTTCTTCCACCGCCTCCTCCGCCACCACCACCACCACCTCCTCCTCTTCCTCCTTTCATTTTCTTTGTGTTGTGATAATGACACCACATGATGGAGAGAGGAAAAAAGAAAGCAAAAACAAAAACAGGCCTACAGTGATGGCGCGACAACAACATATCCCCGCTCTGCGACCGTGTATTTTCTCACTGACACAGCAGGTTTAGCTTCATTGGTCAACGTCAATCAAACCGTCAGAGAGGTTCAGCGGGTTACGTGGTTAATTTGGCTCTCATGGAAATGTGCTGTCGGCGAAAATGAACTGTGCGGCCCCTGCGTCTGCAGAAAAGTCGCATTGGCTGACACTCCACACCATTAGAGCTTTCCTTAATATAGAGCGAAGTGACAGCCTGAGATCAAGTTCAGGTACAAATTACACTACATCTAAGTGACAGCTTTCTGACCCCCTTCACTGCACTTATAGTCCACAGCATTATTTACAGTTGTAAACAGGTACTCATAAAAGCCTCTCCTCACAGCTGCAGTCTGGTTGTTTTTATGTGCTGTTTGTGGCTCAGGGTTGAAAATATTTCTCAAGCTACTTTTCGGTAGCCACCTTTTTTAATGCCATGGCAACAAAACCATTAATAGCAATACTCCACTAGCAGAACATCACATTTTTAATTACTCTTTACATGTAGGCTGACGTCTAATGTCCAAATGTCACTGTTAACACAAGTAAGTCATACAGTAAATGTATCCACATGAAAAACAATGCCAACAACAGCAATAATGTTGTTATTTCATATTTACCTCTAGGCTACCACAACTTCTTTAGCACAAGGAACTTGACTGTCAAACAACTCAGCAAACTGGTCACTTGATTAAGTTTACACAGTCAAGCCATTAAGAATCATACAATTTTAAATGGCTCCCAATGTAGTTATTGCACACTTATTTAATCATACTATATTTGTGTGTGTAGGCAAACCTCTTGCCCTACTCTTTAGTGTTACTTACATAGGTCACACTGACATTTAAGCATGCCCTCTTTAGAAATGACAGGCACTCAGTTTTTAGCAGAATGCTAATATTGTTTTTTAAAAGGCTTTTAATTATTATGACTGAATTTACTGCATGGTGTGAAATAGTTCCCAAAACAAAACACTGTGTAGTTGTAATTTGTGAAGTGTGAAGTAATTTGCAATTTGTGACGCCTCCAACAAACCCCTTACTGTAAGCCTTGTTTCTATGAGCTCATTGTACTTACGAGAAATCTTACATTAAAGCAGTATTGAGGCATAATTTCTCCGGCTCACCTTGAAAGGACAACTTAACATTTGCTCCATGCATGTCTGTGGTCTTGGCAGGTGTTTCATGAAACCAAATAGATTTTTTTTTTTTTTTTTTTGCGGTTTTAGTTAAATGTCTTAGTTTGTTAAACATGCTGCCTGTGCAGAGGCCCCCTTTGCCCTTTAATGAGTTCCACTGAGAGTAAGTGTCATAGTTGGCTGTGGTGATGAGAGCAGACTCCCATGTCACCTTGAGGCTGGCGCAGACAAAGGGAAGACGACACTTGATGTCATATTCACTCTCTCCTTTTACAAATGGTTAACCCCAGTGGACTGGCTTTACTCTTATGGGCAGATGTCATTGTCCTCAGATAGATAAAAGGTCCAAATCTGCTATGTGACAGATAAGAAAACAAACTATTGGAGCATTTGATTAATGTTAAATACTGTGGGTATAAAACAGGCCTGCATGAAATATTATTATTACATGGTTGCCATCACATAATGATTGGATTCTTATTCATTCCTAATAAAGGTATATGACACCTTAGTACATAACTTTTTAGACAACATTAATGGGCCACATTACCAAAATATGTTTGCTTTATTAACATATTAACAATAAGAACACACTGTTAACAGACATATTAAATACAAAAGAAGTATTTTATTGTTAGAAATTTATATAAGTAAATTGGTGATGTGATTTTGCACAAATATTTTGCTTCCCTTCATCATTTGGCAAATTTGAAAATTCACAAATCTTTAACTGTATAAATGTGTTAAAATCATTTCTAATTTCTAGGAATAGTACTCTAATCATTTAAACATTTGCCCTAATTCTGTTTTCACAACAACTTCGTGGTAAACATCAGCCAAAACAGGCGGGAGCCCTTCACGCCTCCATAAATCTTTTTCCTCGCAGGATTAGATGATAATCCCGTCTGAATCGACACTGAGCCATGCTTGAGACGGGATGAAATATGAAATCAAAGAATCCCTGTCTGATGGACTGACTGCTCGACTATTCGCAAGACACAATTGGTGAGATCTTTGAGTGTTCATTTGTGTAGCCACTCATGGTCTTCATTAACTACTACTAGAGTTTACTGTGGAGTAGTTTGTTCTGATCCACTTAAAGTGCTAAGCAGAGCTCACCTTGTGTGCTCTGGGGAGTGTTTCTGCTCAGCCCATTAAGAACACAATAATTCACTTTCAAGATCATTTTGCTCTAATTGAACATGTCTGTTATATTCAATTTTTTCAACATCTTTAAGGACACCTGCCTACCTTTATGACAGCTGAGCAGGGGGGAAAGAAACTCCTGCTGCTTGTCACTGAGGGAAGAAATCACACTTTCCAAATTAAGATTGCAGATAAATGACCTTACAAAGCAAAGGAAATCAAAGAAGTATGGGAATGGGGTAAATTGGATTCTTTGGCGTCTAACAGTATATGACTTAAACCAACTGGGGATTCTCTCCACAGTGGAGGAAGTGAGAGTTTCCTAAGGCAACAGTCCCACCTGGGACCACCCGATGATCCATGGGGTGTTCGTAAAAAGCCTTGAAGTTATTCAACCCACTAAAAGGCTAAATAGATTTTTTTTCTATTAACATTTAGGCTGTATTGCTCTGATTTGAGAGCCTCTATACTGGTTTCAGGCAATCTATTTCATATTACTCAGTCAATATTCTGTATTTAATTTGCATAGCTGAAAGGTTTGTTAATGTCTGGGGTCTTATTGTATGACACTGGATATCAACAATGATCAAACAATGGTTAACCAAATGTGAAATGGTAAACCGATAACAAGGGTTTAGTATATTCTTTACTTAGAATATTCTTCAATATCTTTATGAGAACATACAAAACATAAAAAAATATATTAAAAAATAGCTTGGCAAAAGGTTTTTAAATAATCTGTGTACTGTACATTTCTTTGTAACCCCTTTTAGGTAAAATGTCTATGCTACTGCTAATAAAATACTTCTTTTTTTATGATTCTTTACTCTCAGAAATATAAAAGTTTTCAGTTTAAAAAGTAAACAAGACCACACTTCTGACCAGAAATGTCTTACTTGGCAGTTCTGTGCTTCAATGCTACTCATTTTTAGTCAGAAATGCAACATTTGCAACATGTTGGCTAAAAGAAATGTTCCTCTACCTAGTTAGCTTTTAGCTTTGTTGGCTGCTTGGTGCTAGGCAGACAGTGTGCAGGTGGTTTGACACGCTGACCACAGAAAACGGCTTGTTGCTGCTGGGAAAGCTATGAAGGCAGTGATATTGAAACAAACACAAAGCTTGCTAGGTGCAAAACCAAAACAATGAGCTGAGAGATGCTAAAATGGGGAACTGCAGAGTTTGGTGACAGACTGCTGTGCATGTCTTTGTGGTTTTGTCACTACAAGCACATTTTTGTAATATTTTGAGCTATTGTTAGTATAAAAATATTGATTACTGAGTGCAGCTTTTACAAAGAATGAATCACACAGTTATTTATTTCTGCCATATAGATTTAAGATGATACATCCATCCTAAATATAATCTATTATAACTTTTAAGTATTAATCAGCTAGTACAAGAGGTAACTGGCATGAATAATGATCAACTTGAGCCTTACTTTTATACTTACATGAAATAAAACTCATCATTAGAGCATTTATACCAAATGAGCAGTCTTTGTAGCTTCATACAGCCATCATGAGAAATCCCCATTATTACAGACCAATTTTCTCCTTCAGATAATCAATGTTGGCACTGACTCAAGCCCTGCTCCACAGGCTAAATGCCTGAATTGATCATTGATGCTTTCTCACCAATAAGCAGTTTAAAATGACTAATTGGGTAGGGCTAAGAGTAGCCCAGGCTTTTGCTATTAGTGTAATGATGATATGACATCAGACGTTTTCTGTAAAGCATTGTCTTGTTGTTATTGGGCAAGACGGATTATGATTGGGTTTAGTCAGTGCACATTATGAGATGCTCCTTAAGTAACGTTCATAAAGCAAAGCTCCTTTCTGTGTCAGAGTGATAATAAGGGTAGTGATTCATATATACTTTAGGAGTCAAGGGGAGCACTGTGTTAGACCTGTATTTTCTTTTATTTGTCCTTGCTGTTGGGGATCATGGATCTTGTGCTCCCTTTGTCCCCCGCATCAGATGGAGAGCGGCGTCTGCGATGGAGCAGGCGAGTCATTGATATGCCAGCTCTGTTTTTACACATTGTCATTTTATCTTTCTCATTACTGTCATTACTACAGACTCAGATACATCTCATTACAAGGGTAATTGGGACAAACATAAAAATCCGTTGCCCCTCCCTTTTAAGTTGGATATCTTTCAAATGCTCAAAGTAGATAACTGCTGTGTTAGGTCCACAACAGCTGTTAATATTTCCTGATAATATTGCTTTATTCCCAATGATATCTTTTCTGTTTCTTTTGATGGTGTGTCAAAATGGGAAATTAATGCAAGTTCATATGGGTCCACTTTATCACAGCAGACCTGGATGTGCACCTGTAAAAGCTAAACTGAGCGGGCACACACACACACACACACACTCACACACAACCAAAGTGTAATGTGCATGCACACGGACACCCACCAGCCTGAGCGTACAAGCAGACACACACCCCGAGCACACACACACACACACACACACACACACGCTTTTATGTTGAGTTGGCTCCAACTTCTGATGTAATTTTATTTTTAGCTGGTCCTCTCTCATGTTGGAGCCCCCATGAAGTCTTTCCCATCTACGACTTAGTTCCTCAGCCAAATATTGACTTTGGGATCTGATTATTAAGCAATTTCCACAAAACTTCAAATTACTATCTGAACAATTATTTTAAAGACGTTACAAGACCCAGTAGACCCCCAAGGTCTTGAAACTGATTATGCAAAAAGATAATTGCTATGAAGATTTAAAAAGAATTAAATTGGTTTGACAAACCTATAAGTTGTTAACTACTGCTCAGTGCAAAAGAATACATTTGCTGACAAGGCCACAAAGAACCAGAACAGTGGAGGCTTTTCCCGTGTGCTCAGGTGGGCGGGAGGTATAGCTCTCTTTATTATCACAGCTAATGGCGTTCCAGATCTGTCCTCAATTATACAGGATGAGATGAACTATTAATTAATAATTCTTCTGATAGATAAATTGTGCCATGTTCAGCAGATGTGCACTTCTTAGAGATGAGAGGAGACACAGATTGAGGGTATTGACCAACAGTGGCCCCGTTCTGCGTCCGCTTTTATAGATGTGTGAGCTTTATCTCGGCTTGACACGTTATGTTCCCAGTCCCCCCGTCCCGCTTTAACTGCCCACGTACCGTCAGCAGGCGTCCATGTTTGCCTGATTTACTGTGTGCAAAGCCAATGTTGCATAATTTGTGTTTTAAGAAAAGATATTAATCCTTCTTCACATTGCGTTAAAATGGATATTTTTTTCCCTCCCAGGTTAAACGTACACTGCCTGAAAAATGACACATCCTCAAAGTACTTTTGAGCAAAGGCCGAGTTGTATAATTTTCCCATAAGCTTGGAGCGTTTAAGTGTAGAAAGGAGGAATTATATGGCTATGAATGGCTTCCTTAATAGTGATATCGCTTCCTAGAACAAAAGAAGGTGGCTCCGCAATGAGCTGGGGAGTGCGGACGCTTGCTCGATTGGCCATTTCCCGGGCTTCCATTAAGGTCATGCACTGCGCCACCGTGCCTGAGAGTGCATGAGTGACAACACGGCCAAGACGAATGGAGCACTCTTCCCACAAACCTCGTTAAGACTGAAATCGCAGAAAAAATAATAGTTATTAAATTAATTGCAGTCATAATCTCGTAAAATATGTGTCAAAAAATTATATGCGGTTCGATTAACACATAACATGGGTGTCAAATCCGTAATAAAACCCTGATCAATAAAACAATAACCATGTTGTTAAAAGCAGTCATTGAAAGGTGTTGCTGGCAGTGGGCTCCAGGGGTGAGCAACCCTTTTAATATAAACGGATTTCATCTTTCCACCGTGTCACCTAAATCACCTCAATGTTTGTGTATACAATTAAAATAAGATAATAAATTGCAGCAATGGATGGATTACGAACGCTCCCTCCGACCCCATACATCAGGCTTTGTCAGTGGCCCAGAAAATGCATGTCTAACAATCTGTTGATTACAATGCCGTGTGAGCAGTGGCCCTGCCGAGGGGAGGATGATGACTGTTCCAGGATACATTATTTTAACATATTGTTATGTTTAAATCGATAAGTTTTAAACGAGCGCTAACGACTGCTATTAATTAAACTTTCAGAATCTTTTATTAGAAAAGTTACCACTTGTGCGCTTGATTTAATGAATGGTTTATTATTTCATTTTGTTGGCCCTGACCATTATGCCCAAACGACTGGTCTTTTATCTTAAAAAGAAATGAGGCAAAGGCGTAGTTTATTTGCAGTGCACAGACAACGATAACGCGTCAGTTGAAGGGCATATTTGTTTTACAGCCTTGGAGGAGTAACCGTGACTGGTTCTTGATACAATTTGCCTGCCTCCAAACCATATTGAAATCATACTCCCCCCTCCTCTTTTTCTTTCATGCTATTTGGCCCTTGAGATATTATTATTTTTTATCAGTGTTTATATGAAATCATTTGAGTGGGGATGTCAATTTGGAAATGAAATTGTCTGTGCAAGGGAAACATTCTGATTGGAAATTAATGGTATTGCAATTAAAACTTGGGAGTTACAGTATTTGGTAACAATTATGATAATGACTCTAGCTGGAGGTGTGAATTTCACAAGCGGAGGAGGCGGGAGGGGTGTGTGTAGGGGAATCGGCTGTTAACACGAGCCCCGTGCTGGAAAGCTACGTAGCAGTGGCAAGCCTCATCCTACCCTGTGTTTAAAAATAAAAAAATAAAAAAAATAAAAAAAATGTTTCTACCAGTTTCTTCTAATAGAGTGACGCCAATGAAAAAATATCTCGGTTTCTCCTCGGTGGAATGTGTGTTATTCCATTACCGAACGCAGATAAACTGCCTTTTGTGATATTGCTGCAGGAAGCTTTTTGCTCTCAAGTTGCCATTGACGGAACGTGTCCTACATTGTGCTGTAGTAATAGAGTGGTTTATCAGCACATGTTGAGAGTAGCTATAGGCTAAGTATGGTTGAGAGTCACAATTACCAACAGACACAACATGCTGTTTGTCTGCTCATGATTAATGCGCCAGATCAATGTGGGCCACTGCAAAGAAGAAGCAGGGTGATGGAAGATTCCTGTGAGGTTCTTTTTTCTTCCTCTCTCTCTCTTTCTCTCTCTTTCTCTCTCCCTCTCTATACTTCTCACTGTTTTCTTTTTTCGCTCTCTCTCTCTCTCTCTCTCTCTTTCTCTCCACACACTGCTATCAGCCAAATTGGATGATCAGTGGGGGAATTCTCTCACTCTCTGGGGTTTTCGCTGTGGTTTGTAGATTTTGCCTTCAGGTTTGAAATTCACTCAAACTGGAGAAGTCCTTTATCCAGAGACTGGCTTTTTTCAATTGAGCATTAAGCGGGGGTCCAGATGGGGGGAAGTAGTCGCCCTTTTTTTTTTTTTATAGCAGAGAAACAGTGTTTACTCTGCTACTTGCAATCCCATGTCAGTTGGGATAAACCGTAATACCTGGAGAAGTTACCATAGGCCTGCTTTAGATCTGTGCTGTTGTGTGGATTGGAGGGAAGACAATTTTCCTCCTCTGAACATTAAAAAAAAAAATGTTGTTCTACTCGTATTTCTTTTTATTATTACTTAAAGGCATGGCACATCATTGTAGGAAATATTCTCATTCACTTTCTTGCCAAGAGTTAGATGAGAAGATCGATAGCAATCTCGATCAATCTGGTAAATATGGAGCTGGAGCCAGCAGACAGTGAGCTTAGCTTAGCATAAGGACTGGAAAAAGGGGACACGGCTTGTCTGGCTCCGTCCAAAAATCCACCTACCAGCAACTCAAAAGCTCACTGATTAATACGTTATATCATTTTTATTTGTTTAAACGTATAAAACTGACAATTTGCCTTATAACCAGGCAAGAAGAGACTCCCAGTCCCAGCAATGAAATAGTCCAGCTCATAACCCCATATAAAGCAACCATTTTTGCACTTTAGTTTTTGCACGGATTAAACAAATGAGATGTGATGTGTTAATTAGTGAGCTTAGAGGTCCTGGTTGTTACCCTACAGAGCCAGGCTAGCTGTCTCTCCATGTTTCCAGCCTCTGTGCTAAGCTAACATAATGGGCTGCTGGCTCCGGCTTCATGTTTAGCATACAGATACAGCGTAGTGGTATCAATCCTCTCATCTAACTCAGCAAGACCACCACCTTTAATTATGAACATTTTAATGTCATTCCAGTGGACATTCTGAACACAGCTAGGTCGTTCTGCCAGATTCGGAGCAGACCATTAAAACGACCAGTAAACATTCATCTCTGATTTCGATGGCTTTGAAACAAAAGCTGATCACTCACCATATGCGTCCCCCACTGAATAATGGCAATGTGTGGTTAAAATGCAAAGGCCAGCATTGCATACCAGAGGTTACTTAGCAAGATTTTATGGAAAGGCCTGCCACACAGTATTTAGATCTAAACCCTTTCATGGTTCAAACAAATTATAATGTAATATGCTTTTTGGACAGAGCCCAAAAGGAAAGTATTTAAATGACATACAATCCACCAGAAGGAGCGTTCTTTGCTTCTTCTTTTTTTTTACCAAGATGCTGAACGCTGAGCCCTGGAGCCAGAGCCGAGAATGAGAATTACCCATCAACTCCTGAGCAGATTCAGTGGTCAATAATTGAATGAGTGAATCCCATTGTCCAATTACCCGCATTATCTGTGGATACTCCTCTCATTAAAAGGCTAGGGAGGAAGGAGAATAATTAAAAAGATTTGCAGCATGGGCATTTAATGATCACACTGCTTTTGCCTGATATACTCTCCAGGACCAGTGAGAGCATGTGGGATTGAAGGCAAAAGAGTGGCCCCCACCCTTTCAACCCACCCTCCCTTTATTCACGGCCTCCCTGCAGCGCCAACTGGCTCTACTCTGACAGTGAGTGTGCTTCAGCTCACACTGTGGCCCCAGAGGCCTCTAACTGCAACCATACAAGCTTTCGGTCCCATTTGCAAGTTTTAAAATTCACCTTCTTAATGTAAATACACACCGAATATTAAAAAACAGCAAGGCACATTAAAAAAAAGTCGCAGTGCCAAAGTGCAGTGTAAACACTTGTAGTAGAGTGCTAAATTGCTGTTTGGCTGGCAGTGCTGCTGGCAATCGGGACACATACCTGTGGTAGGAATGCCCTCGTCAGGTAGAAATTCTTTGCACCATTAAGCTTGCGAGTGCTCCAAGAAATACAGCCCCCTCCACCGCTCTTTCCACGGCGGAGCACGGCTTTAATTAGCACAATCTCAATGAATAACACCAGTGCAATCTGGTGGAGATCTTAAGCCGTAGGGGCCTGCTTAGTTCAAGATGTTTTTTACCTCATTCTCAAAGAGCGCATCATACAGTCAAGTGCGCTCTTGCGTAGTGTGTCTGGAGGGCCCTGGTTGTACTGTAAACACGCTTGAAGTGTTGCTTAGGATATAGTGGAGCAGAATGGTTTCATATCTCTATAGAAACTGTCCATAAACTGGTGAGTCATCCCGATGATGCAACGGCTTACCGGATCTCCTCATTAAGAGCACTTGTGAGGCTTTTTTCTAATAGTGCTAGAGTTGATATTTGATGTTTATGGAAGTTCTTAATTGGTGTAAATATTAGTTTGAATGTTTCCTGGCAGTTGGCATGGGTCAAGAGGCTGCGCTCTGGATGGAGCTGAGAGAGTAGTGTTTGATCTTGTAGAAGCAACTTTTGATTATGTAACATATTTTTGAATTGCTGGACCTTTCAATCCACCCACTCCACCAAGCTGCCTGATTCTGGACTGGCATCATGACATAAAACAGAGTTTCCTCGGTTGAAAAAGCTATTATCCAATGAGCACCGCGGGGGGGACTAAGGATTAGCCAATCATTGACAAGGGTGGGACTAATGCTATTGTCAAGTGTGTCTGTAACGTTAAACTTTGATTTCCATTTCATTAGAATAATTTGTGAATCTTTAACCCTGACCAATAGTCAGAAACATTAAATGGTAAATTCATTTGTATATCACCTTTCATGTAATATGAAGTGGAAAATCTAAATAGTAATTTAAAATAGTAAGAGATTGTTAGAAATAGAGTAAATACAATATAAAGCCCAAGTAAGATACACCATTTTAAAAGTTCAGTAGTGCATCAGTGTGAAGATGACTGCCAGAAAAGCTAATAAAAGAGAAGAGGTAAGTGTTTAGCTTTCCTTTAAAAATATTTAGTGAGCTGGCTTCCCTGACATGTGAAACAAATCCTCCCAGAATAGACAGCAGGTCTATATAAGGAGAATTATCCAACATCTCAAACATTCACTTAATGGCCTCTCTTTTGTGTTTGGGCTGCTGAGTATTATTCTTGAATTTGAAATGACCCCCTTGATTAACTTAATTATTTTACATAAATGGAATGACTTCTCAATATTGCCCCACACTGTAGTTTATTTTTAAACTACAATATCAGGCGATGTCAACTATTTCTCACTTTTCTATATTCCACTCTTAAAACCCCTGTGAAACAAGCATGTTGTCATGGCTACGCATCAGTGTCAACTTAAAACAACTACAGGTTCAGGTGGATATGTTGGCCTCTAGTGATTGGTTAGGGAAAATGCAATCCAATCAGAAATTGATTAGAGTGGAGGCAATGTCAGAGCAGAGATGGAAATGGAGTTTAATGAGTTGACAACTGTGTGTGATATCAGTTTTGGAACAGACATTGATTGAGCTGACTGGCCGAGCACATATGTCACTATGCTACAAACATTATTGGAGCCCAACACAGCTGAGATGATTGATATGATCAGCCCAAAGATTTTTCTCCTGTATTTTGTCATCTGAATTCATCCTCACCAATAATAAACCAATGATTCTGCGTTAAAATTGTAATCATTTCCAAGGCTGCTTTCAAAATGTTTTTGTTTGCTTTAGTCAAGCCAAGGTTATAGACATGTTTTATAAATATGTTGAGATTATTCATTCATGATGGATTAGCACAGAGGAGTTCTGGGAGCTACTTGGAAACTGGCAGTTTATTTCTGCTCATTTCACCTTATTTATGCCACAACATGAAACCAAACCCTTATTCTCCTGTTACATGTTTTTTCCTTTCATTTCAAATATGAGTTAAAGCAGCATAGATAGTACAAAAAAAAATCATCCAAAGCAATATTAATAAAGGTATAGGCTAGTAAATCTGACAGGTGCAATGGCAATGTGCTGAATTTTCTTCTTACTGTCAATAAACCCATGAAAAAATCAAATCAAATCATTGTCTGTGTAAACAAAACCTTGTAAAATGTATTCATCTGTGCCACAGAGCTCCATTTTTGTCCAGCAATGCTTATCATTATTATTAATAACATCAGTGAGTGAGTCACAGTGTTGCACTGGGTAACATGTTCCGTCATTATGATGGGATGGGTAGGGTTTTTTTTTTTTTTTTTAGTAAATTACACCTCCCACACCATCCAGATAACAAAACATGTATTCATCCACAGCTGAAAATAGTACCCAAAATATGCACTATTTACTCTTGTTTCAGTAGTGTTTCCTACTGTAAAATCTAGAAATCTAGAAAAAATGTGTACCTGTTCAATGTTTAGCATGTTTTTCACGCCTGAATTAAAAGTGTGATTCAGTAAGATTGAAAGTAGAAGTGACATATCTTTATTCATGTTGTTCAAAACAGTGTTTCCTATAAGTCTTGTTCAAGGTAATAAAGCATACTGTACTTATGTGATTGCTCAAGATGACAAAGAATGAAGAGGTTATCCCTGCTTTGACCTATTAACCTATTAACTTGCATGCACCCAGTTTATACTGTGCATATAATTGCCAGTGCAAACACCATGGTTGCCATTATCAATACTGTGTACATTTAATCAGTTGTCTCACAGTATCAGCCAGGATGTTAGTAGTAACTACAATTAGGGTAAACCTCAGGTAAGCACTAAAATAGCATAAAGATAAAATGAGCAGATATTGCATTTATCCACGAGGCAGACTTTTACTGTCATTAGAGATTTATTTTTTTCCCACACATCTGTCCTGTGCAGCCTCAAGATGAAATTCTGTGTAAAAGGTGCCATAAGAATGTCAGTGGATATTAATCACACTTATCCTTGATCTGTGGTGACATTCCTAACCGGGTCACCTGTAAAAGGAAGACTTTGGAGCTAAAATAGTCTAGCTCGCTCTCAAAATGAGATCCATCACATAGAAATACCCGCTGTCACATGACTGTAACTAGAGAGAAGCTAATCGACAGCTGCTGAATCACAGAACAGAACAATTGTTTGTTATGATGATGATCATGATATGATTTTTGGGGGGTCTGTAGGGACTGTGCTTTCTGCTGATAATGCTGCCCCCTATTTATTTGGTGCTGATGGCCAAATAACAACGTAATGCACCTTTTTAACTACAGTCATTTGTATTCATCCTTTCCCAAACTGACACTAAATAAACACTTGCCAGGAGATGGGAATAGTCTGTAAATCATTTCCAGTAAAATGTCTGGTAGTTTCCAAAGAATAAGTTCTCTAATGTTCTCTCTTCTTCCACACCTATGTTCCTATTTATAATGGCAGCAAAGCACATTATTCAGAGGTCAAGCACCTCATACAGAGGATGGCAGTGATGTATCTTTGCCAGTTGGGCTCAGATTAACAGTCAGCCATTGTGAGGAACTGAAGAGTAGAGCCTCATTCCAGGGTCTCTTGTTTTTCTCTGTCTCCAAGCTTCTTAACTTTTCAGAGAAGAGAGTTCTGTCTCAAAGTTGAGCAGCGCAGGCCAAGGATTTTCCTTAACCTCTTTTGAGAAATGGACCGCGGGGTGAATTCATAAAAGAGCAGTCTGTTGGACAATTTGTCTTTTGACAGGAGGGAACATTGGAAGCCACCAGAGGGTGGTCAGCGGTGAGTGGCACAGGCGTGCCTGGGGCGGTACCTGCAGGCCATTCTTCCTCATGATTTGTCCTGGACGAGGAGAGGAGGGAGCAGCAGCGCGGGCCGCCATCTGGCCCCAGTCGGGGAATTGGGTGGTGAGGTGCGGGCGGAGGGTGCGCATTCGGTGTCAGTACGGCTCCATCAGGGTTGTTTGCGAACAGATGTTCTGTGGTGTGTTCGCTCCAGCACAGCTCAGGAGGGAAGACGTGTCTATCAGTGGTTGGAGGCTTTCAGGGGAGCAGCAGACTTTGACCTTGAGGCTGCCGCATGTCAATCCTTGTCTCCTAAAGCCCTGTGAGACTTCCAAACACTGCCCTATTTGAGAAAAAAAATAACTCAAACAATCTATTTAATTTTAGAAATGCTTTCATTAAAGTGTCGAAAAAAGTTAAAACCTGATGAATCCTCAGCAATCTTGATAAAAGTTCAACCCTCAGTCCTCAAAATGTAGCACCAGTCAGGGCTTTTTTAACCGGGGGATCGGTTTCTTTTTGGCTTATGTGTATTACGCTTCTTCATGAACATAGGACTGTGCAAAATGCAAGGGCAAGAGTATCCATATCCTCTTCCTCCATCACCCGGATCTCAGCAATCAATAAGCGTTTAATCAGTCAATTATATGGCACTAATTTAACAGCCTGCAGGTAGAGTCATCTCTGAGCACTTCCCCATGAAAATGCAGGCCATAGGAAATTTATCTTTTGGAAAATGTCAGAGCAGAAAATGAAGTTTTCAAGTGAGAGACATGGACGTCCACAACTCCACGCTGGGGAGATAGAGAGGACAAAACAGAGAGCTGCAGTTTGGGGGAAAGGGTTAATGAGGAGATTATGTGGAGTATGAGTAGGAAAGATTGCAGCTTGGAGTCATTGAGATCTTGAAGAGAACGTGCAGAGAGAGAAGATGCCCTATGGTAGATCTACAAATAACACTTCTGCAGAGAGGCTTTTTAATCAGACAATTTGAATGAAGAGAAGAAAAAAAAAACCTATGGCCTTGATAGTGAAGTGAATATTTGAAAAAACGATATGTAGTACTGTATATGTTTCCTGATAGAGAGACTAATGGAAAAGATTATTACACACAAGATTATTACAGCATGAAAGTGAACTGCTTCCCTCTCAGTGTCCATGCTGAACAATGCACTGCTGCTTATTATTTAGCAAACAAATATTCCTGCCTTCTCACTGACATCAGACATATTTGCAAAACTAAACTCTGCGTGACAACCGAAAAATGTTTATTTGCTCATAAACCGAGAACTAATGTTTTATTTATGGGCAGTGATTAGAGAAAGCTGATGTTTAGCCAACAGGGAACAAAAACAAGAAGGCCAGTATAATGGCAGAGCTCGCCGGCGACCTGACTTGTAATTTCTGGTGTCAATATTTGAATTGTTGAGGGAAGTATTATGGACATGGGCCGGTGCTGGGGGTGCAGTCTAGCCCCTCACCTATAAAAACTAACATCTGTTGAAGCATACATTAAGTTTAAAAATAACTGTACAGAGATCACCGGGTAAAGTACAGTCAAGCAGATGTCGTTTTAAAAGTGCCAGATGGAACAATGAAAGCGGGATTGGAAATTAGAAAGCGCTGTGAAAGGTCAGATCAATTAAGAAAGCTGCGTTGGCTGCCATATGACAATTAAGGCAAGTTTAAAGCACTTGAGCTAACGGGGCAGCGGAGTGAGTGGCTGTCGCAGGGAGGAACTTCTTGGGGGCATGCAGGCGTGTGCACGCACGGCGGAGAGCTTCCTGGACTGAAGTGCATTTCCACCAGGTCAAGGTTAATGACCCGCACAGATAAACCTGATAGAACGCCTCACAGCGCTGCTCATGACCTTTGTCCATCAGTATTAAGGAGCCAATAAATTACAGCTGTGACTTTAAGTGACATTGAAATTTACTCTGCTCTAATGAGAGAAAGAGAGAGAGAGAAAGAGAGAGCAAGCAGAAAGGCACAGAAATGTAATACTGAGAAAGGAATGCTTTTAATTTGGAGGGGTTTCTATTAATTATTATTCTAATTGATGTTTGTCACTTTATATTACATCTAAAAACCTTGATTTCCCCTCTTTGTCTTTCTTGTTTCCCCACATGATATCAGACTGATTTAAAAAGCATATTTTTCACATCCATCATCTATTTCAAGCCATTTCACCCCCCCCCCCCCCCATCCCCCAAATCACACAACAACAGGTAACATGCCTTTACTGTCCCAGACAACTGTCCCAGCTTCCCTCAGCACCCATGAGTGCACATGGACCACAAGGGGGCAATATTTGCATTGTTTGTCTGCATCCTCCCCAGGCACACACTGATTTACATTTATATTTTGCATTTGCACATTTGGATCAAGTACAGTTTAGCTGTTCATTTACATTGCAACATGTTAACAGAAACCACGATAAGCTGCTTCCTGTAGCGACAGCAGCTCAGCACTGTCTGACTAACAGGACCACAGGCCCTTTATGTTACAATTTACAGGCAATAATCATTTACAGACTAAAACAACTGCTTCTCTTTTTTATCCAGTTCTTATCTGTGCTTATGGGGAAGGAAAAAAAATGTCACCAGAGTAACATGTGTTGTCTTGCTCTGCTCCGGTTTCCTTTGAACTGTGGATTAAATGGCCATTGTTCTAAGTGGTCAAGCATGCAGTGGTGCGGCTCCAGTACAAAACGCTGTGAGGCAGTGAGATCTTTTCTACACTAAACACTCTGAACAAGACCATTTAGGAATTTCTTACACAATTTGTTCAGTTGATACTTCCAAAGTTCTGCTGTAAGCACTTTTGCAGTGTGCAAACGGAATTATTCATCGCATTAACGATAACATAAATGCAGCGGCGACAGAATTTAATGCACCCATGGAGATTACCTTTATTTACTCATGAAAAAGAATACATTGAACTACTTTTTGCGACGCAGGGTCTTCGTAAAACGATTCTTTTGAACTCTGTCCCCAGCACACTGAGAAGGATATATGTTAGGTCTGCTAATATCTCCATTTGCATGTCCTTAAAATACAGTTTTAATTATAGATAAGCCTAACCTGTGATAGCACCACCTCTACAGCTATTGCAGACTAAAATGGCACGCTCACAGTGTGTTGTTAGGTACAGATTAATGTTAATGGTGTTCTCTTCAGGAAGATAAGATGGTCAGAAATTCAAAGTCACAAAGTAAAATCTGCACTTGCACCTGTCTTACCTTTTTAGTGAGCTAATTTTCCCTTTACTTTTGCAACTGCACCTTTTCCTCTGGAAGCTGTTAATCTAAACTGCTGCTCTGTATTTGTGTCATCGTCTCCTCTGAAAAAGGTCAGAGCGAAACCTTGCAGCAGGTGCATCACCTCCAGCTCTGTATGCACTGACTGGAACTGTACACCCGGACTCTGACTGAGCTCCTCTCCCTCTGTTTTGTCTCCATTGATTGTTGGGCCACTCTGCTGGAATGTGGGAATTAATTAGACAATTTGTATAATGGACTTAGGCACATAAAGACACGCGGGGCTCGACAGAGTGGCGGCATCCTGCGGCTCCCATTGTCCTTGAGGAACTCTCATCCAGATGTTCAAACGGATTGGAGGCTGACCTGTCACCCGTTCCTAATTATCATCTGAATGACAACATGGCCCAGATCAATAGTTCCCAGTCTCAGTTTGAAGATCACAGATAAGAAGCCACCTTGTTGTCAGAGAGAAAATGCTAATGTAATTAATGTTCAATAATCCTCTGGCAAAAGATCTGTGTGTGGATATTAATGCCGGATATTTACTCCAAACAGGCCTGAGAGGGGGAAAACACACCGACCTGGCAAACAAGGTTTTAAAGGATTTGGAGGCAGTTTGAGCGGCCTTGCTGCTGGTCACAGTGTAGTGGAGCAGAAGTGTAAAGAAGAAGAGAATCTTCCTGTTGAGAGTGTAACTTGTGATGAGGTCAATGGGACTGTCTTGAGCGGGTTCAGATTCCTTCACTGCCCTCCCTGTGCTGTAGATGCAGTGCAGATGTGTGACCAGCTTTGTCTCAGTTAATATAGATACACACACTGTGTAGAATTTAGAGGCCTCTATTAGAATGGACTTGGCCCAAAAGGAAACATAATATTCATATGTGTGTTTAATTAGTGTATAATCAGCCATGTTTCATTACCTCAAAATTAACCCTTTTTATCTACAGAGCTAGTAGGTCCTCTTCCGCAGATGCCACCATGTTGCACCTCTATTTTTCTACTGTAGCCCAGAAAGGACAAATCAAACTTTGGCTCGAGAGAGAGGGCATTTTATGTTTTTTCACAAGTTTTTTAGCCACTGTAGGTTCTCCTACATGCTTGGAAGGGAAAGGGGAGGGGTACTTAGTTGTATGCAATCTGCAGCTTCACAGCTAGATGACACTAAATGCTACACACTGGTGCTTTAATTAGCTGTAAGGTTGGTAAAGTTACCTTACTCCTGCCTGACAGTAATATATAGTATATTCTGTATTGTTGTATTATGCTACATTCCAACCCTGAATGTAACACAGAATATTTACCCAATTTTTGTACTTAGGTAGAATTTTGAGGTACTTTTTTCCTTAACTTGAGTATTTATACTTTTTTCTACTTTTTACTTACAACTCAACTACATTTTAAATGAATATTGTGTTTTTTAATCCACTGCAATCATCTGACAGCTAGAATTATTTTGAAGATAAAGATTTAACAATATTTGAAATATGTATGTAAAATCAATCGAATGTATAGACTATAATGTAAAATAAAATATGTAATATATATATGTAATATGTAATTACATAGCACTTAACAGGGGCACTTTTTCAGCATGATAACTATACTTCTTAAAAATTCAGTAGATTTGCATTTTACATGTTTTTTAATGTAATACAGTAAAGTAGTTTTACATTGTTGTTTTGCTACTTTTGCTCAAGCTTAGTATCAGAATACTTTTTCCCCTGGTTCCAACTCTTCATTGAAGTTAGTGTTGTTTCCTTTGTGGCAGGAAATATTCTAGATGTCTCATGCATATTCACACTGATATATTTGATATCATTTAGATCTTCATTAGACTTTCAATTCAGGTTATGTTGGTTTAAACAAAGTTTGATTGCACAGTATGTGTTTATAATGACTGGCTCATTGGTGGTACACTACTTGTTAGTCATAATTTTACATACATAATTTTGAAGCACACCTGGTATTTCAGGTTCCTTAACATTCATTAAATTACTGTCATTCACTGGGTGAAATCGAGGGCCACAGCACACTTAAAGTTTACATTAAGATATCTTTACGTGGGAAGAAAAGGACAAGTGCCTGGAGTGAATGGACAGTAAAACCTCTAAATAAAAATAATAAATAATGTGTTTGTGCAATCCATCAAAATAAAAGTACTGTGCATCCTAATATTAAGCCCAACAGCCGAGCCCACCTCCATCGCAGCCGTCCAGCCCCACTGCCATGCTGCTGCTAATGATACTGACCTCCTGATGACACAGATACCTATCTCCTGCCTCCCTCCTCTTCAAGGTGTGCATTTTTCTTTTCAATGCCGACCCAGCCGCCATCTGCCACAGCTCAAGACTCTCTGACTGACTGAGTTCATGATTAACTTAATATTTTTTTTATCTTCTAAACCTCTGCTCAAAACAATGCTTCCCACTGAGGCAATAACAATTTCTCTAAGAAGTTGCACTCCTCATGATTCAAAATCATAAACCCAGCGTGTGTCAATGAGGATCCCGTCCCTGATTTTTGCAAAGATGAATAAAACAGGTTGAGGGGGAATAGGCAGAGATGCCCAATTAAAGAAATTGTTATTGTGAAATAGCGCAGGATCTCATCGGGATTTTGCTTCAATAACTATCCCATTCCAGCTTAAATGATCTATATGAGCAGTGAAGAGAGGAAGGAAGGGATGTTTATATGTGTGTGGGAGGGTGCGTTCGTTACAAGATGGAGAGAGATGGAGCAATACAATTTATTCCTTAAGTGAGGTAAAGGCCTTATTGCCTACCATTAACAGAGCAGAACGTCGGCACGGGCTGATAATTAAGTAATCCATGAGAGCATGAGCAATATAGGACAATCACTAACATCCTCTGCTGCTTTGCCACATCAAGCCATTCACCCTTTTTTTCCCCCCTCCAACATCATTTTAGATTATGCTGGAAAATATTATTGCATTGTGATTTGAAACTGCTGCTGTGGAGGAAAATGTTCTGCTCGCAGCACCAAACAAATGATTCCACTGAGATGAACTCATTCCAAAGACGCGTGTCGCCTGTCACACTTTTCTGATTTGCTCCCTTTGCAAACTTTCAGTTGGGTTGATTATTAGGAGGGTTGTTGCTAGTTTTATTTGTGAGTGTTGACATTTTGTTGTCTGATGCATGTGTGCCTGAGTAGATGATTTATGAGGCAGATTTACCAATACGTGTGTCTCCTAACTTCATTTAAGGGTAATTCTACTGTATGTTCTTACTCATTCATTCAACATTCAGACAAAAATCATTTCCATAACAGCACAAAATAGTTGTTTTTATGACAATATATGACAAACTTTATGGAGCTTATATAAAATATTTAATAAAATGAGTATAATATTTACTTGATTTTCAGGTAGGTGTAACAATACTTTTTAGTCTTTTTTTTAGTGGAATATAACTTTAAAGTTGAATCACTGAAGTCTAGACATTCTAAATGTCTTACTACACTAAAAATATTATTGGCTGTACTGTATGTCATATTTCTAATACATTTAATACAAGGCATATCTTGTGTGAAGCAAAGAACGTCTTATAAAGGATCCTTGTTTCATGATAAAGTGGGAATTCAAACTGAAAGTGAATTGCAAAAAAATCCCCATGATAAAAAAAAAAATCAAAACACAAAACAACACATTAGGCAACTACTTTACTTCACAAGACTTCCACATTGCTAACAGGGGGGCCAGAAACCCAAAATGCTGAAAGGTTTGGCACCGTCAGCAGCAGTGTAGTAACAGTGATTTTGTTTGAATCTGTAAAAAGGGAACATGATTCAAATCGAAAACTAAGATTTATGCTGCATGCTGTGCATTACTTTTCAGGCTTTCATTCACCACACAGAAAATGACAGTTTACCACCTAATAGTTTTGGATGTTTTACTGCCCTTAAAATATTTTACTGGGATCCCAACTGAATGCATAGTACTAGTTTTCACTCACTCCAGCAGATGTGATTTTGAGAATCTCTTATAAATTATAAATTATAAATAAAAATCAAGCTTCAAAACATAAACCGAACTAAACTCTAAAGCTCATGTACTTAACTACAGTGTGAAAATGTAGAAATGATTGTGTTAGAAATAATGTTTTGGCCCATTTCTCAAAACAACTGACATCAGTTCTAAGCTTTGCATTTAACATATAAGACTATTAATATTATTTCAATGTTAATAATAGTTTTCCAATAATTTTACATTCAGACAGAATAGAAACTAACTGGGAACAACAGCAAATAAAAAGCTCAACTAACCACATATCTATTTTCATATATATTTCCTTTTATTGCTCAGCATGAAACTCTCATCTTCAGCCATGTCAGTGTCACATGACCATGTCAGTGTTCAGACCTTCTTACATTCAGTTTCTGTGCAGTGAGATTGAAATGACAGTGTTTTTAATATACAAGACTACATATATTTTATAGCTGGTTTGATTAAATATGCAGTTGCATCTATAATATAACAACATTTAATTTGATAGGGTGTTTTTATTCTGGCCTCTACATGGCCTATGTAAGATTATTTAATGTATGGTTTAAAAAACTTAAAAAAAAAAAAAGATAAAAAAGTGTTGTTTTCATTTTCAACATGATGGAGGAAAACCAAAAGTTGGATAGCTGAGTAATCATCCAAACTGTGCACAAAGTCTATCAACATCACAGTTGTTGAGAAAATCATTTATTATTACATGTATTGAGTCGTTATCTAGCTTGACTTCAGCCTCAAGTTGTCTTTGTAACTGGCTGTTTGCATTTTTGACATTTAGAAAAACGGGCAACATCTCAACCTGCATTTCATCATGTTGGTCCAGTTGCTCCTGAAATATTTAACCAGATTGCAATTTACAACAATCCACAATTTACGACAGCAGTCTGCGTCATCCATCTCCCCACTTGTCCAAATGCATTTCCTTTGTTTCTTAAAAGAAATCGAATCATGGGAGGTTTAGGACAAGACTCTTCAATTTTTTTCCCCCCTCGCTTCCTAACAAACGGTAACATTTTAATTCTTGCTTTCATCCCTCAAGACCGAAAATACAATTTCATGATCACCTCGCTGCTAGAGCCATGTTTAATAATTCCCAATTATGCAGCCAGGCACCTAGTCCGCAGCGTGAGCCGCACCATGCTGCCTGAACAGCAGCTGGCCCGTTGCTCTGTGTGTGTTCAGTCACCTTGATATCATCGATGAACATGTTCCCCCATCTTAGCAGGTTACAACGCCAGGACCTATGCTGTTGTATTAATAATACAGCATGGTATTGTCCAGGAGGGAGCTTACTCTGTGTCTCTGGCTCCAGCCTTTTTTCTCCAATTTGTTACGCAGTTTACCCAAACATGGAGCGTGGAGCGTTTCCTGGCCCTGCATGTGGCGGACGCACCGGTGCACAGGGACCCCTTGCACTTACTGTGTGAGAAAAACGCACTCTGTACTAAAGTGCTTGTATTTACAGTGCAAGTTTCAAACGACAAAGAGTTAGTCACTGTTTTTATTTGAGTGTTTCTAGCACACACGTAGCTCCACAGCCATTCCTGAACTGAAGAGCTACAAAATGTATATCTTAAAAGCTGTGAAACATTAGAAGTAGTAGTTGTAGTCACACAGGTGCAGTTTTAATATGTAGAAGTGATATGTTTTGTGTATTTTGAACTCAATAGTGACACCACTGCTCATTAAGGACACCCTATTTGGGGCAAAGAGGGTCGCTGAATCACCTGGCTGACATTTGGCTTTACTGAATATCAACTTGTCAATTCGCCTGCAAGTGTTATATTGCTAGAAATGATTGTGACTGATGCATGAATGTGTAAGTAGCATTTTAATGTTGAAGTGGATCAAGGTGGATCAAATTATTGTCTTTTTTTATGCACTGCTGGGGAGTTCAGTCTATGACAATGCATGATATTAAAATCTTCTAAAAGACAGCTGAACTATAACGGAGTAGAGTTAAAAGTACAACATTCCCCCTTTGAAATGTAGCTTAGTAGAAGTATTAAGTACTTTATTTGAGTATACTTAAGAACTAATTTGAGGTACTTTAAGTATTGAGTAAATATACTTTGTTACATCCCTCTACTGCTTTTACCCCACTGACATCACTGAGACTTTTGACTTTTAGTGAAGGTGAAGGTGATTTTTGACTTTATATGTATAATATATATATCAGTTCAGTTCAGAGCTTTATTGTCCCTCTTGACTTTTAGGGATGTTTTTGCTGAGTAAAAAGTCACTTTAGCGTCATAAAATAATTGGAGACTTCATCAAAATATACTTACAGTAAAAAAAACAGGTAAAGACAGAACAGCTGACCCCTGCGGCACATGTGAGCAGATGACCAGTCATGAACTTACATGGGGACAAGAATCTGTAAAGACATTTAAACTTAAAAGAAAACTACTAACGGTGGAGATTGCAGTAAGACATTTCACAACCAGTAATGAGTCTGTGACCAATAGGCAGCTGGGCTCATTATCTCACTCAGTTAATACTGAGGTTTGGTGGAGGGTGTGTTTTGCTGTGGTGTCTGAAAATGTTTTTCTTTGCTCAGTGTGTCTTCTGCATTTCCTTCCTGCTCTTTGTTCCTCAGCTAAACATGTCTCTAAGTCACCCCGGGTGTCGCAACGGGACTCGCTCTCACCCTCCAGCAACGCTTTATATCAGACTATCGCCTCAGCGTATGTTGTGTAATGCAACATTACAACATCAGCTTGTGGTTCTTTTTTATGTTTCGTAGCGCTGCAGTTGGTGGGCTCACTGTACACACTGTATACATAATGCTGAATATTACTCACTAAACCTGTGTGTGTGTGTGTGTGTGTGTGTGTGTGTGTGTGTGTGTGTCTATATATATATATATATATATATATATATGTGTGTGCGTGGGCTATGCTTTTCTTGCATTCCCAAATCAATACCACCTCAGCTTTAATGCATGAGTCCTAATGAATGAAGTGAATGGCAACGTGTGGAGGTGGGAGAAATAACAAAACACACACACACACACACACACACACACACACACACACACACACACACACACACACACACACACACCTGTAATGTGCCTTAGCATCCATTACATTACACAGTGAAGCTATTCAGGAATGAAAATACCCTTCTACGACTGGCCAGTTATGACACAATACAGTTCATTACTTTATTTTTCTAAGCTTTTTTTCTTTCTCTGTCTCCACTCTCTTTTTTTGTGTGTGTTGCATGTCACCTTTAATACCGCACTCCCTCTCCATATGGAAGCAAGCACAAAATTAGTGATTGCAGGTTACGTGGAGGTCAAAAGTCTGATCAGAACCATGTGTTTTGAACATTATGTGTACATTTTTCACGTCACTCCTCGTGGAAATCAATCGTCGCTATGACCCACCCATGTACTCTCCAAAAATCGGGAAGCCTTTTTTTTAATGAGATTTCCGTACACTTGCGTGGCAAACAGAATATACGAGGAGCAACATCTACTCATGCACGGAAAGTGTTCATTCGAGATGTGGCCTGAAATACTGAAGAAACACGCCTGAGGGTGCTCAACTATTAAACTTTGTTTTTGATCTACTTGGGAGAAGTTGCATCTCTTTCCCCTCCATCATTTACCACATCAGTCTCTCCCATGAGCAAAGTGATCTTTATTGTCTAATATTGCTTGTCAAAACCTAATTTTTCCTCATATTAAGCAGCAGGGATTTGATGACATTTCTGATTTGGAGTGTCATTTCATTCACGTTTCCTGAAAGAAATCTGAAACATAAAACCAAAGCTGTATTTGTAGCAGAGGTTGGCAGCTCTGTGTGTGTGTGTGTGTGTGTGTGTGAGAGAGACTTACAGCAGAAAACAAGACAGCTCTCATGTACAGTATGTGTGTGTCTGAGGTCAAGGGTGTTTGCATGTGCCTAGGCATGTGTATGTGTGTGTGTGTGTGTGTGTGTGCTTCTTGTTGTGTACCGGTGGGCAGGGGCCATGCAGGCCTCTTCAAAGCAATCTCTCTCCATATGGTGTTGTGTGCTGTGAGCGGGTCAACTTGCAGCACAACTCTGGAGAGGGGGATTTTCTCCCTACCCATTGTCTGTCCACAGAGCCTGCGGAGAGAGCCTGCCGCTTTCAGGGCATCACTGCCAGCCCCTAATATGGCAAATGAATGCATGAGCGAATACAAGGGTGAATAACTGAATGAATAACCAAAGACAATTTACATAATTGCACATAGGCTATGTATTTTCAAACGTTTGAGCAGCTATTTGCATATTCACACTCTATAGAAATTATTCAGTCAATACTGTAGATCCATCATGTAAATACAACTCCTTTGAATTAACGGAAAAACGAAAAGAAAAAAGAAAAAACGAACTCAAACAATAATAATGTTAATGATGTTTTATGCCCTGAGGGAAGATCTCCTCCCAGCCTCTAGAGCAATTGCTGTCAGAATATGAAGTGATACCAAAAATTCAGTTATGACATGTTTGCTTAGCAGGTAAATATGAAGCGGGAACAAAAAGGGGTGGGGGGGAAGACGTTTTCGATGTTTCCTTTCTTCTTTCTTTCTTCTTTTTTTCTTCTTGCCCGCAGCATTGATCTGAGCCTGAACAAACCATCCATTTCATCCATCTCAAATGTCAAGGGGTCTTTGTTACACACGTGATCACAGTTTGCAAGAAACCTCCCCTGCAAATTGTTGCCACTGTCTTGTTGCATCATTTGAAGTGCTATTTTCCCCTCATGTCACCCTCCTTTTGTGATCAAGATAGACGCAGGGTGTAGGTGCGCCTAACATCTTTTGAACTATTCAAAAGCGCCACTATCGCTCCTTGTTCCTTTTGTTGTTGTTTTAAGCGGGATAAGAGGCCAGTTAACCTTCACATCGCTGGCTTGAGAATGCAGGTTGCTGGAGGGTGGTGGTGGTGGTGGTGGTGGAGGAGTGGATACAGAGAGGGGGGGGTTGAAGTGAAGAGAGTGGCAGATGAGGAGGGACATGGGGGGAAAAAGGAGGGTAGGAGAGTGGTGTGCGTAGAAGTGTGTGTGTGTGCGTGCTGACCTGCCTACCCTTCACCTTTTGTCTCACTGTGTGGTGCTGTAGTGAGTGCTGGAGGAGGACATGTGAAGAGCCGGACTCTGGCCAGCAGAATGGCACCCCTGCCTGGGTTTTCACAATCGCCCCCTTCCCCCCCTTTCACTCCATCTTCCTGGCCTGCAGCTAAAAACACATATTTTCTCTGTTTTGTGTTGGGAGGGGGGGAGTTAGAGCAGAGGGGAACCAAACACATCAAAAGCCCAAGGATGGAGTATGTAGTTGTATTTGACCAGGTCAGTCAGCGCCGTCAGATCCGACGCCGCGCTGAAGAACGGCTCCCACACTTCCCTCAATCATCTCATTTTGCATCTGGCAGTCCACGAGCCTTTATGCCTCATTTTGCTTGTCATACTTTAAATTTCTCTTGTTTGTCGGCCATAATTCAGCATCTCATGAATTAGTCATGAGAATAACCGCTTTCATTTAGAGGCTTTAACCTGTGCAAAATCCTCCTTGGCTGACTTGGCAGTGGCACACGCACCCACATACAGTATTGGGTGGGTGCCGCAGGCAGGAAGCGTGGAGCTGCGGTAGATTTGCAGCACTCTGTCCACAAACGGGGGGGAATGTAAATGAGATGGCCTGCGGTCCTGAGGGGGGGAACCGCCGCTGATTACTGTCCACCACATTAAGCACCACTCGTTCCCTCCCACTCACACGCACAATCATCTCATCATATGCAAAACAGGAGCCTTCCAGTGTGGAAAACAACAACAGTAGCATTAATGAAACATTTGCTTTTAATACGCTTCTGAGTAGCATGTCATTTGCTGAAGATGGAAAGATGCAGCGTTTTAAAGGCGTATCATCAAAGTGAAGACAGATCATGAACTCACAGTAAAAAGCAGGTTACGGTGCTCTGTTGGTGATGCATAGCCCATAAATGTCCATACATGATGCCCCCACACCCGTTTTTGTCAAGTCTCCATAGTGTTAGCTATCTCCTATTAGTGATTAGCCATATATGCCTTTACTGCACTCAGCATTCAGTTTTTTTTATTTTTTTACTGTTGTTGATACAATGTTGTGGACCTTGTTGTTGTTGTTGCTGTTTGTTTGTTTCTTGGGGGTGTCTTTGCCTTTTGGCTTACATTTTATCACACTATTCTTTGGCATTATCATATAATCTTCACTTGCTAGTTAGCGGCTAGCTGGTGAACATAGCAGAGTATTTAGCGGCTAAAGAGCCAGATATTTCCCTCAGTAGTTTAGAGAGATAAAACAGACCTAAAAAAAATGAATACTGGACTTATGTTTCCCGTTTGGCTTACATTGTATCACACTATTCTTTGGCATTATCATATAATCTTTACTTGCTAGTTAGTAGCTAGCTGGTGAACATAAGATAGTATTTAGCTGTTATAGAGCCAGATATTTCCCGTAGGAGTTGCTAGAGAGTAAAACCAGACCTAAAAGAGAGTAAATATAGGACTTATGTTCACCAGATGAACAGAAACACAGCTCCAAATAAATGAAAATGTTGCTTCATAACTGCTGGATGTTGAAATAAACAACAGTTAGCTAAAAAAGCTCATCACATCAACATGAAAGGCAATGTCAGTGGCCAAAAATTCAGTTGGCTGCTTGCGTTAGTTGCTGATGACCTATTATTTTTAGAAATGACACCACTTTATCAGATCTCAGGAATTAACTTGGGAAAGGAACGATGGTCCAAAGTACAGAAAATAAGAAGTGAGTTGCAATAAAGGACAGTAATAGTTAAAGGAGACAACAACCTTGATGAATTATGGAAACAAAGCTATAGATTAATGCTGGTAGTAGACACCTCCTTTGCTGATTTGTCAATAGAATCGGCTTTCAGTCACAGATGCACTCAATAGGACAACAAACAGGAGCGTGACCCAACACAGATCTCTCAGTAGACTCATAATAACTTGACAGATTCTGACAATACCGCAGACTGCAGCATGACATTAACATCGCATATTTGTCATTATCAAATACAGCAAAAGCCCGACACTTCTTGTGTATTTTACTCATATCCACTCAGCAAACAAGCTCCGCTGAGGTTATTTACAGCAGTCGCGAGTTCTGCAACGGTTAACACATTTGTACTCCCTGAATGCTTCATTTATTAAACTGTGTCGGCGCAATTTGTTCACTTAGCTACATGCCTACCTATTTGTTCCTTTACATGACAGGATAGAGCTTCCTGTCAGGAGTGTTTTTGTTTCCTCTTAGTATGCTTGCAGCATTCAAATGTGCTGAACACACAGAGTGCACCCGGGTGGGAGAGGAATAGAAGGGAAGGAGAGTAAGCAGACTGGAGTAAACAACGCTTTGGCTCTTTAAATAAAACATTTGTTTGTGATTGAGGCTTCATGATGTGAACAGCATGACCTGTTTTACTGGGAGTCTCTAAACAGCCAGCCCGTCGCCCTCGCAGAAACAGATCCCATCTCTCTACCCACAGACTCAGGGCCTATTTATATTGCATGAGAACAAATTTTTTTGACAAGTTGAGTGATAGATTTGTACAAGGCCCAAATGTTTTCCTTTTCTGCAGAGGCCCTGTCTGAGTGACATAAATTGCTATTAATAAAAATTTTAACAATACATGGCAAATGAGTTTTTTCTGTTAACATGGTATGAGCAGGAGCAAATGGTGCTTGTTGAAGGCTTCCTGGGAATAGGGGCGCTGTCTGAGTCAACATTTGAAGAGAGCAGGTTGGGGAGGAAAGAAAGCATGTGGCGCTGTAGTCTCTGAAATAACACGAATGCATGAGCGGCTCACAATGGAGAAAACACAACCTAACTGACAGACTAGACCACACTAATACCAGTTATTTCTTCATCTTTCAAATTCATGGCCATCACTGTAACCAGATATTTGTCAGCGGAGCAGTTCATACAGTATCAATCTACACTAAATGTGCAAAATGTTGGAGAGCACTTTTCAGAAAGGACTCACATTAATTGAATCCAAGTAAAAAGCCGTTGTTCTTTATTGATTTTCTTCATTAAATCAATGGCAGAGAAGGAGATCTACAGTACAGCAGATGATATGAAGCAGATGAGTTAAAGAAGGATTTTTAATCTTTAAATTTTCATCCTCAATGGAGGGAACCACCAACTTTACACATCGTGATCAGTTTACATGTGATGAGGAGTACTACTCAACCGGTGAGAACAGTTGTATAATGTCTTCTGTGGTTTTAGAGGATCTTTCTAAGGTCTGGAAAATGATCCATGATGATGTCGACTCGAGTTAAATCACTACAAATTTATAACACTTGCTTTACATAGTGGGGGTGTAGCATTTGAAAAAGTGCAGACATTTGCTAGGCATGGCATCTTTAACAAAATTAATTGGTTTGCATTATGGGAAGTTTAAGCTCCAGCAATAGTAGACGGATAGTAAAAGTCAGGACATCTCAGTCTCTGCAGCATCAATTTTGACTTTACTTTTTAAAATATGTTACACCCAAGACCTGCAGCTTTCTGGATGAGCAATATTGACCTGTTCCTCTGAATAATCTAGAGTTTTCCATAGTTGTACTTTCTATAGGAGAAGTGGTCCCAAAGAAACCTGTTGACAATGTGTTTTGTAGATTATCCAGCATGACAGACACATTAGTTTTGAAAAAATACATTACTGTTGATCTTTTTTGTTTTCTGTCTAATTTCTCTCTGATCAATTCAAATTTAATGAAATTTACATCCATTGCATTGGGGTGGAGGAAAAATAGAGACAGTTATCTCAGATGATCTGGGGAAATAAAATCAAAGCAATATGCAAATGCCCAGATATCATTAGAGGTAAGAGTAAAATACCATTTTTGGAGTGATTTGTGTGAACTAACTCTTTAATACTTTGTATATACAGTGTAGATGCATAAAGACAACAAAGACATTTGAGTGGACTTTTGTTTTTATTTCTCAATCTCATCCTTCCTCTTGTTTTTTAGTTACAGTGCTCATTAAAGACCGGCTGTGCTGCATTCAAAGTCCACACATACACACCGCTGCATGACAGCAAGCCGGCCAGGATTCCACAGTTGCCTCTCTATCTCCCCTCTACGCATTTTGTCTCTCACTTTGTGCTGAAATAATTAACTGCGTGCATGTTTGAAGGCGGGATTACAGTTTCCTAATTGTAGTGAGCGTTGTCATGGAGACTATCAGGCCATCGGTGAATAAACAGCCTTACTTGGCAGTGTTTGGCTAAAATGGGGCTTTGTGCAGATGTCAGACACAGATTTATGATGGTGAAACAGATTATATTTGGCAGGAAAATCAATAGGCTGACCACTCCGGACTGGCTGCTTATTTTGATAAACAGCTCTGTGGATGTAACCTGCCCAGAAGCTTGTCTCCTCATCTGTTTGCTCTGCTCTGAGACCGTATACTTTCAGAGCAGCATGGTTGGGTTCTACTTCAGTTTCATAAAAATCCACCCTTTACTCCTGCAAGGCTCACAAATATTTAGTGCTTTTCAAAATATATTGTGTGGCAACGGTAGCAACAGTAGCAAAGTAACAACATTAGCTTTTTGATAAAGTTACCTAAAGTGAAAAAGCATAAATACATTCAGTTACCCTTAAGGTAACCTGAATTCCATTATAGTGGAGATGAAGTTGAAGACATTTATCATAGGAAATTAAAGTGACAAATAGAATACACTTTATGTATCTCATTTTAAGGGAATATTTTGAGAAGATGTCAAGGATAATATCGCATCATGAGGAAGTTATGGAAATAATTTGCAAACATCTGGAAAATAAGATTCTCCTTTTGGTTTTTATTTCAGTGACATGCAGCAGTCAGAGAGCAGAACGCTGACGACAAGAAGTTGATGACAATAACAGTTATAGTGTAGTACGATGTAATTGTGATGACATTATAGGGCCTGCAGCTTGTGTCTGCACAGTAGGATTCAGTGAATAGTTGTGGACGGTGGACGGACAGTAATACAGTGTTAATAGTGTCATAACCCAAACAAACTGAACGTGCTTGGCAATGGACATATGAAAGGAAAAATTCCGTTATGTCTGGAATAATTTAAAAATAACCAAAATGTTATGTTTGCTGAATTTTCAATGAAATTGTCATCCGTGCCATGACCAACAGTAAATCCTCTTTGAGTTTGTGACCACATGTTCCATTATGTATTATATCTACTTCCTCTTAAGAGAAGGAATTGTTCTCTAAAAACTATTTATATCGAAATAACTTCACATAAAATTTTTTGTAAGTGTATAAAATAAACATCTGACCTCATGCTACTTTGACATTAGCTGCTAGCTTGATCTCAAAACTAACACAATGAAAACTTCTAATTGCTTTAAACCTACATTTCATCTTAAATTATACATTACAAACTCTAGCACCCAAGTTTTTTATCAGCCTTTAGCACAGTACACTGTCTCATAAGATGCAGCATTAATATGAGTGCGGTCAAAGGTGCAGCAGCAAAATAACTGAAATGTTCTCTTCTGAATTTTGAAAGAGTTTTTATTTCAAAGCGGCATTTGTGAAAAGAAGTGAGATAAAAATCACATTTCATATGAATGAGCATAGTTTTAAACATGTATTGGATCGTTTTACAATTCCATGGTAATATTATAAAGTCATATTTATTTATTCATTTAACTTTGGTCACTTTGGACTTCCATATGGTACACACACTTTCACTGTGCCTGGTGTACAGAAACACTTGATGACATGGCTTTGGCCCTGCTGTTAGTTTTGAAGTGTTTAGGTTGGGATACTTTACACCTTCATCCTTTTTATTTGTCCATGGAATATAGCTCCACCCACCTTTAACCTGAGAAGAGGTCTAATTTGCCAAAAGTCACTATTACACTTTTAAAGACGCAGACATTTTAATCACATAATGAATTCTTATTATTATAGAAGATGACAGTATTCCTCATAAAGTAGCCACTCATGCTGATATGTTCACATATGCTCATGCTGATATGTTTGACCTAGAAGGCTCTATTTAAACACATGTCCAAGGTGTGTGAATGTCAAACTAACATACACAGTCATTTAGTCTAAAAGAGAATATGTTAGAATAGCATCTCTATATATGAATAGATGCATGTTCAACCGCAGGTCTTGCTATCAAATTTTCTTTTTCCCGCCTGTTGTTTACTTATATTATGAAAATATAAATGTAAAAGCTTAAGAAGTCATCCAGGTGACAGCCACACTGTCTGCTTGGAACAGCTTCCACAGGGATGCTCAGCTTATAACCCTTCTCCCTCATGGACGATTTAAATCGACTGCAAAGACAAGAGAGCTCGAAGCTATTGATCACAGTAAACTACTTATGTTTTTATCAATGCCGCCTTATTGATTTTGTATAATTCACGCTGTGTGATGGTGTAACTGTGTGAATATGAAACTGGTTGCTACTGTAAAGCAACATGCTTAGTCCACCTTACAGTGTCTTGTATGGATTTAAACAAAAGTAAATAATTTAATGAGTCAATTTAATCAGTCAAAGCATTTAGAAATATAAAAGAGATTGCTGATTGCTTCCATCTTGGTATATTATTTAAGCCAGCCTGCTGTCAGAAACCTGCTGGGCAATGCATGCTTTAGGGTTGGAGAAGTGCTGCTATAGCATCTCATATAAGATCCAAATGTGCTCCAGCCCTGCAATAATGATAAATCCCCATTCATACATTTAAACAGTAGGTTATGTCTTAAACATATTCACTCTCCACACATGCCTGCAACCTTAAAACGAGTTCAGTTAACAGTCAGGAGAAAAACATTCCAGGAACAGGAAGTCAATAATGCCGGTATCCCCCTCAGGGTGCACATTACCATTGTTGTGAGCCAGGTTAATGTACTTCAAACAAGGTTTATTATATACTGCAGCGCACAATAGTGAGGTGAGGAGTGTAGCAGTCATGTGCTGTAGGTGAGAAAGGAAGCTGATCACTTCTGTTAACCTTGTCTGTGGTTTTTGGGTGCAATGACTCAGCTATGCTGGAGAGAAGTATCTCTAACAAATTGTTTTTGTGGGTACTGATTCACCTCACCTGATCTTGTTATGACGCATAAATCGGAGCACTTAAAGGACCACTCTGCCGATGTTCAACCATATGTCTATCTATCTGAGTTAGGGATACAGTATGAAAAACAACAGTTGTTTTTAATGTTTTGTATGTCTCTGGGGTGCAGCTGCAAAATCTGTTGTTCTCTTGGCACCAATGACGTCATTTAACGTGACATAGTTGGGGACAAGGTGTTAAATGTGAGTCTTTCTAAACACTATGCCTACCATGTTACTCCAGTGAAAGGGAAAAGTCAGCACTAAAATATCATACTTAATGACCTTTAAAATATAGTATATAAATATAGTATATTTAGAAGAAAACAAGATAACCATAACTGACTCCAGTGCACACCAGTACAATATATTGGTTGGGTAGCAAGGCACAAAGTTCAGTAGAATAATACATGGGCATTGCTACAACATGACGTGACTATTTTAAAAGAATTATATTAGATTCACATCATATTTTCCCTTTAACTAATTTGATTTACTACTTCTTGTAAATTGTAAAATTGTAAAGATCACGTTGCACAGTTTTTGATATATTATTAACAGTGTTGCTTTGTTGTTGTGTTTCATTTCTAAATGGAAAACACAGGTTTGCAGTTACCTCTCCCAGCTAACACAGTAGGTTTGATCATATCAAACTATTCTATAATTACACGTTTCCACCCATCTTACCTTATTTACTTCTGTTTATTATTTTCTGCATTTCACATGTTTCTGTGTGAACTTGGCTGAACTTATCGTATCCTGGTGTTGAATTCAGGGTATCAAAGTAACAGCTACAGTATATGGATGGCAAAAGAAGAGAAAAAAAAGCAAAGCCATGTTGTTGGGTAATTTGTCCACTTTAGAGCACACGATCATCAGTTAAACGTCAGTTGTGCTTTGATAGCAATATAATGCTTCACTGTGGTATTCAGTATATACAAATATGCACATTGCTTGTCCCTCTAACAGCCACATCAGCCACTCATGTAATAAACCACAGTTTAACATACATTATTCAAAATTTATAAATAACTTGCCAATGAGATCCAAGGCCGTAGCCAAGATTTTAGAAAAACTGTGGTCGAAGTCTCCCAAACACCATTCCCAAACCCTCTCCACACACCAAAAAATCTTTTAATCACTTGGAGTTTTCACATTTCATTTATTCAGTTGGCCCATTTTTTTTTTACTGTTATTGTGAATTTCTCGTTATCTCATTTAAATGAAGCAGTTATTTAAAGGATTTGGCTTCAGATTTTCTATATTTTTCTCATTGTCAACAAATCTCATGTGTAGAGCCAAACCAACAATGAATTCATCTGCTTACAAGTATTCTGTGTGTTTGTATCCAAAGCTTGATATATTGTGCTCCACTGTTGTTGTCCAAAAACTATTAAAAACACGTCAGTGAACCACAACGCTGCACTTTGTGACATGTTCCTTCATCCCTGAAGACCGTGGATACCGCAGCTTGTTTAGAAACAGCTCCTTACACTAAAAATAGCGATAAGATCGTAGCCAACCTCTGCACATGCGGCGCAACATGGTTCTGTTTAAAGAGCCACCCTAGCTTGCTGAGCTACATATCACGACTTCTTGACATGGTTCTTTAGAAATTCATGATGAAGTACAAAATCAAGCAAGACAGCAAGCTAGAAAAACTGAAAATGAAATTGTGTTCCCATGCGTGCACATTGGCGTCTGCTGTCTTAGGAATCTCACTCCTAAAGGTCACATCTTATCGCTGTTTTCACTCTTTGGAGCCGTTTCTAAACAAGCTACGGTAATCACTGTCTACATGTCTGAAGGAACATGTCACCCAGTGCAACAGTGTGACTCACTGACATGTTTTTAATAGTTTTTGGACAACAACGGAGGTCTACGGCACAGAGGGATAAGATACATCAGGCTTTGGATACACACACAGTACTTGTTAGTCGGATGAGTTCATTGTTGGTTTGGCTCTGCACATGAGATTTGTTGACAATAAGAAAATATTGAAAATTGCCAGCCAAATCCTTTCGGATATTCCTCTGGAAGTCAACAACTGCTTTTAAACTCAAAACACTCAAATACTGTCTCGGACCTCTGTCTCTATTTTCCCAATAATTAGTACCACACTACACAGTTCTTTCCAAGAAACGTCCACGGAAATTATTAGGAAATTACAGACCCATGAAATAAAGTGTTACAGTTTTATTTGCCAATGTGAAGGTCTAAATGCGGTTTCAATGTCCTCCCTATACTACTAGGGATACAATTATTAAAAAAAATATTTTGTTGGGTTGCAATTAGTTAAACTTTACTGAGTCTCAAAATACTGGAATCATCCCAAAAACATTTGCACCATGTGCAAGTTCTTAACTGTAAACTCTCCCTGATTACCAAAACCTCTAAATTCCTGTATAAAGGTCATGACCTCATTGTCCTCAAAAGTAACTGCATCCCTGCTGAGGTCCATCATAGAGGAACATGTCTGGCCTATCACCAGAACCATTTTCAGATGAAAGCTTTGGACGTCATCAAACAGCTGAATCCACTGCTTAACAGTTTGACATTTGGGGGAAATACACTTAATTGCTTATGTGCCGAGGGTTATTAGAGAAGATCAATGCTCTTCTCATATGTGTCAGTCCAGACTGAAACTAGCAGCCGGTTAGCTTAGCTATCCATAAAAAGTGGAAACAGTCCATGTTCTTTTCTGTTCCAGGCCAAGAAATAACTCAGCACATAACCCCCCCTGCGAAACCGCAACGTGATGTTTAACACTTCGGCTTTTGTAGAGATTTAACAGACCAAATAGAACGTGTTGATTAGTCAGCTTTAGGGGTGCTGATTGGTGGATTTTGACAGAGCCAGGCTGCTGGCTGTAGCGTCACATTTAGAGGACAACTGTTAAAGTGGGACCAATTTTCTCATCTCAACTCTCAGTGAGGATAACATCATGTTCCAACAATGCAGAATGTCTCTTTTCTGGATCTTTTGTTACAAACCTTCTGCTCTTTTGTATCTCATCTTTACTGGACTTTGCTCTCACTGTCCAGCGCGGTCCACAGGGTCTTACGAACTCTCACTCCCCACTCAACAGGCCTGGGGTCCAGGTGGGGGGCTTTTAGGCCATTTTGCTCCACTGAAGGGACTGCACATCATCAATATTGCAAAGGAATAAAGTAGACTGGTGGTGAAGGACAGGGGTGCCACATGAGGTCTAATCAACCATCAGCGCTAACAGAAATATAGATTTAGGAATACACTTTGCCATAGTTGTTTAATAAATGATGAGGAAATATATGGCTTATTGCACATTTCAGAAACTGGCCAAACGTATACAGGAGATAAATACATCTGTTAATGTGTTATGCTGGCTGTGTGAGCCTGAGGTGTCGGTCTTCATGAACGTCGGATGAGAAGGACACTTGAACCTCTCACTTCAGCTGGTGACCAGATGGACTCACACCATCACCTGGTCTTTGCGTGTTTATAATAGACAGCAGAAGACTGAAAGTTGCAGCTCAAAGGGATGAAGAGATTACCTTTGTTTCAATTATAAAGTACACTGGATATGACTGACTTTGAACACAGCGGGGATGCCGAAGCCCTGCGCGGTTTTTGTTCATAATGCCGTGCTGTACCTCAGCGACGGCCTACAGTGCCGCAATAAAAGACCAATGAACGGTGCACATCCTGTATTGATTTGTTTTCTGAATATCAGAGTGAATTTTCAGATGTATTTATAATGGCCTTATTAAAGCCCCCTTTGATCTAAAGAATACAACAATAACAGAATAGTCTGTGTTGTTTGCAACTAGGATCCACTGTGGTAAAAATGTCAATATTAACCAGAGTTCTTCAGGGGTTTTCAATTATTTTTCCTTTTAATCATGAAATATAATCACTTTCACAGGTGGTGGGGAGGGGGAGGGCCACGCCGCACTTATTCTTCTCTATCACTGATGCAAAGCTGTCCGTCCAATGGTGCAGCTCCACATATGCCTGTTTTTGGTCAATGAAATATTCTATTTGAAATAAAAACAGCTTTAATTATTGAAGCTGACACTCCATTTGACTTTGAAAGACTGTCAGCCGTTGACATTGGATAAAGAAACAGGGAGCTGTGAGGATTTCTGCGGTCGGCACTTGTATTATGAAGACATTATTTGGAGGTGACTCTCATCTGTTGTAAGAGTTATTGAAGCGGGCGAAGACAAAGACAAGAGATCTGATGAATTGATGATTAATCTGAGAGTGGTTTTAAGAAAGGATGAGCTTGTTTTTTTTAAATGATGTTCAAGTGGAGTCAAATGAAAGAACAAATAATAAAGACAATATCAAGTGAAACTCAAGGGACACTCAGTGTCACATTATTCATTGGGAAAAAAATAAATTGCCAGTTCAAGCATTGCCAAATTCAAATGGGAGAAAATGAAAGAGAGGATTTAATATTGAACATTTGTTGAACAATAACTGCATAAGGACACTGAGGTAAATGGCTGTTATCCTACACAATGAGACGTATAATTTGGACTAAAATCCTCAGAGAGGAGCTACTCCATGATTGATAATTTCATACAGTCTGTGCTATTTCTGTGTCCAAGGACATCTAATCATTATAGATGTTTCTTTAAGTAGGGCTGTCACTTTTTCAAAAAATCAAGCTTGAAAGAATGAGAGTTAACACATACATTGTCAGAATTAATTGGTTTGCAACCTTCGTAGCCTACAACGTACAGTACCCTACATTGTTCATTCGTGGTGCCTCCTCCAGTGATAAGGTATCAGGTGGCTCCTCAGATTTGGTGGTGTTGTAATGTGCCTTACCTTTTCCACAGCTTTGCCAACAATTGTGTTGAATCCCAACCTCAGCTCGTGACAGTATCTTGCAACATTCATGAAAAATGACAACATCAAAATGGCCACAAAATGCCAACAATGCCAGATCGGCACACCTGTACAGGTTCTTGTAATTCAACTTCTCCCATACAGAAATAGGCAGAAAAAGTCAGAAATTTCAATTCATCCTGATTATCAGGTAAGAACAACTCAAAATGTTTGTGTATTTATCCATTCAGCCAGGCTTACTAGTTTCCTCCATTTTGCATTGACAAAGACAGTGATGGCTTAATTTACTGCTAAGATAATGGGCCAAGTAGAAGTTGGAAGTCACAACAGTCAATATGCATTTTAAGAACAACCCTTACTGGAGAGCAAGACAGCAAGAGGCTAATGCACTCTGTACTGTGAATTTAGACAATTGCTTACAGATGGAATATTATATTTTTCAGCATGTTCAGATGAAGAGTTTGAGTTTCAAATAAAAAGCGACAGCCCTATCTTCAAGTGGATAAAGCTGTTGGATTATCAGCTCCAGTGGTGGCTTGTGTCATATTACAACCAGGCAATAAATCACAGCATATAGTAATTTTGTTGTTTTAATGTTTTTTTAAGTGGTCATGAGAAAGTAAATGATATATTTTAGTATATTCAAAATTTCACTCTAGCAGCTAATGGAAGTTGTCCCAAGACTGTATCAGTGTTTATTACTTTGTCACATGAAGCTATTGTTTTATTGCAAAACAAATAAATGCTAGATTGCTGGCATATGTCTTTGTTTAACTAAATTCTCAGACTGCTCATTGTGATTTTTCAGAATAAAATGACACTGTGACGAGAGACACACAGTCAGGACACTGGCCACACCAGATTTTACAGCAGCTATTTTCTTGTCATCTTGCATTGTTTTTGCAGATTTTCAGTGTTAATGGATGTAGGACTTGTTATCATCACCGGTCTGCACATATCTTTCCTTCCACTGTAGCAGAATATAAATGTGTTGTTTTTTAAAAAGCAAGAATCTGTTGTCCATATTTAGGGAAAGTTGGTCCAAACCCAAGAATATCATTTGGCTTGGCAGGCCTCTCTAGGCAACCAGTTGCTACTGCCTTCTGCCTTTCGAGATGAAAAAACAGAAACAAATTTGCGCTCCTTATGGATCCTGTCTCTTGGAATTACCGAGCGAGACAATTTATAAACACTTCTTCCTGTTTGACAGTGTGTTGCATACCTGTTTCAAATTAAATCCCAAAGAGTTATGGTTATCTTTAGTTTTTCAGATGTGGTGAGGTGGTTTTTCTCTAGCTTTTCATAGAGTCCACTCTGGCTTCATGTGTTAGACAAAATTGGAGCTGAAGGTTATTTGATCCTGCGCTGAGAAACACGACGATGTGAAGATTTGATAAAGCTTACAGATAGCGGTTCGACGGGGGATGTTGCAAGTTTCCCAGAGCGCCTCCGACAGTTGCGCTTCCACTGGAGGCCCGACGGGGAGACAGCTCCTCCAAACTGCCAACGAACACAAATGACTCTCTCTGTTTCTCATTGTGTTGATGAGGTGCCACGAAGGTGCAACGTATAGAGTAGCCAGAGTAAACTGAGCCCTGATTGCTGGGAGTAGAAACGTTGAGCTGATCAGCAGTCCCCTGAGCGCTCTGACAGCAGTGTTTAGTTAAAGCACAGTTCCACATTAAACCGGAGCTGTGAAACAGTTTGACTTGTGCAAATATCACTCATACATAAAAAATGATCATGCTGTTAGTAATGTTTTCCTTTTTATGGAATCTGTGGCACCAAAAGTTATTTTACAACCGGGGGGGAAAAAAAGGTTGTCATATGCCTTATATTAAAAAAAAAAGGAACCACACACAGTGCATGAAAACATCTGTAAATTTAAATATCTATAAATCGTTTTACTCAAGAAAAGCTGGTGGAACAGTAAGCCGTCAGCAGATGTGTCGGCGGCAGGAAGAATAGAAGAATTTCTCTCCTCTTCTCTTCTCTTCTCTTCTCTTGAGGGAAGACAACACTGAACCTCTTCTGAAGGCCGTGGTTTTCATCAACAGCGTGCGCTCCGCCAGCAGCAGGGGCGCTGGTTTGGCTGGATTACTAGACAGGAGACAGAGGGAGGGCAGGTCGTACATTTGTATTAGTTTAGGATTTCATACATCATTACAGAATGGACTGACTGTATTCATCCACAGCCGCTGCTCTGCTCTACTCTGCCGAGAGGACGGCCCCGCTGTCATATAACAAAGTCACTTTATTGTAACACGCCACTTCTATTGCTCATGTTTTTTTAGCGTCGCATGTGACTTCACTGCACACAATAGCCACTGACGGAACGGCAAATGAAGCACACCACGGCAAACTCAATCCTTGTGAAAATTTGCTCATTTGGAGGGTAAAATTAAAACAACAAACATAAATAAATAAACAATTCCATTCCTCCAAAGACTTCATTCTTCCACATTTCAAACACCACAGCAGCTAATTATAGCCTTAAGTCAGGCGCTTTGATGCATTTTCCCTCAGCAGGAATCCCTGGCTTTTCTTTTCCTGGAAGTGCTTCTCTGTCGGTCCTGAGGTAAACTGCCCGATGGCGCACAGCGGGCTCTGATCACTCTGAGCCTATAGAGCATTTATCTGTTATGTGTTTATGTGCAGAAAAAAAGGGAGAATGAGAGCGAGTTGACCCCCATATCATCTTCCAGTATGACACGAGAGCCGTCACTTCCACGGCCCTGCGTCGTGTGCTGATTCTAGACTTTGAAGCTCTGGTAAAGCGACCGCAAAACCCCCAGAGCTCGCCCTTCTCGGCATCTCGCAAGAAAATGTGTGCGTCTCCGCAGCAAAAATAATACCCTCCTGGTAAAAGCTGCGGACTCTCAGCATCTTACATTGGCAAGGGCCCTCGGCATGTGTGTGCAGCGCGAGCCCAAGATCAACAGCGAAGAAGGAGAAACCACACCGGGTGTCGGCAGACCGCTGCTGTTGGGCCCGTCACACGCGGGAGGGCTGCTGCTGTCACACTCAAATGCACGAAGCCATAAACTTGTCTGGCCTATATGAAATGCTTGGGAGAGGATAAGAAGAGGAGGAGGAGGAGGGGGTCTTGTGTTCATGCAGGGGTGGAAGTGTATACCCTGGGCACTGCCGTTTCCTTTTGGCTCCTTTCCCGGTCTGTCTTCAAGCCCACACCCCACACAGGCATCTCATGCCGCCTCACATGCAGAGAAGTGTGAATGTAGCGGGGGGGGGGGGGGTTCACATAGAGGCTAAAAAAGGTTTCTCGGAGCGGTGACGCAGCTCCATCGTGATCCCCTCCTATTAAAGTCAACCCAGGGTGACATATGACATCCAGACATGCAGGGAATAATTGTTTTTACTGATGCTCCCTGACGATGCCTCGTCCATGCATGAGGCTCCTTGTCTCGGTGGACCGCGCTCATGTGTTTCCCATCAGGAAAGTCTGTGGTTACCTTCCTGATTTTGCTGGACTGGAAAAACATAGCTAATATGGTGTGATCTGGAAAAAGCTTTGATGCCGGGACTTTACAAATAAACCTCCGAATGCCATATGGTTTGCATTCATCTCTTAATTTATTTCCTATAAATGTCTATTGAATATTCTGCAGGAGCCAACATGTGTGTAACCAGACTTGGAAAACAGAAGGCCGGGGAGAGCAGTTTGTGGCAAAGTGTGATTATTATGATTTGTCCTTTTATTTCTTCTTTCTGCATGATAGATGAGTTGCGAGGCCGTTCCAAAACAAGCAAACAAGAAAACATGCAAACAATTCCCCTCTGAGGCGAGCAGATCCCGGCTCACCTCGCCATGCCAGGTCCGGCACAAAGAAAACTCCACTCAAAGAGCAATTAAAAAGTAATGATTGTAAGCTCCACGATGACTCATCAACTGACAGACTTTTCCCTATGAAGTTGGATATTGGGTTACCACTGACAGAGAAGTCAACAGACAGCAGGCGTCCAGCGGTGGAGGACATGGAAGTGAGCTTTTCCAAACGCAGCAGACTTTCCTACGGCGGCTTCCAACACAGTGAAGATATAACCTGCTTTCTGTGCTGGGCCGACAACAGGGAGCCCAACATTTGTCATCAGAAGCTGCCTGTGTGGGTGTCAGCTTTACAAAACACACAGCATTTTGTTCCTTTTATTATGCTATGAAGCATATGCAAAAAAAACACACAAAAGAAAAAAAACATCAAGGAACAAACATGTCAAACGTTCATTTCACAGTTGCAGTCAACAGTAAACTAACAATAGACACATTTTCCACTTGCTTGACCTTTTCCATGATGATGTGTTTAATCGCTGCAGCTGTATGAAAACTTCCAGGAAGTGGCTCGTGTGTTGGAGTTCAATTTTCAGCCCACTAATATTCTCGAAACACACCGCAACATACAGTGAATGTGAAAACAAAAGGAAAGAAAAAAAGGCAGTATAGGTATGAATTTCTGTCTAAGCAAACAAAACAAAATGATGGGTATAGATGGAGTGAATGTGACGGACACTAAACAGCCACCTCAGAGAAGTTGTCGCATTCTATTCTAATTATTGGACACTTTAAGCCAAAATGAGACATTTTTAGCACGTCTGAGGCTCCTGGTAGTGTTAGCGCCACACTGTGCAGTATACAAAGCAGACACCTATTAAAGGATGCACTTGCAGCATGTGACACTTAGCAACACATGGTAAATATGTACCAGACAGAATATTCATGCCTATCCCTCCAGGTCCCACCAAATGCATTTTAGTCCGAGATAGCAGAGTCCCGTATTTACTTTCAGCGGGGTGAGAGGAGGAGAGGCTGTAATCACTGATTGAAATGTAAATGTGAGGTAGCTAACTGAAGTATTAGGGCCGGCGAGCACGCAGAGTGGAGATATGAATTACAATTCATCCGGCAAATTTTTCTCATCGGACATTATGTAAATGGAAGTATAAGTGACTGGTAGTATTTGAAACAAAAATCGATGCAGGAGGCGATAAGTGAGAGTGGTTGACAGAGTGGTTGTGGATGTTTCACATTCAGGGATGATAATTTGATCATGCAAAGTGTATTCATTACATAAAGCCCCCTACATGCCTGTGTTCTTTAAAGTTAATATTTACTATATGCTCATTTAAAACTGGCCTCATTTGATGTTTTTTTTGCTTTATTGAGTCAAACTGGAATTCATTTTTTAAAAAAAGAAAGAAATCAATATCTATATCATTAGTGTTTGTTACTTATTTACTCAAAATGTTTTTTCCTGCACCTTGAAAAGAGAGAAGTGAAACTGGCACCTCATGCAAATTAACATTGACTTTTGTAACAACACAAACAACTGAAAGTCTAGCCTGGGACAGGAAGTCTATATTATGTCATATGGTTCACCACATGTCTAAAATCACAACTTAAAAAGTTAATCTAACCTAGTTGTTTACATAAAAGTTCTACTTTTGCTGACTTCAACATATCATTTTTTGCATGTGAAAGACAATCATGAGTTAAACATCACATGCTTTGTGGAAGAGGCCAGTTAGTAGGTCAGATCAGGGTTCTGACATGTCAGCAGTTCAAACAGCTAAAAAACATTGGGTGAACCACATTAGAGAACATGAATTGTACAGATACATAGGAAAAGGTTAAGATGACGTAAGTACCTGCACAGCTGCACTGGTTCATTTTCATGGGAGTTGTAGTTTTTAAATGCTTTAAAGATGTTTTGTTTAACCACCAAAATTTAAAGTTCTCTTTGCTGGCCTAGCCCTGATGTGATGGCCTGACTTTGGCTTTTATATATTGGTACCACTTGGTGAAATAATTATGTGGGCAAGATCTAAAAAGAGTTGTAATGGCAACTTTATTATCACTAAAGTAAAATCTAGCAGGAATCAGAGGTAGTGTCATCATGCCAGGCTAACTAGCTTCCATTTTCTGAGTGGAATATAACACATAACATTATAATGTGTCTTCCCAAATGTTGAGTCTTTTCAAGGGCATTCATCATAAATCACTAATTACTGAGAACTAAAGCTCTATGGGGGAAAAACATCCTTATTCAATAACAAACTACAATGTTTTCCTTAAAAATGGAACAAAATAGTTCTGTCATCTTTTGAAAAATTGAGGACTATGGAAAATATTAGTTTCTTAGGTATTGTTTCCTAAAACAAATTAGTGAATAGGATTCAAATGTCAGTTTAAATTTTAGCCAAATGTCAGGCGCCACCTTACATTACTGACTAATCTGGTCCTAAGAAGTTTTTAATATGAGTTAATAATACAAATATTAACCAGCAATAAAAAGATTGTAATACTGACCTGAAATAACATCAAAGTGAACTCCTGGCTGACAGTTTTATCTTTTCTTTTTCCTCCTCTGTTTAGAAATGGAGTGGCCTTGACAGAGGAGACGGGCGGGGGGGTTAATCGGGGTGGACTGGCCTGGTCTGCACCCAGCCCAGTTCCCCGTCTGTAAACAATAGGGGTGTGGATTAGTTTGGAAACAATGTGTTTATTTAAAAAGCTCACTTCCTGTATGGACTCAAGTATGGAAGCAAGTCTCCCATTAATTTTATTGGCGGCGGCTCCAGTTCTGAAAAATCATTGTTTAGAAGGGGGAAAAATACAAAACACACAAGGCAAAAAGGAACGCTTTGCATCTGCGCTCGGTTCCTGTGTGATAGGACGGCAGCATTAATAGAATTGGTGCTAGCTATTTGTGTTTTTTAATCATCTGGAGGGATCTTAGGTTCAGAGGGAAAAAACAAATGAGGAAACATTTCGATGTTTTTGTTGAGACTGCTTTGGTACTGGCTTGCTGCTGCGTGCTCTACGTGTACAGATGTGAGTTTCATGAAGAAAAAAAAAAGAGAAAGCCAAACAATTTTTCTGCTTAGTCTAAACTGCCATGAGCGGTCTACAGAATCTGCCTGCAGGGGTTGAGATTCAGCTGAGGGCTGTGGAGCCCGGGAGTGACGCCCACCATCCCATAACTGCCCAAAGCCACATCCTGTCCAAAAGGAAAAGACTTGCACTTTCTCCTGAGGAGGAACACATGCATTAATATGATCTCAATTACCCATGAAGCAATTTTGCAGGGGCGCTCACACCTCACAAGCTTCACACATCCTGCCGTACACATGCGCTTTAACTTCAGCTGATCTGATCTCTGCTGTGAAAAGTTTGTTCGAGGCCTCCGGAGTAAAAAACAAACAAAACTCCTCATGTGCCGCCACGCCAAACCAATTTCTTTTAAGATAGCGAGTAGCCCTGCTGCAGTATATGAGTTCATTTCTGAGACTGACAGATATGAGGGGGGATGAAAAGGCATTAAGAATAAGCAGTGCAACCTTAGCCCATCCAGACGCATGCTCAGAGGCCAGAGAGTAACAGGTAAACTCGGGGGAGGGTGGTTAAGCCCTAGTTAGGCATGTAAATCCCACCCTTTACAGGCAAAGCGCTCCAGTAGATCCCTGTCAATTTCCTGCAGCTGTGCTTGGGCGGATTTACATGAATACACTCTATCACTAGCGCTTAGCCTCCTGTGTTATGCATTTACTCACTTTTGGGTGGGTTATAAAATTGGTTATTTTCTTTTTTTACTTTTTCTTGTCTTCTGTAGAGAAAGAATGGTTTTATTTACAAGCCACGCGGCATGGCTTCTTTTGTAAATTGACTCCTCAGTTTTGTCCACGGGCCAGGCACAAGAAGGTTAGCTGCCTGTTTCCTGATAAGCTGGCAGAACCTATCAACCCCGGCAAGAAGATAGTGCTCTGTATTTCTGTCATGCTTTATCATCAGCTGGGGTGAAACTAAACCGGTGTTAAGCGAGAGTAGAGGGACCATTTCCCTGGATTACAGGCGTCAACTTTAATTTCAAAGACCAATGGTGTATCCAGGGAAGGTGCAGGCTTCGCTTGCCACAGATTGGCAGCGGGCTCCTGATAAGGACCCAGTAGCGTTGTTCGCATTCACTACGGGGGCCTATTGATCTCCGAGCCGCTGGTTCATTTCATAAAATACAAGGCAAATGGTGTTAGAGCAGCAGTATGGCTCCCTATTCACCAGACACACTGCGTCTTGTGCCAAGTCGTCTCGGCTCTGCGCTGTGGCGAACAGGAAACGCACGGCAGGAAGACAGGGTATTTGTCAGGAGTCATTAAGGAAGGAGGTGACAGTTCAAGCTTTTTCTCTTTTGGAATACAGTACAATGAGCTTCAGAGGAAAGATGCTTTTTCTTCAGCACACAACAGAGCCAGCAGAGTCAGGTTACAACCAAAGTTGCATTCAGAGAATTCTCTCAGCACAGCGAGAGACGCTCTCACTGGTCAGACTGAACCTGAGCTTAAAGCAGAGCTATCATTTAGAGTATCAGTTTAATGCTCACCGTCTGAGAGTAAAATTCATATCAACATATTGAGCACTTATTCATATTGAAATGTCCCCCACCACCTTTTTTTTTTTTTTTTTTTTTTTTTCCCAAACCAAATTTATGAAAAGCATAATCACAACATGAGGGCCCTCTTATTTTATTATCAGTGGGTGTTATTATTAGAAAACCATTTCAAATGATATGTCACATGGGAACAAATATCATTTACAAACCACTAATGACTTGCAAACACTCCTCTAGCCTCCGGTGCAAAATGACGCCTTCACACAGTGTGTGCTCTGCCCGCCTCTCTACGGGGACGTGCAGTGGGACGCTACACGCTTTCAGAATCAAACAGAATAAACAGGAAGAGCGCTTTCTTTCAGCTCAGGCCATACAGCAGCAGTAACACATTAATTCTTAAAAATCAGCCCATTTAAACCTGTCATTACTGTCCGTCTAATGGTTTTTAGGTGTGTGTTTGTTGCAAAAATTCAAATGAGACACTAAAATATGTACATATTCTCTGCAGAGATGGATTAGGTTTTGGATATTAATAATTAAGCAGGCATTATTATTATTACACTTTGCATCTTCTGGGTGGATCAAACTCACCTCACTGCTAGACTGCTAATAATGAGTCATCAATAAAACATTTTCATAATGTCAGGAAGACACTTGTGTAGATGCACGGTCTAATTTTACACGGGCTGACTTGGTCATTAGTTCACTATGGCGTGAATGCCTCGCCATGCAAAACATAGGGGAGGTTACAGAGGTGGCCTGATGTGGCCTGACAGTTGGAACATCAAGCCTGCTCCTTCATTAATGTTAATCATCTCGAAATTGTGAATAACCAAATCAGTGCACCTATATGCAAATATTTAAAGCATTTTACTTTTTAATGGAAAAGGTGTTTTTTGTTTCCGGCTCTTGTCATTTGCATGGTAATTGCGTCTATTGTGTCGTGTTTCTTTAACCTCAGTCTGGCCTGGATGAGCACGGGATACTTTACTCTTCTCCGCTCGGATTACAGCTGCAAGAAAATAAATAAAAGGGGGGTATAGAGCGCGTGGCACAGACAGGAAGGGAAATCATATTAAATTCCAGTTAAAACTCCATGTAAAACTTTCCTTCCTCGAATCAGGAATCGTGAAGGCTGTTGGACTTGAAACCTTCCAAAATTTCACCGAGCTGTAATGAGAAACTAAAAAAAGCACAGAGCAGAGGGAGAGAGCCGTCTTTATTGCCATCCAGACATAATAAGTTAATGCAAATTGTAACTAGTTAAGCACAGCAAAATAATATGATACCATTGTCTGCGGCAGATTGGTATTATAATGTTAGCATGTGCAAATAATCACATTTTCTCCCTGATACAATTACATTATTTGTTCTGGTTGTATCATACACCAATAAAAGCAAACATCATATTAGGATTCATGGCACTTTTCGCATTGTGTTATCAATATGTGGAAATAATTGTCTGCTGAGAGATTAAATTACATTATTGTGTATCTTTTTCATGCCTAATAAATAATGATGGATGGCTCTTATTTTCATCACCACCTGCAACCATTTTGTCTTCTTCCCCCTGCAAGTTAAAAATGAGAGAATAAATAAAGAAATAAAAGGGGAGAGAGCGAAGAACCTGGGGCGATACGAACCCGGAGGTTCTTCTCGCTTAAGTTTTCCGTGCTTGATCACAGGGATATAACTGCCAACATAAGCTAGACAGACACCCTTAAAGTCAACATGATACTGTTTATTCACCGATTCATCTTCTGGCAAAAACATATATTAAGGTGAGAGATAACTGATCAACAAAAGAAAGCCCTGCAGGTGATTTTTTTTCTGTGTATGACTTTATTAAACATATTTTCTTCAAACTGCAGTGTATGTCAAACAGAGAGCCACTCTCCATAACACGCACACATCTTCAGAGACATTACTTTTTTTTATAAGGAAGTTTATTTTTTAATATAATGACATTGCTGCCCTGCCTGTGGGAACTCACATTACTGAAGCAAAGAAAGGCCATAAGATCTTTGAATCCAATAAGCAGCTGAATAACCATTGTGGAATTTAGGCACTGCAGAATAACTCCTGTTAAAGTTTAAATACCTTTGAGTTTATAGCATTGAAATCATATCTTAAAACTATGTTATTTAAGACTATGTTAATTCTGCCTAGTATTAAAAAACAAACAGTTGCTCAAACTGGACCTGATAAAATCTGACATATATTTTGAACTTGAGCTACCAGGGTTCAGTTAGACATTTGACCTGTTTGCTCTATCTGTCACATGATCTGAAGACGAGTAAATGAAACTAGAGCTCTTCATGCATTTGGGATCACACTAGGATCCATGTCAGACCTGGTCCAAATTCTGTCCAATCAGGGCAGGTGGAGTCTCGGGGCAATATGTCTAACTTTATACATCATAATCCTCAAGAAAATTATTAGCTTATGTAAAAAAAGAAAAAAAAAGAAGCATGCTATTAAATGATGATGACTTATTGTATCTTCATGTCTGTGTTGTCCCATTGCCTACAGAGTGTTTTATTATTGGGGCAGAATGTGTTAAAAAGGGACATTCAATTAGTCTTTAAAGCATTAAAACAAATTATATTTGGAATTAGTTTCCATGTCTCTCTTCGTTCTTCTCCACTGCGGCTGCTTCTTAATTTGATACTGCAAAATTAATGTATGCATGTCAGGTTGGGGTAAGCTTTCCACAGGTCCACTCTGGATGTGGTCCAACATTTTTGACCTGTGAAGACATCTGCTGGCAACCCACTTGAATTTTCACCCTGCATTAGTGAACCCCCTTAATTATTTTTTTTAACACTAATTCCCTTCTTTGGAAATTCCAGAAAGGAGCATTTTAACTACATAAATTCAGATATCTGGTTTTCAAAGTGAAATATTTAGAGCTATGAATTCAAAGGTATTTAAATGATTAGTATTAAGTAGTGGTTACAAATTTACAGTATATAATCAGGCATTTCTTGCTCATAACAATTTAGATTATTAATTGTCTTTGCTTCTGTGCCACAGTGAGGTGAGCCTTTTACATGTTGTTTTCCAGTCCTGACAAATGTCTGAGATAAAGCTGTTTGTCCAGCAGCAGCGAGCCGTGTGGCCATCCGACTCATTTACATTTCACTTTCATTCTTTCTTCTCTTTTGCATAACCTTAATTTTAATCACTTCATTTGCACTTTGTGAAGATAAGAGAATTGATTAGCCAGCACTCTCCAGGAGGCTTCATGTTTGACTGTCCCCCTTTTTCCCCCCTTCTCTTCCAGTCCACCAATCTTAGCTGTCAATACCTGAAACTCCTGTTGCATGTGATGCATTTGTTGGTGTGCTGTTATATGGTGATAAAACAAGGTAAGGACATTATAGTCCCTACCAGTTAATTGGCATCAGTGAGGGAAATGCTGTTATAACTTCATAACTTCTTAAGTCATGCCTTGTGCACAGCTAGACGTACGGCATTGTAAAAATTTACATTTTAATGAAATATTTGAATAAGCACTTGAAATTCACTCTACCAGGTCTCCTGGTTCTAAAACCAACATTTCATGTTTGTGTTTTGAATGGCAGCGTCAGAGAAATTAGCATGCCAGTCATACAGATTAGGAGGGCATCAGTGTAAAGTCACAGGCTTCCTCAATCAAGGTTCACTGCAGGTAAACACTACCCATGACATGTTTAAATGATAGCTTTTTTTTAAAGAAAAAAAGGAGGGGGTGTGGAAAGCATTAAATTCACAGGGAAAGGAGAGAAAGCCCATATAGGAATCAGAGCAGAGTGGACGTGAATAGACTGTTGGCAGTGAAAGCTATCTGCAGTTTACAATAATACACTTCTTTTTTTAAACTAAGTCTGTCAGAGACTCACAAAACTACAATTTACATTTCCAGGAGTGATGCTTCTCATCCAATAATAAGTTAAAAGCGGGTTTATTGTGTGCAATTTTAGTTCATATAATGGATTGTGTAGATCATTTATAACCATCACTTTTTGTCATTATAGTTGCATTAAACAGTGTAGAGTTTATAGGTTTGTTTTGTGCAACATTTCGGGAAATATCTACTTTTATGTTGGTACGCTAAATATGAAGTTACCGCCAAATAGATGCTTTGACAGTTGGAATTACCAAAATATTTTGTCATTGTAGCTACAATAAACAGTGTTAGAGTTTATAAGTATGTTTTCTGCAACATTTTGGAAAATATCTACTTTTATGTCTGTATGCTAAATATGAAGCTAACACCAGCAGCCTGTTAGTTTAGCTTGGCATAAAGAGTGGAAACAGCTAGCTTTGTCTAGATGTGGTATCTTCTCATCTAACTATTACACTTGTTTATTTTTAACTAAGTATGTCAGAGACTCACAAAACTACAATTTATATTTCCAGGAATGACACTTCTAAACCAATAATAAAATGAAAACTTATGTCTGTAGCTTATGCTAAAATGAAGCTAACGCCAGCAGCCTGTTAGCTTAACTTGGCACAGGGAAACAGCTAGCTTTAGGTGAGAGTGGTATCAGTTTTCTCATCTAACTCTCAGCAAGAAAGCAAATCAAAATATCTCCAAAATGTGCAGCCAATCCTTTCCTGTAATTCCACCAGTATAAGTTCAAGAAAAAAAGTATTTTTCTACATAAAATATTTGTCAGTCTTGGAACATTAGCTCCTTCATAGATGCAGGCTGTGTAAAATAAAACACATAACCACTGGCTTGTTATTGTGCTTGTAACAGATTCTTCTCTTCACCTAATCACAAATAAATCGTCCATTAAAAAAAAAACGTGTCCCAGCAGCAGCCACTTGGTCCTCCCTGTTAATTCACTATATGACACAAAGTACGAGAGTGAGACGTAATTATTCATGTTGTTTTTGCATCTCGTCAATTATTCACACCAAACATCTCTTACAGGGATGATGGATGCTGGGAAGTGAGAACAGGTCAGACAGTGAGGACAGAAAACATGTGTAGACCTGCAGTCCACATCATCATCATGGGAGTCATTTGTGTTTACAGAGGAGCAGGATCAACCTGAGGCTCCACACTGCACACATGCTCCATATCTTCAGGTTAGTACGCGTGGGTCTAGTCTGTGTTGAGACTTGATTTTCACTCAAAACATAACATTTGTTGCGCTAGTGTTTCTAGCAGCAAGGCGGTGAATGTGGAATTGACTGAAAATAAACCCAGATCAACAGTGTGGCTCACTGATGCAACAACATGGATATACATGATGTTTTTTGGACAGTTTCACAGAGAAATAACACTCTATGCTTGCTAGTAGTTTGGGTCTTTTAATTGGACTTGTTGACAAGAGAAAAAAAAACAGAAGACAGAAGAAACTTTTGGTTGCTATAACAATAACAACACCAAGGAGTGACTCTTTAACCAACAGTGCATCCACATTCAGCTCCCATCACCTGCATTATATTGTTAGTCATCTTCAGTTAGTGAAACCATCAGTGGATCCAACAGCTCCCCCACCCTTAACCCTCTGTTACCAAGAGAAGGAGACATCTGAGCATCTCAGCTATTTACTCAATGAGCGTAATTACCATTGGCTATTCACACAAGGCCTGCTAACTGATGTGATAAGTACCTTTATACTTTCATCTTCCTTTAGTTCCCTTTTTAATTGCCTGGACTCTCTTTGAAACCTAGCTGTGCCTTCTAATAAAGGAGAAAGCGGGCCCAGCTGTGAATTACTGATTGTTGTGCTGGAGTTGGTAGTGAAGCAGGCCTCGTGGTACTGTTGTGTGCGCGTGTGCATGTGTGCGTGAGTGTGTGTGTGTGTAGGGGTGGGGGGCAGCGAGGCATGCCTTTTGAACAGCAGGTGGTAATTGAAACAAAACAAGGGCTGATTAGGGAAGCGTCTGGCAACTCATGATCCAAACAGGGAGCCGCCGAGGAGCCCAAACACAAGAGCCCTGGAATAAAGTGGTCATCATCTAATTAACAGAACACATTTTAATTACCGAGTAAACCAAGCAGTGCAGTGTGTCAATTTAACTGATGTGGTAAGTGCCAGTTTACAATATCAGAAACAGACAAATAATTGGAATCTAATTACAAGCAGGTCTATTGCACACCAGCGCCTGCAGCCCATCTTAATAAACAATTTTTTACATCAAACCATGAATAACAAACACTGCAGGACTGCTAATTGCCTCACTGCAATGTTGGGAGTTTGCCAGCTTTGACTATTTGACTGAAGCTCTTGTGTGAATGGATGAAGCAGTGCCACGCTTTAATTAGAATAAAGTGAACAGCGGCGATCCCTGTTTGTTTTTGCAATCAAACAGAGGTAAATAAGAAGAGTGGTGATCTGCACTGTGTTTGTAGGGCAGGTTAAAGCAATAAAGCATATGTTTAGCTTAAAGAGCAACATTTGTGATTGAGGGGGAAAATGACCGATGATTGAGGAATCAAGTTAAAGAGTTGGTTCAGTGCCTTAAGTGGCATCCAGAATGTTAGGGTTTTATTTGCCAGGTTTTAAGAAATCTCAGAGCTTTTCCCTCCACCTCAATGTAATGGAAGTGAATGGAACTTCATTTGTAGCACTCACAGCATTGAAACAGTTAGCTTGGTTTCACATCTCTGAATTGTATGGAAGACTATTTCTGACTGTAAAAATGCAAAATTGATGATGTAATAATTCCAAATTATGACTTGTATTGTATCTGTTTTTCCTTTCCATGGTAAAAATGGCTTTAAAAACCCCCCTGAAACACATCAATCACAGACTTTTAGTTAAGAATAAGAATAGGGACTTCATATCCCTACATAACCGCTACCTAGCTAAATTAAGCCCCCAGGAAGAATGATTCCGAAAGGGTCCCAAAAAGCATTTTCCCCATACATAAAATGAGAAAAGGGGCAGATGTAAAATGGTGGATACGTTTTTTAAAGAATCACAGCCCCCACAAATGAATCGTTTCACTATTTGAATTGATCCTGTCAGGTGAATAACATGGAAAGTATTAGAAGAAGAGCCACACAATATTATCCCCGTTAAAGTTAGCCAGTGGACTAAACTGGAAGTTAGCGATCTCAGCCGGTGGAAATCGCTTTTGAGCATGCTCTGTGGGTGTATCAGGCCCATACTGATTTGAGGACTCTTGTTTTAAAGCTTCAAGTTTACATTTTGACTGTTGCCATTTTGGATTTTTGGAGAGAAGTGACCATATTTGGACAAGAAAGTGGAGCTAAGCCTAACTGTAGCTGCTGGCTGCTAGCTTTTTTAGCACAGTGCATTACAATTTACAGTTAACCGTGATAATGCTAATACTAATGTTAATTTTCAATAGCCATTTCCCAAATCATACCTTGCTTTTTTCATTTATTTTACTATAACTATGGCACCATTTACTAAATGAACGTCATGCTGTATTGAAGAAGACTTGAACTAAATGAACTTAAACTTAAATGAAACTAGTGATTGAGAAAAACTTACTAGGAAAGTATTTACTGAGAAGTGAGACGTAGGGTCATTTTCTGATAGACTTCCATACAAGTGGACTTGTTTTTGGAGCCAAACTGCTTTGGTTTCACTTTTCAGACCTTTTTGTGCTCAGCGGGAAGTGGCTTATCTGGCGTCATGCGCTACTGAGCAACTGGATCCTGCCTTTGGCGTTCTATCCATTTCTCTTTATACATCCATGGGCTAAATCCATGAAAAACAGCAACAGAAATATGACCGTAAACATGGCAGCCAGCATGGATTAGATTGATGCAACTCTAAATTGAATTAGGATAAAATTTTGCTCCTCCGAAGATACACAGAAATGTTGCAGAGAAGGGAGTTTTGAGAAATCATTGGTCTGTGATCCTGGCAAAGAGGCCGATGTGCGCACCCTCCAAATCTCAACATGTAATGCAGACCTGTGCGTCAAGCAAGTTGTTTGTCAATTCAGTTCTTGTTTAGGGATGAAAACAATCAAAGTTATTACCAACACATATAAAAGAAACAATCACATCAACATCTCAGAGCGACCCATGTGCATGTTCATCTAGGTTCAGACTGAAGAAGCTTAACCAGCCTTATTGTCCTTTTTCTTCCATTAAGCTCTTAACAATTGGCTAAATGACTTGAGAATTCAACAGCAACATCCCTTTATACAATCTGTATACAATTTACTCTGGATAATCGTAGTGCGTAGTCCAAAAGGGATTATTTCCTCAGTGGAAAATATATGAGTGAAAGGTGTTGACAGTGAAGTCAGTGGATTATACAGAATAATAGGGATGTTGATGATGTGGATTTTTTAAATGTATTGCTTCGGTAATGTATTTTGCAGTTTGCACCACAAATAAAATTCCATTGACATGATACCACAAAGTTTGGTTTTCAGTAAAGATCACATTCTGGTTATTTGCTTTTCTGCTGCCGTTGAGTTCATGCACCTTCGGATCTGTAGTTCACAGAATTCAATAAAGAAGTGAAGGAAGATGTGCTCGTGCCTTGGTGTGGTGCTGGCTAACAGGCAGGTGTTATTGAAAGGAGATTGACGTTTGATTCACTGAAGAAGGCGATGTGCCAGAAATTGAACTTTAGGACTTGATATAACTGTTTCAGTATCATAGTTTGCACTCCAGAAAATCTTGTAACAAGAAATGCTTAATGTTTGGCTAATCATATGGTTGGAATCTGTATTGGAACCAAATATTGTGGTGCTGTCCATCTTTCCTTGAGGTAGAATTCTCACAAGTGCAAATCTTAAAAAATGAAGAAAAAAATGTAAGGAGATTACACCAAAATATAACGTTTTCTTTTCACATTTCAGTCAGTGGTCTGAATTCAGATTTATGTGTGGAAGGCCAGTATTGGCTGATCATGTCACTGCACCAATATATCTACTGTTCCTGTAATATTTCACCCACCTTTATGGACTATAATAATATCATATGTTAATGCCTCTCTATAAGTTATTATGCGATTGATTTATGTGAATGCTTCTGTCTGGGATGAGTTTTAAACACAATCACCTTTCTTTACTGTCTGCTCTCTCTCACTTGATGGTGTCTGATCCAGTTTGTGATCAGCGTCATGAAAACAACATACACATACAGGAATCCTGAGCGCGGTGAAATACTGCATACAGAAAGATTGCTTGTGATTTTATATCGTTTCCATTAAATCTTGTCTTTCAAAGGCCTTAATTAATAATACACTTGACATTTATGTTTTCTAGCAATAAGCTAAGCAAGAAACGATTTATGTCACCTAAAGCTTTTTAACAAATCAATGCAACTATTTGTAATTGCTTGTTTCACAAGATTAAAAGTGCTTAGACTTGATCTCTGTCTCCTGTTTAGTGGCCAACATGACCTGTGCCACTGTCGTAAAAACGCAAGTCTTGGTCATCAGCATTAGCTCCTGTCACCAAATCCATATCGCTATTATTTCTGGAATTTTTAATGCTGTTACAATTTATAGCTTATCAAATGCAGTTACCTAAATTGCTGTTAGGAAAAGACAGTTTAACTGTCTCTTTTTAATTACGATATAATTTAATGTTAAGGCTTAGATGAGAGTCCTGCAGCGGATGACAAACACAGGTCTGTGTTCCACTGTTCTGCAGGCTGCAATAATGAGGAAAACAGTGCTGAGATGGATTATAAAGATAACACTATCTGTATTTAAAAACTCAAACTGTTGTTGTTATTATGTGTTATATGTTTCAATCAGTTAGAAATATATTCTTACAACTTAATGCACTGATTAGCTTTACAGTAGATGACAGCTAAACAAAAAGTCTGAATTTTGTGATATTAAAACAAAAAAAGTGCATAAAAATAGTTTAAATATACTTAACTTTAAATTAAACCTCTCATCTGTCAACACTAGAGATCAATTACATGTGATAGAATAAAATGTGTGAAAATTAGATCCAATGAGAGACTTGAGGAAACGTTCTGAACAACCAGCATTTTATTGCATGTTTAGAATGCTCACGTCAGTCATCGCCACTGACTACAACAGAGTGGTCTGCATCAGACAGACGAGGAATGATGAGGAGGTTACAGACTGATGGAAGTGATGAGCAATAATATTTCTCTATTAAAAAAAAAAAAACAGGAAAAAAAAGAAACTACAGAGTACATCTTCAAAGAAATAAAAAAAAAAAAAATAAGAAAGAGAAATAAAAAGAAAGACAAGCTGCTGCAAGATGAGAGCACCGTGACAGCTCCTGGGCTGCCCCCCCCCACGCCCTCCACCCTCCACCCTCCACCCCCTACCCCTACATACACACACACACACACACGCACACGCACACACACACACACACCCTTCCCACCCCTTTCCACCCTCCCAACCCTCTCCATCTGGAAAAAAAAAAACAAAACCCAAAAGTGTGATGTGAGAGAGAGAGAAAGAGGGGGACGGAATGACAGCGGGCTGGATGGTTGGTGATGGATGAAACAATGGTGTTTTAAACTTGGGCGTGATGTCGGGAATCTGATGCCGCGCGGTTGCAGTTTCGGCGTTTACAGACGTTACACTCCCGAGTCTCCAGCAGCGTCTGACCTTTGACCTGTGTCCTCCTGCTGTGCTTGGTTTGACTCATTTACAATGACCCTTGAGATAAAAAATATAAATATCTTGATGCCGAACAAAATGCGGTGTGTGTTCAAACATGACATGAATGAGAAGGACACATCTTTGATGCGCGAGAAAATGAAATTTCTTTGAAAGGAAGAAAAAACAAAAGAGAGACAGCATTTAACAATATTCTTTACATCTTGGCACTGCATATTTTTCTTCTTTTTCCTATTAATTTCATATAAAATATCATTAGATTGATACACCCTTATATTATTACTGACCACTTAAACCATATTTTACCCCCCTCCCCTCCATCTCTGTGACCCTGGGATTAGTCATGCAAGATATCTCCTTCTTGTAGAGGAAATATACCTGTCTGCCCTTTTCTCAGAGCAGTAATCTTTAACATACAGCCACAGAAGGCAGTGGTTGGACCATCAAAAGGAAGTATCAAAAACAGCTTAACACAAAGAGGGAAAAAAATCTGTACAAAATGCTTAGGTCAATGATAACAGAGAAAAGTCTGTTTTCTATATTACAGTTTTTAAAATCCAAAATCGGGGATAATCTCCCCCCCAGCCTGCCCCTGCCCAGCTCACCCAGATGTCTGCGTGGATGATGTGATTTTTTTTTTCTTTTTCTTTTTTTTTTTTTAAAGCAAGGATTACTAAGTAAAATACATTTGCAGCACAGTTTGCTATTCCAATACATACAGCAGTTTTTTTCTCATAGCTATTTCATAGTTAATACAAAGCAGTCGCGATAAAGCAAACATCATAACACAAATGTATTTTTTTGATTTAAAATTAAAAAAAAAAACAGAGAGAGAGCAAGAGAGAGAGACAGAGAGGGGACAGGAAAAGACAAAGGCTATACTGACATGTATGTACAACCTAATATTGGAACGCCCTTAAAACAACCCATCAGAGAACAGACTTTGACAGGATGAGTGGTGCCACACACAGCTGGGTGATATTTCTATGAACAAAAAGGCCTGAGGTTTGGATTGGTTTGGCAAAAAAAAACAAACAGGATGAAACCTTTAAGACAAACAATCTCTAATTCCATATTCTTCTTCTTTTTTTTTTTTGTCATTTTCTCTCTACAGTATCAGACTACACATGCAAGACATACAACTAAGTGCAACTGAGTGAAATGTTTGTTTTTTTTTCTCTCATTTTTAATTGAATCATTCCCTATAGGTTTGAACTGAGGTATGTGTACTAACGGTTTTCTCATGCTGTTATCTTTAGTAATGTCAAGCTACACATGCTGAGAATGTTCTAATCTACCAGCGCTTTTTCCTCCTTTTTGAATACCAAACAAACCAGCCAGGGACTTGGGGGGGTAGGGAGGGGGGGTTGTGGATGAGCTCGGCCCTGTTCTCACGATCCTAGCCTGGCTGTTACTGACCCATCCCACAGCTGCCTGGATATTAAATACATCTTCTGGAAACCACAGATTGCCCCTTTTTCCTTTTTTTGAGTTAATGAGCGATGAACTTAGAAAATAATAATAACAATAACTGCCATAAAGTACCTTGTACCCAGCTTATTAGTTGACAGGAGTGTTTTTTAATATAAAAAAGTAATAAGTTGACAGAAACTAAAAACACAATCATAACGTCTTGCTCAATCTTAACAAAGAACAGCGGAATCCCGGGTTCAAGACGCTTTAAAAAAAAAAAAAAAAAAAAAAGAAACCTAAAAAGTGGCATACAATCATTGAAAGGATACAAATGGAAAAAAAAAGGAATAAAAGAAAGAGAAACATTGAATCATTGTGTGGTCCAGTCGAAGTATAGAATCCGTTTCACATTGTTCTCTGCAAAGCTTTTTCCATTTACCGGTATAGCTTTTTTTTCCTCCCCTCATCATCAACTTTTATCTACATACCCTTTCATGTTGCACACAAATCTGCTCCTGACCAAAAAGCTCCCTTTTTTCCCCACTCACTGGCCCAAAGACAAAACATTTCCCTAATTTGGTCATAATCTAGTCCGACTGTCAGCACCTCCCATTCAGTTTTGGTCACTGCAAACATTACTGCAGCTGCCCCCCCCCCCCCTTCCCTTCCCTTTGGTTTTTTTGTTTTTAATAAAAATGAATGAAAACACCAGTTTGAGGAGCTTCTTTTTTTTTTTTTTTTTAACCCTCTCTCAATTCGATCCGCCATTGGCCAGACTCATCTGATCACCCAATGGGAGAGAATGGAGGAGAGATATTTGGCCTTGTCTGCTATTGCATGGAACACACAACATTGACTTTGTAGTTTATCTTTGGTAGTCACAGAACAAGATATTTAAAAACACATCAACAAACAACAACAATGAAAAAAAAAAGCCAAATAAAACATCAAATAATAATAATACTAATAATAAATAAAAAAAAAAGTGGTTGATTGCAATTGTCTTGAAATTCATGGTCTCTTTTTCAATTTTTAACTGTTCACCAAAGCTTGGAATTTTTGTTGCTGCGTGTGTGTGTGTGTGGATTCCACTTCAGTTCAATGTTGGCGTTTTTTGGGGGGGGGCGACACTGAACAGGTATCGAGGTATCCACATTCCCTAAAAAAATGGCGTTTTCCTTGATTGGATTTGGGCCCTTTAATGTGAATGCTGTCACATGCTGGAATGTGCGATGTGTAGGTGTTATGTCCCCACCAGCAGTTTTTGCGTCTGGTGCACAAATTATGGAAAAAACTTCAAACTAGTCATGCGCGTGATACAAATAAAACTAACAGGGAATGCACGTTTATCTTCAGAGGGGCTGGACTGAATGAAATTGCAGTGTGTGTGTGTGGAATAAAAAAAAAAAAACTTGACACGTTTGATTAACAATGACAGTTGTGTTCAGGAATCACAATTAGTTGGTCTAAATCATTATCTCGCCGGTGCACACCTGACATTTTCATTTTCCTTTTATATAGAAAAAAAAAAAAAAAGAACCCGGAGCTTGTAAGTGATCAGAAATTGTGTTGCAGCTCAACATGTTCTTCCGTGAGGGGCTGTTTTAAAGTATAATTTCATAAGGATAAATCATAACCTGCATGATTTCTCTGTCATTCATTCGCATCTTAAATTAAACTTCATTGATGCGTGGAAAGAGCCTTCATTATGAGTAGTGCATTGCCAATGGACTTCATGAGCAGGAGGGAGGGAGGGAGGGAGGGAAGGAGGGAGTGTGGGTGGAGGATGGAGGGGGGGGCTGGGGATTGGAAGGGGAGTTGGGCTACATGTCAGAGTGGTGACTTTTTTTTTTTCTAGAAGATTGCGGAATAAATGACAGAAAAATACTACTTGGTATCAGACATTCTGCTTCGTGTGTGTGTGTGTGTGTGTGTGTGTGTTATTTTTAAAGAACAACATGAAAGGAAATCATAAACATTCATCATCAAGTGCTGACCACACAGAATCTCCACAGCATGGGCATGAGGTCTGATCAGTTTAAAGACAAGAAAAAAAAAAGAAAAAAAAAGATGCAACATCAATAACAGCATTGAATGATGGAAAGACACATAATGTTGATATTTTGAACCTCTTACCCTTCTAAAAATACACCCAAAAAAAATAATCCCAACATCCCTCCCACCAATGCAAAGTGTTGAAGGCAGTGACAATGAACAGAAGTCCGCACTCGCTCTCCCTCTCACACATACACACACACATACACGCACGCACGCACACACACATACAGAAACGCACACACGGTGTAAATTAAATGTCAGTCATTCTCTCTCTCTCTTGAGTTTGTGGTCAGATGTGTGTGTCTTCTTCAGAGAAAGGAGGAGAGAGAGAGAGAGAGAGAGGGGAGAAGTAAAAGGAAGGGGGAGAGGGGGAGAGACACGACCCCTCTGCAGTCCGCTGCGTTCAGTCCGTCCTGGCCCGCGAGGCGAAGGGTCTCTGCGAACTCTGACCACGAACACGTCGCCGCGTACCAAACAAAGTCCATCCGACACATGAGTAGAAATAAAGTTTTTTTTTCTTTTTAAGCTTTACTTAAATCAAAAGTAGAAAGTAATCGAGGAGAGAGAGAGAAAAAAAAAGAAGAGACCCTCATGTGGGGCCGTATTCTGTGTGTTCTTGCTATGTTTTGTAATGGCACTAAAAAGTTACTTGGAGACATTTTGAGAGCTGTCATCAGTGGCTGAGACTGCAGTTCAGTGTTTGTTATCTGCGGAGCGTTTTTCCCGCTTCCCCAGATGACCCAGACTGCCTCTGCCTCTGAGGCCGGGAGGAGGGTGGGGGTGGTGGTGGTTGTGGGTTGGGGTGGGGGGGGCAGCGCTAGCCTTACAGCATGTCATCGTGGCCCTGGTCGTCGTCGTAATCTCTGTGGTGATCGAAATCCGGACTGTGATTGGCAGTCGTTACCAGGGAGAGGGGCCCTTCGTGGTCGTCGGGGTCCAGTGGTTCCTCCTTAACGCTGATGTGATGCCTGGAACCAGAGAAGAGAGTTAAAAAATGTTGATGCGCTCTAGTTATTCTTAACTTCCTATCCTTCGCTTTTCTTTTTTTTCTAACCTTTCACACACACACGCAGGCAGAAAACAGACCTGTGCTGATTCTGTTTATAAAGAAAGAAACAGGGGAACAAAAACAAATGTCTGGCTTCAGTGAGGCTGTTGAGCGGGGGCCCTCACTGGCGCTGATGATAATTTCAGCTTTTCTTTTGAGGTATTCCAATCCCGGCAAAAGCTGCAGGCTTTTTTTTTATTTTCATGGCAACCGACAACAGGGTATTCACTTAGAATTGATAAATGAGGAAGATTAACAACGTGAGACGAGGATGGGAGAGAATGGACTCTGTGGAGCGAGTGGGCTGCCGTTGTCAGCCTCCTGTTGGTGGAGGATCAGCGGCGCGCTGTGTGTTCCCCTTCCTGCTCGTTAACATGCACAACCTGTGAGGCGGGTCTCCAGAGGACGACCCCGAGCCGGCTTCTATCATTAATCAACTTCAAGCAAACACAGCGACCAGACACCGCCATACATGCTTTAAACTCCAGAATTAATGCATATTTTCAACCGAGTGTCAATAAAGGGGAAGAAAAGCGCTGGCAGGAGAGGAGCGCGAAGGAGAGGAGCGGCGGTGGCGGCGCACTCGGCACAACACTGTGATAAGAAACAGAGCTCTTATGAGAATAATAACGCTGTCACTTGTAAACAAGGCAAAAAACATGAACCCCCCCAGCTCACAGCCTGGGCAAAAGAGCCACTAAAGAGATGAGATCTGCCAAATTTCTCATTACAGAAACAGAGCAGGAATAAAGCACGGGGGGGAGAGAGAGAGTGAGATAGAGAGAGAAAGAGAGAGAGCAGGCCTGGCTGTTGCAGAAATGAAAAAAAAAAACATTATGAGCAGCTGCAGGGGACTTGCCGCTCTAACCTGCGGTGCCAGCCTGCTGTAGTGGAGGTAGAGCGGTGTCAGGATGAGGCACCAGGCTCATTTACTATAACAACAAGGGACAACTGGCACATTCTTCATCACCAAAGCCCACATTTGATTTATTCACACCAGGATGTCTTGTGTGATTTGCAACTATTGTGATAGAGACTCTCATATGCTAATGAGCTGACATATTTTGGTGTGAATTATAGAGAAAAAAAAAGGGAAAAAAGAGGGAGGAAAAGTAAAGTCAGCTTTTCTATCATTTTCACATCAAAGTAACTCCACAAGTGCCGTTGCCTCAGGTCTGACTCTGTGGCTGCGGGGCAGACATGAAATTGTTATTATTATGCTATTGAACTGCATGCTGATTCTACACTTTGCTTATAATTAGCCTTCTCTGGATACCTGGGTCTCGTCTGGCTGTTTAAGAGAAGTACTGAGAAAAAAAAAAAAAAGCGGCGTCCTGTCAACCCGGCAGAGGGCTGGCACATGTGGAAAACACATGTTGTTACACGGTTAACAGCGGTGATGAACTTGTGTTAGGAACAGTGTGAGCCAAAGCATCACAGACAGTCATACTTGTGTAGCAGGCTTTATGACTCATTCCCCGAGCATAAGGAGACTTCTACTGCTACTGTATGTAACATTAATGCTCCATCCATAAGCGTGAAACACTGGGTATGTTTTGTTAATAAGAGAATAAAGTTACTTAAAAGCAAAAGAAAACAGATTTAACTCATTTTGTACTTGCATAAAGCTTATAGACATAATTATGGGGTTGGGGGGTGGGGGGGTGGGGGGGTGGGGGAGTTTGTGAGCTCTATCAGCCTAAAGATAGAAGCAGAGGGGCAGAGGGAGAAGCAGGCTGCCTTTAGGCCAGCACACCCATCCTGTCTCTGCCTTTCCTGTTCCACAGCCATGCTCAGAGCTATGTTCACAGTGATTAGGGATGGCACTTTCCTCCATTTGGCCAGGAGCTCATTACTGCACCTTTTTTTTTGTTTTCAGGCAGAATTTCCCCCCCAAGCTCAGACATTTCAGGAGGCCATCCCTGAGTCTACCAAGCGCTGCGCATCGGTGGTCTGCCCTCACATCTGGAAACGATGCAGCGTGTGCTGTATTATTTTAGGCTTCAAACAACTTAGCAGACACTCCTATACAACAAGTGAACGGGGAGCTGCGGTTTCCAGGCCGACCGCAACTTTCCTACATGAGAATCTTGGATGATGTCCTCCAGACTAATTATGCTTTTGTGTTGTTTTTCTTTCAACGGCTCCGAGGCGTTTCTGAATGTGTTGCGGCTCATGTTTCACCGTGTCGGAGCCAACAGCTCTGTCACTTCGTGTTCTGGCATTTTGTAAATATTTTAACAAATTGGAATGCTGATTATGGCGAGACTCTGCAGACAGCAGGACACATAAAGGGGAGTTCATAAACTCGCTGTTAAAATAACAGAGGGGCTCCGGTCTTTTCTTCTCTGCCGGTCTGGTGATGGAAGCTTCTAAAAAGGTGGAGTTTCCTTTTCTACAGGGAGGCCAGCCACAGCTCTGGCCATGACCCCATACACCACTCCAATATCATCCCTTTATTTATTGTCCTCTATGGCATTGTTTCCTTTTCATCTGATGCCATGTGTTAGAGGTAATTTTAGTACATTTTGGGTGGGCAGGGACATCTTTTTACAATTTTTTTTAGTCTACAGCAGCTGAAACTTTTTTCTTAGACTGACTGCACTGGAGATAGAAAGCTTGTGTGCCACTCACATAGCTGGCAGGGGCGAGCGTCCCGGGCTGCTGTCACTGCCGTTGCTGTTTCCATGGTCCATCGCTCCATTCATCTCCTCGCGGATGGCGTTAGCCAGGGAGTTGAGGGTGGGACTTCCAATAGAAGCAGTAGTGTATAGAGGTATGTTGTTTTCTGCCATTGAAGCCTGAAAAGCAAAGCCCGAAGCATTAAATGTGAAACGGAAGAGAGTTGTCAGCATTTTCTCAGTTGCCCATCACTCTTTTCATAGCAGTACACACACACACACACACACACACCCCTGAAAAACAAAGACTAAGTGACCCGGCGTATGAGATAGAGAGACTATTATTTCAAATTGTTTTCTGGAGTTCTGAGTGAAGCGGTTAAAAGATGAAGTCACATTCTCTCTCTCTCTTTTTTTTCTTTTTCTTTTTACCTGGAAGGCAGCAGAGAGGGTCGGACCATAGCCCAAGCTGGTCTGAATGTTCTTCACTAAGGCTGGACTTCTGCAAACAGAAAAATTAAATTACAACCACAGACTCATGTCTCACCTAGCATGCATTCCTCAGCTACAGTATTATATTTCCTAAAAAGAAATCAATGCACTTTGTATAAGAACTAAACACATTTAGTGCTGTAGTAATGTGGATATTAAGGCTTTAGTTCTAAGATGTTCAGTCACTTGACATTACCACACAACTATCTTCAACACTTTGCTTTTCATGGAGGAAAGAATAAGTTGATGAAAGCATGATGGGTGAAGAGCTAAACACAGAAAGCATGATGGCAACACCGAAAAGGCGGGGGAGCGGGGGGGCGCATGCAGGTGGGGCTTTGCCTCTGGAGTTTGCAGGAGCGGGCGGAAGTGCTTACTGTACGAGCAGCTCGTCAAAGGCGTATTTCCGAGGGCGGCCTCGCTGTATGTGGCGGCCGCGCTTAAACTCCTCATCATCAACGGTCCAAAAGGACCCAAACTCATCCTCTACTCTCACAAAGCACTTATGCAGGGAAAGGTTGGTGCGAATGGCACCCTGGGAAAGCAAACCAGCAAGGACAGCCAGGTGCAGATGCAGTGATGGACAGGACAGAGGACGGACACACAGACAGACACGGGGAGGAGGGGTAGGGGGGAGAGGGTGAAGACCAAAATGAAAATAAGCGTAAGCCACTGTTGGTTATGATGCGTCACCAAAAAGGCTTCTACAAGCATGAAGGGAAGGCACGCCAAAGCAAGCAGGGACTGTGGACGTTATGGCACACAGACAATGAGATGGAGCAGCAACAGCAGCAGCAGCCTCTTCCCATCAGCCAACGGTGAGACAGACGCTAGCCGGGGGTTCAGGAGCCCAAAACCTACCCGCTGATCTTTTGAGGCCGTCTCTTTTGGAACTCTAGCTCGTCGACTGTCCACACAGCCCCTTTTACGTTTTCTACTCGCACAAAACACTTGTGAAGACTAAGATTATGCCGGACTGCATTCTGCAGTTGATGTGAAAACAGGAGAGAAAGAAAAAAGGTTGCTATCAGTACAGTAAACATGTCTGCATGGGAAAATACCATTACACACAAGAAATATTTTGACAGCCACTGGATGAAACCTGAACAAAAACAATAAATAAAGCAGAGCATTACTGGCAGTAACCGGTCCTCAAGTTTCAAATGACTTAAACAACACATAAATATTTCCTTGTTTCCATGACGATAGTCCTGTGTTTGTGACATTGCTTTTCTATCATTCACAAAGCTGTAATTTTTTAATCAGTCAGTAATAAAAGATATGAGTGAGATGTAGAGTAACATTTTATTTGTAGATAAAGTTTCTGCTTATTTTAGCTGCTGCCTAAAAAAAAAAAGAGCTTATTGAAATTTAAATCCGGGGTCCAATCCAAATCATTTAGGCATGAAAGTAGACCTGCATATATCATCCCTTTGTTATTCCAGGAGCTATGCTGAGTGCATCTGTATATAGTAGGTGTGTGTGTGTGTGTGTGTGTGTGTAGGGAGAGAGAGGGAGAGAGAGAGAGTTTTGGAATCCAGTGTTTTATAACACCAATGTGCCCCTATGGAAGGGCTGTCAGTAAGTGTGTGAGCTGATGGAGGACGGGGGTGGAGCAGGGTAGGTAGTGGTGGTGTTGGGTGTGTGTGTGTGTGTGTGTTAGGTCTCTTTCAACTGCATGTGACGGATCAGCTAAGGCTTAGGAGTGGCTTCATCAATGTCTTCCTCATTCAAATCTCTCTGACTCCAGTCACGTCTGTTTTTTAGGTTGTTGTTTTGTTTTCTTTTTCTTTCTTTTTCTGTGTGTGTGCGTGTGTGTGTGTGTGTGTGTATATGTGTGCGTGCATTTGTGGCCTGGTGGAAAACAGAGTGTTCCCTTCTAAAGTGAGTGTGAGGGGCTCAGCCAGGAGTCACTGGCAGAGCGCTGCTATGTTAAACTAATGCCACCCACCACCAGAACATCCCCACATATTACAGGAAGATTGTTTTTTTTTCTCCTTTTTTTTTCTTTTTTTTCTTTCTGTCTCTCATTTTTTCCCTTTTTTACAAGAATGCACATATTCATCTCCTCTGGGGTTTTTTTTCTCTGTGTGGTTCATGTGTTTGTTTAACGGGTGGTTCATTTGGACAGAATAAGTGCTGTATTGTTTTGCATTTGAGGGTAGAGGTTCATTTATAGAGGTATTATGCCTGGCTATCATTTAATTCTCCTTAACATAAACACAATGTCTTCCTCTTTCTCTGATGGCGCTTTGACAAAGTTAGAAGAAACAGTAAAAAAAAAAAAAAAAAAATTACCTTCCACGTCGCCGCGTTGCGCCTAAAATATGCAAACATTCGTGTGAACCAGTTGTAGATTTCGTTTAGTGTTAGCTGCTTTTCTGGAGATTCGAGGATTGCCTGGATGAAGAACAGTGACAGAAACAAACATTTAAAAAACTGTTTTGCTCCCTTCACAAGATGATCAATTATTCACAAGCAGCATACAGTTGTGTAGTTGTGTGTGTTCTCTTAAGAAAAACAAGAAAGAAGCTGCCACAGTAAAGTGTATTCTTCACCCTGTTTATGGCAGTCTCCTACACTTTTTTCATTCAGAAACAGGCAGATTTGAATATATTTTCTTTGGTGGTGGTGGGGGGGGGGGCTGTAGATGAAGGGGCGAGCAAAAACATTTCTCAGGCAGATTACAGGGCAGCAATTATGGCCGGCTCAGATTAATTCCTGAGATCCCAGATTACTGTGGGCCCGGCGATAATTGACTGGCCATCTTAAAACAGGTTCATCCCTACTGTTGTGTGAAATGAATTTGGTAATAATCACAGCCACTGAAATGCTTAATCAAATGCAATTGTCATTTGTGGCTGTTTTTTTTTTTTTTTTTTTTGAAATCCCGTATGCATTCTTGCACTCATTTGAAGATGGTTAATCTGCTCCTCTGTCTAAATTGTATTTGAAATATTAACGAGAAAAGAACAGAGGAGAAAAAAAAAGAACTAAAAGGAGTTTGTGTCCTTCTAAAAAGCTGAATGTGTAACTTATGTGTTTCCTTCCTATGAGGCAGGAAGTACATGTTCTTATTCTCTGAATCAGGGAGGGGTGTAAACAGCATACTGTACAGTCACAAGTAGAGTTCTTACCTGTCTTATTAGTGAGGCGTACGTGAACGGCGGTCTAACATCTGCATTCATGTAAAACTCTTTGTTCTGACTGAGATCTGTATACAGGAAACACACACAAACAGTAGCATCATTATAGTTTAAGTTCAAGTCACTAAGCATGGTAGATGAGTGTGTGTGTGTGTGTGTGTGTGTGTGTGTGTGTGTGTGTGTGTGTGTGTGTGTGTGTGTGTGTGTATGTGACTCTACCTGGAGAGATGGGCATGTTGTACTTTTCTGAGTAGCGCCGTCGCATGGGGCCCATGCTGTGCAGGCTGTTGGCTGTGATGACGGAGTGAGTCTGGGAAAGGGGCGTGAGCGGCGCTGTGGGCGTGGTGGGGGTCTGGGGCAGGCTCAGAGGAGGAGAGGCCTCGGGGGCCGACTTGGACAATGTGATGTTGGACACCAGGTTGAGCTGAGGAGAGGAAACCACGACCACGACCGAAAACCAAACAGAGAGAGACACAAGACAGACAAGAGCTCGGTTAGTCCTCTAATTACCCCTGTGTCTCACACGCCTCATTGACTATGCATATCTCCCCCCTAATTGCAGGCAGCCCTGAGATGATCCATGAACGTACGCTAAATGTTTGGAAAACAACCCCGGAGCCCCACTCCTCCACTCTCCACCTCCTCTATTCTTCACGCTTAGCTTTCTCCACCCTCTCTCCCTCTCTATCTGTCTCTCTCTCTGCCGTGTCAGACCCGCTCCCCGGCTCTCTGTTTCAGCTGCTTTGTTTAATCTTTTGTCCCTCCTTGGACAACACACCCACCCACTTCATCCTCTCACTGTGGGTCCGCAGCATGGTAACCGGTGAGGTTTGAGTGGGTGAGGGAAGATGGGCGGCCCAAACTGATCTGTAAAAAAATGACAGTGTGGTTCTCACCTACCGCTGAGCAGCCCCCACTAATAAGGTAGCCAGAGGAAGAAGCCAATCTGGGCTAATTACAAGATGAAATTGTATTGTGAGGACTCTAATTAGGAGCTGCTCATGGAGGTGATCTGATGATTAACTATTGTATCTGGCTGACCTCTATCATCAGGGCCACGATGGCCCCAGCAAAGATGGCTACACTGTATTCTGATGGACGGCCATACGTACCAATGTATGCTTTTTTCACTGAAGGCCTGCGTGTGTCTGTGTGTGTGTATGTGTGTGAATGGGTTGGGCAGCCCTAAGTAGAAGGAGGGATCTAAAGTGATAATGGCTACAAGGTAAACTAATTACGGCAAGTGCTCAAAAAGGTATAGCACGGCTTCCAGCAGCTGTGGCGGCTGCAAGCCAAGTGCCAAGCCTCCGTACTGGAGCTGCAGTCAAGTGGAAAATTCTAGCCTGACCCCTGCTCCAGCTATTAATTGGCAGGAAAACTAATGACACATATACATATTCCCGCAAAATTGTTCTAATTGCTAATTTGCAGAAGGAGGCCAGTTTCCAAATTAAACATGACTTCAGACTGTGAGAATACAAAAGAGGGAAAAAATACACAGAGAAAGACAGAGAGAGAAATAGAGAGAGAGAGAGAGCTGAAGAAAGGGACACAGTGTGGGCAGAGCGGATCACATCTTTGACATCATTTGTTGATTACAGTGATGGGATCAGATGTCTTCATCTCTGCTGATTGTGGCGTGGAGGCGACAGTGAATCAGAGGTGAAAGTTTTTAACACAAAAGCACACACACTGTTCAGCCACCAAATTCCCAAATAACATACTAACACTCATGACCAACAGGTAGAATATGGTGGTTGGCGCATTTAATTTATTGTATTTTACTATATCATAGAAATGGGTGTTTCTTTTTATTTTTTGATAAATTTGCAAAAATCTCTCTCTCTCAAAAAAAAAAAAGTCACACTTGTGTTTTTTGATTCTCTCGTTTTAACAGACGTGTGTCCAACTCCTCACAATGTCTATTTATGTTTGGGGGAAGGCTGAACTCTGCCTTTTGGCACAGCCTGGCCAAATAATTTGGATTACCGTTGGGATGCAAAAATGTCGACTACATCCTCCACCAACAGTAGCAGAAAGACGTGTTATTCTAAATCATGAACAAAATAAATCACACTTGGGTTAGTGTGTTTCTAACACAATGCTATCAATAGAATGGGGCTGCGGTGTTGACTTCTCTTCCTGTGGATTAGCAGGCTTTGTTTCATGTTTCATCCATATTCCCTGGCCATAAACACAGAGAGGCTTCAACAATGGGCCAGACAGGCTGGTAATAGCCTTGCCTTTGTTTGCCTCACCATTTGGGCTCACTCCAGTGCCTAGACAAAATGAGACTTCAGACTGAAATTAATTAAATGGTAATTGGTGATCTAATTATACTGGCTTTGACTCGGCAAGCTGCTAAAGAAAATAAACAAAAAGTCCCTCCTTAATTATGTATGGCGTAAAAGGTCAGATTTCTGACAAGAATGCTTAGTGACACCGAGTGCAGACACCCACACACACACACACACACACACACACACACACACACAAGCAAATACAAACACACACATGCATACACAGGCATATACACACACACAGAAGCAAGCATTGGTAATGTGGCACATTTTATTTTGACCCCCCCTCCTCTCTCCCCTCCTCCTCCTTCTACCCACCTCAGAAGAATAAAATGAATCTTCTTCATTTGACGTGGTGCATGCACAGTATCAGTTTGTTTGCCTTTAATTATAACTAAATGTATACTAGCAAATTCATCTGAGCTCCTTTGCTATGACAGTTGGCTACTTATACATGACTTTATTATATGCAACAGCACAGAAAAGCAGAAGTAGCAATTACTGGAAGAACACAACTGTTTCTTCATACTGCTTGTATATCCTGTCAGCTCTGAGTATTGTTTTATTCTGCATCTGCTCAGAGGAGGTGTTTTTTTTTTTTTTTGGTGGCCACATCTGATGCTGCAATCTCACTAAAGCTTCAGTGGGGGCCACGAGCCCTGACCTGTGTAAGTCCTCCACTCACCCAGCCAAAGCCAGACATATTTATCATAGCATTTCATAGCAGCTCGGAGCAGGCAAAGCGGCACTGGAGAATAGGAGTCTATTTATTTGAATAAAAATCCCCAGCTTGCCCCCTTGAGAGTGTTAACGCTGAGCTCTGACACAGCCATTCTCACAGGCCCCGGGGAGAGAGGAGAGGTAGCGAACTCAAGATGCTATCTCCCACCCCTACCACTTTTCATATACAAATGTCCCTGTGTCAGAGCCCTCGTTTCGCACTCTAATCTACACAATCAGTGTGTGTGACACATGCACAGCTTTAACAGACAGCCTATTGTCGTTGGACATCTCCAGGCGCTTTATGTTGACTGGCTGCGCCGTGTGGAGCTCACATGCAGCCCCTCTGCACGTCAATAGCCACCTCTCTGACTGTAAATAAATGATCCAAGCCTGCACAGCGTGTTGAGAGACAGGACTCCTGCATGTATATTGTGTATTTGTGTGCATGTGTGATTTCTAATTCATGCCCCCCAGTAAAATGATCTTTTCACATTTGGCTGTCTGAATGAACTGTCATACAGACTGAAATATGGTGCTGAGGCCCCTTCTTAAACATGACAAAACCGTGCAGAGCAGACACTTAAATACCATATGTTAAGCCGTTGCCCCTATAGGATAAGGATTAAGCAGCAGGGGTTTATGGCATGGCATATATTAAGAGTGATAAGTATGGTCTTTGGAATGTGTGGCGTAGATAATAAATTGATCTGTTGACTTATATCACAATTTCACTTTTATACCTGCAGCTAAATTGAGTTTAATATACACTCACAACATGTAAATTATAATCTCACATGATCATATTTGTCACTAAATGACCTACAATCCAAATTCTGGTGTCAGCTTGCATGCCAAACCCCATTTAAATAACATTGAAGTTCAAAGTACAACTTGAACTAAAATGACTCATTTTGTTAAGATGTTCATGCATCCCAAAAAAGAAAAAAGCCAAATTATGTTGTTTTTTTTTTTTTTCTGAATGCTTGACTGAAACAAGTTAGAGTGTGACCCAATATTAGCCTGTGTTCAGATACTTTAAAAGGAGGGCTCAGGCTAACTCTTTAAGCCTTAATAAGGAGTGAACTGTCCCTAGGGAAGCATCTATTATCATCTACAATAAAATCCATATTAACATCAGGATCAGCAGGTGCTTTCACCACCTATCTTATACATCATCATCATCATCATCATAATCTAGCAACCTCAGCAGTGTTCTCTGTAGATCACTAAGCAATATATGAATTGATCAACAATATCTTAGAATGATACACTCCCACACTCATCCATTTACTGTTCCAATAGTCGTATTGTTCTATTTTTTTCTCCTGTTTTGATTAGTTGACTTGCATTAGTATGAATTTGTTGGTTGGCGTTTTAATAAATGTTTCTTATCTTGATTTTATCTGACAGGAAAGCACTTTGTGACTTTGCTTTTAAAAGCATTAAAAATAACTGCAGAATCTTATCTATTTATAAAAATATAATATCTATGATTTGCTGTTATTAATTATTATGTCTATTTCCCCGTGCTCTCCCATCTGTTTTGTTTGCTTCAAACAGGCGCTGGTTATCTGAAGCTGAGACGGAGGCTGTTACAGAGTGTGCATCCAGTCCATCACAGACGCAAAATTGAATCTCGGATGTCAGCAAATGTGGTCCAAACAATATTTACTGCCTCCCTCAAGACAACAGCTGTTTTTATTTAGCCGATAAATACGAAGATGGAGGATTGGACTAATGAATACATGTGTGCCAATTAAGACAGACAAAAGGATGGAGAGAGGGGAGGGAGGAGGGAGGGACGAGAGAGAGAGAGAGAGAGAGAGAGAGAGAGAGAGAGAGAGAGAGAGAGAGAGAGAGAGAGAAGTATGACAGGGTTGCTGCTCACCGGCTGTGGGGTGGCTTTGGGCTCCGTGGACTTGACATGAAGATGCGTCATCATGGCTTGCAGACGCTCTTTGTCTTTTGCTAGCTGTAATGAAGTAGGAGAGACACATTACATTTTTCATGAACACACACACACTCATATAAGAGAAAAAAAAATCTATTTCTTTACAAATATTAATTCCATACATCCCTGTGCAGTGGAGGCAAGGTTCACAATGAGTGTGTTTGAACAAATCGATATTCCTGTACTTGGGACTGTGTAATTATTTGTTTTAAAAAAAATGCTTTTGGAGGCTGTCAACAGCTCTCCACTTCAGACAATCTGACTACTCCAATCCAAGGTTAAAATATACTGCATCTCATTGCCAATAACAAGCTCGGGCCCTTTCTACCTGTCTGAAACTCAGCGCTGTCTTAGCTGCCAGCTTAAATTATGGTGATAGGCTGCATGCAGAGGAAGTCTGTGTCTGATAAACCTTTCGCTCCATCTCTCTGGATAATACACCAGCAGAGCGGAAATAACAGGACGTTGGTATGGTGTAATGTTTGAGCAACTGAACTCTCATTGTTTAAGGTTAACATTCTGTAAACCACAACTGTTTTATATTCATAATCAAGTCATTTTTTTTGGAGCATTATGTGGCTGACATGTGATTTGAATAGTGCACAAAATCTGGAATGCATTACATTTGATCCTTGCTAATATTTGCTTAGAAACTCTAGCTCGGCCAGCAATTAATGAAAAAAAGACTTGGATGTTATGGTTCCTTTTATAAATACTAATAAATAAATCCAACCCCGCATTAGCATAGCGGTCGTGTTCATCATGTAACCCACCGCTGTCGCACACAGACACACATATGACTCACTGGCCATTACAAAGTCCCCTTAATGGAAAGACAGTGAACCATGTCTTGTTCCATAAGTGCATTCTTAGTGTCTTGCTGCATATTTTTCTCTCTTGTAGAGAAATAGCACTCGCAGCAGACACGGTATTAAAATCTCTGATTGTCAACAGTTTTCTGAGGGTGGGCAACAATAATCTCTCTGTGTTCCTTTAACTCACTCAACATTGAGCTCCTATCCTCGCTAGGCTGCCGAGTCATTTCACCAAGTGTTTTATTGTTGGTGCTAAACAGTTAAAAGTCATAAATAACTTTAAAACCCAGTAAAATTCAAAATGTAATTATCTTCTCTACTTAGCCCCGGGCCCTTCATATATCTTTTCCTGGCTGTCATGCATACATAACACATTTTTAATGACTAGTTACTTGCAAATGTACAAAATTATTTCATTCTGCTGCTGCCCCCTCCACCACCCTCACCACCACCATCACCCACCCACCCCCCTCCCTCCTCCTCCGCCCCCTTCATGTGTGCTGGTGCTGGTGGTGGTGACCCCGTGGTTGATATGAGACGGGGCAGGGAGGGGTTCGGCAGACACTGCGGAAGTGTCAGGGAGAAGAAGACACATAAATATTTGGGCCAAAGCAAACGCTGAGACAATACCTGCAGCTCCAGCTGTTGTACGACCTGCATTTGCACCCGACACTGGGCCGTGCTCCTGTCATCCAGGGCATGCTCATTGTTAAGATGCCTGGAAAACAAAAAACAGAGAACGCACACATGTTGAAAAAAAAAAGAAGAAGTACAAAGCAGTTTGGCTTTTACCTTCTGTAGCCTCTTTAGATGGTGCTGTGATGTCTGATTTAATGACGCAGTGTGGTAACTGAATATAGCACAATGCATAAGAGAGTATGTGGTTACATTTAGGTAAATATTATGTGGAGCTTAAACATGCAACATCTGAGAAACCGTAGGAATGTGAACATATAGGAATGACTTCATAATTCATGACTGTCACGTCTGCTGCAGCTCCAGCACACTGATAAGAGGAATGATTAAAGAATTTTAGGTCGGACTCTTTGCCCTGATATCATTTCTTCTCATTGCAGCTTTGCTTTGCTTTGCTTGGATTTGCCCTCTCTTTCTCTCTCTCTCTCTTTTTTTTTGGGGGGGTGTTTTTTCTATTAATTGTGTCATTAAAATTAAGAGAATTCAAATAAAGTCGAGGACAACAGGGGCGAGGAGATGGGATCTGTCACAAACTTGAATTATGGATATAATTATGCGTGATTATTTTATACAGGGAAGATGTTCTCTTTTTCCTGTACGTTTATAACTAATCTAAATAAGTAGCTCGCTGGGCAGCAGACGGGCTTTTTTTTTTTTCTTTTCTTTTTTTTCCTGTGATTTATATAAAATGGTGGAGATAAGGTTCACGAGTGAAGGAAATATGATTGGAGGAATTTTATCAGCCGCCGCATGAATTACTGTTTGAAAATGCTTATGCAGGGGCATTTCATTAATCATTTAATCATAATCCGAGCAGGATGTTTGAACTGATTTCACAAATACCCTTTCATTTCACTACTTCATTATGCTCGCTAATGGATCCAATATATTATATATATCATAAATTATATCACATCTTCGGTGACCATGTAGGTCACTGTCACCAGGCGTGTCTCTGTGTGCGCACAGTGGCGCCAGGAGATGGGAGAGAGAGCGAGAGCGAGGTGTGTGTGTGTGTGTGTGTAGAACGCGCCTGGCTTTTTTTTTTTCCTTCTCAAAATGCACTTTTTCTGTCGTTTACCGCAAATCAAAAAATAGCCAGAGTCAACCTGTGAAGGTACGGTGGTGTCATTATGGCGTTATGATGGCCCAATAAATTGATGCCATTGCTTTATGTACAGACAACACATTTGTGCATTAAACGCCGCACATACACTCAGAAAACAGACAGATGTGAAGGGGAAGGGAAATTGATAGCGCTCTGCTTGAAATGTGAAGGTTTCTGTTCGGCTGCGCTGTTTTCAACCTTGAGGTAAATGATTTAAATCTTTATGGGAAATGTGGTCTCTTCTTCCACCCACCCCCCAACCTCCCCTCTACACTTTCAGGTCTTCCTATTGTGTTTTGATAATACATTTTTCAAAATGACTGTGGTATACATTCAGCACTTGAAGTTAATTATTGTGGCGAAAAAGAAATTAAAAAGGCATATTTAAAAGGAAGCGTGGCCAATAACCCTCCTCGCCGAAATCAATTCAGACTTCTCTGGGCTTTTCCATTTGTTTGAGTCAAATAAATGCCCATTTAATTAAGTAGGCTGGAAAATGAAACTGGTAAACATTTCCAGGACATCTTACTAAATTTCAAAGAAGAAAATAATAGGTAAAGACGTTTCAACTTCAATTTAACTGGCACAGACTGAATTTTCAATGAAGGGTGGCCTACGTGAGCAGCTTTGGAATTTCTATGTTCATAGGAGACATGTGCCCTGCTTCTTTTCATCCTTTGTTACATTCCACTTTATTTCTTCTAATGACATGGAGAGTCACAGTGCATAATTAATAGGAAATGAAATATTCAAATGGCCCTAATGCAGCCTTGAGAGGAGTGTCTGGACACGGGAGCAGGGGATACGGGGGGAATTGACATCGAGGGAGACTATGAACGTTGGCATGTGTCACTTTCTGGACTTCAAATGAAGGCACTTTTAAAAGCTCTCTGGCAGGATGACAGTCCCTAATGTAAATTACCACAATAAAACAAGTTAAATAGACATTCCTGCAACAGTAGGCTTTTTACACATCAGTTAGTTTGCCTACAATTTTTTTTTTCTTTACGATTTCTAATTATATAGACTGGACCCAGAGCTTAAGGCTGTCCCTGTGGATGGTTTATCTTCTTAACTGTTGGTTAGGAATTTTAAATTAAACACACATCTTTTTACAGCGGTGTTCCCATTAAAAAAATGCATTGCAAATTTCTAAGGCATATTTCTAATCATTTTGGGCTGTTAAAATCATTAAATTCATGTTTGCATTTATATTACAGGATTTCACCTTCTTTTTAAAAAAAAATCTACACTACATTTATTTTGATGCTGCTTATGTTGCTCATTGAGAGGTTTGTGGTGAAAAGGTTCAGCTAATAAACAGTTGTGGGAATGTAGTGAGGTGTGAGAGATGAGTTCTTCCAGCAGACAGTGCAGCACTAGAGGGCACTGCAGTGTTTCACTGGCTCTGACCTCTAACTGGACACTGAAGAGATGGGTCTTGACCCTGATAAAAACACCAGGCTCCGCTATGAACCCAACCCCACCCATCTGTGTGCTGAACCCGAAAACAGGAACAGGGATTTGGTGCTTTGTATTTATCAAAATAGTGCGTGTAGGTATGTAATGTTTTCTTTAAAAGATAGAATAAATACACACACAGTTTAAAACAACATTTCAGTCCCCTGTTAGTTGTTACTGTTGGCATGTGGAGCTGAAATCTGGTTGACGTTAGAGTCCTCCTCACCTTTCTTTCTCTCTGGTACACAGTACACTGTGTTCTGCTGACTACACACTCTCACACACACACACATAGAGAGAGAGACACACACACACACGTCTCTTCACTTATATTTTCACCATTTCTCCCAACCTTAGGAGACTTTGGTAAGAGCGCCGTTAACGCCTGATGTATTCTTTGTTTTTATTTTTGATTCTTTTTGGAGGCCTGCAGTATCAGTTGCTGGGTTTCATGTGGAAGTGCTTAAGGGTTTGAGAGTTAACACCTTGGTGAGCTGCTCGCACTCTTGCCTGCTGTTAAACAAAGGCAGCTTTGTGGAGACTCTCCCCAAATGTTTTCTTAACATGTTCCAAGCAGTTTGAGCAGGCAACTAAAGTAAACAAGATGTTGCCATGATAAAAACACTTGTAAAAACATAGCAGAGTGCACTTAGAGACTTTTTAAGGCAGAGCTCTACCGGGCGCATAGAATTTAATTCCCCTCTCTTCTATAAACAAAGGGTGAGGCAATGTCAGAATACAATAAATAGTGATGGATTTAGAGAGGCCCTCCCTAAGCTGAAATATGTGTGTCTATGTGTGAAAGTGTTTGTGTGTAATACGTGGTTTAATAACTATGTGCCGCGAGATGATTATTAAATCAAAATAAAAATACATAACTGCCTCTCTCTTTTTTTTTTTTTAATTCATCTTCCACAAAAATAGCACTGAACTTCATATCCAACTACTATGCAATCCAGTGTGATGCGCTGTTTTCAAAAGGCAAAATGCGCTCAGAGTGGATTATTTAAAACGATCAAAAGAGGATTCAAAATGTTGACAAAGAAAGTCAAAAAAAAAAAACTTGGGGGTGTCTGCGAGGGGCCCGCTGAGGCACCTTTCCCTCCTGCGTCTGTGAGGAAACCGTGTGTTCGCTGAGTGCTTGTTTTAGGATAATGGAATTGTGTCATATCTTGTTTAAAGTGCGACTAATCCAGGGTGACAGTGAGCCATTGATCTGCTGCCACAACGCAGATGTTTTCATCCTCTCCGTAACCATGGCGCTGTTATGTGTTGGATTACCTACAGCACACTGCACACAGGGTTGATTAGTAAACCAGGGGTCTGACTCAGACGGTGCAAAAACAAAAGGCCTGTGTCAGGCTGGACGGAGTCGGACCTGTTACACACTTCACCCTGGAAAGATGCTACGCAGCGGGTGATGCTGAGTTAGTTGGAGCTCTCTAAGTACAGTGTGCATGGTTTATTTGCTGCTTCTGCATGCAAACATAGTGTTGCAGTACAATAAAATGATGAAAAAATGCTAACCAAAAAACCCAAAACAAAGAAGTAAAGCATGAGAAAGGAGGGGGATGTGTGTGGATGGGGGGGGGGGGGGGGGGCAAACAGACCACTGGGAAAGAGACAGAAAGAGCTGAGCGAGGCAATCAAAGACACACACACACACACACACACAGAGACACACACCAATCCCCCTGTCCAGTGACAAGGGCAAACATGCAGTGCGCCCTAAGTGTGGGCTGCCAGAGATAAACATCCTACCGTTGTTTGTTTGGGAAAAACGGCCCCCGTCACCATGGGAACTGCACTTATCACAGGAATTAGAGGCCCATGCCGTTCTCAGAAGGAGACCCCGCCACAGTACCCTTGTCAAGTGAGGGCCAAACTCTGGCACCCACACTCAGGAATAACAACCAGCTGCACCTGTAGTGCGTCTGAGTCGCCGGGGGTCAGGAAACGTGTAATCGACCCGATGACGCGAGGACAAACAAAAAAAAAAAAAAATGCTTGGATGGAAACAACTGTGACTTTGACTTACTTGAGGAATGAGTGGAAATCATCAAAGACCGCTTCACATCCGGGCCACTTGCACACGCCGTGACCGTAGAGAGGGTGACTGTGGGGGGAAGTCTCTTCTAGCGTGGATCTGAAAGAGAGGTGCAGGGACACAGAAATGGACATTAGTACAAAAAAAAAAAAAAAACAACAAAAAAACAGATCACAAGTTTCCTGAAGCACAAACACAGTTACACGCCCCCGCGGTCACATAACATGACAAGAGGTCAAAGATGACGGCGTCCACTGTTCCAGCTGTTGCCTGGTTAACGCCTCCCTGTGTGTGTTTGTATGTGCTTTCCACATGAAAACATTGACTCCCAACTTCATCTGTGATCTTGGAGCTGTGTGCAATCAGTGTACCTGTGTGATCTCCGCTTGCTCTCGCTCTTATGACGGGGGGGCTCGTGTTGTGAAAACGCACGCGAATCAATATGTAATTATTTAGTATCACTGAGCCATGTTGCAATTGACTTTGATCAAGTCTGCTGGGGAGCTCCCTCAGTCGCCGGCTTGCACCGTGTCCCAGAGCCCACCTGGAGGAGTGTGTGCTGCTACAATTTGAAATCCTCCTAAAGCATGGAGACACTTTCACACTGTGCAGAAACTGTAAACTTCCCAGCCTGGTATCAATTTATCTACTGACCGATCCGTGTCACCAGGGGCTGACAAGCACGCATCTATGGGGAAGTGGGAGGGGGGAGGGTACGGCTGCATACAATCAGTCTAAATAGCGGGAACATCCCTGAAAAACAAACTTTACAACATCTTCCATATGGCGAGAGGCGTGGAACCACAGCTAACCGCAATCAGTGCTGAGAGAGAGAGAGAGAGAGAGAGAGAGAGAGAGAGAGTGGCCCGTGTGGAGGCAGTGTCTGCTAAGAGAGCGAGACAGGCAGCCATATGGACACAGGCGCTATACAAGACACACAACTTTCAGCTACAAGAGCCTGGGGGACTGGCCTATATCGCTACCACCTGTGCTTCTGGTGGCTGGTGAGCACAGCACAGAGCCGCTGCTGCCACCTCTCCTCCAGTCTGAGCCCCCTGCTCTCTAAGACAACAGGCTGCATAGGGAGATTCATTACACTGCAAACTGTTGTGGTGCCGTTTTGGGAATAACTCTAGCCTCGAAAAATCTCATTCATGTACACATATACAACAAGACATCATTTCTAATAATACTACTTCCACTGCTACTTCAAGAGACGTCTTTAGAAATGAAATCTTGCATTGCTCATCCATCTGCTGTCTTTTAAAAATTGATATTAAAAAAAATGAATTAGCAAAAAAAAAAAAAAAAAAATTAAAGTAATCTAACCATTTCCCTTTTTTCCTTCCCCAGGATTAAACAAGCAGATGTTCAGATTAAAATCTCATTTGTATCAATGTTAGTAAAGCTGTACCTCAAGTAGGAAATTTTAAAGGTCGTCACAGGTTTCCTTGTGTTATAATTACTTGCTTAAGAGTTCACATTGTTCATAACATGTGATAATTGCATTGCAATTAGGAAGCAGTCAAGCATTCATGAATGTGGTTAGCAGCTTTTTCTCCCTCTTTCAAAAGTCAGATTCTTTTTTTTTATTCAATTATGAATTATGCATTCACATTAAGACCTCTGTTTTGATACAGCTAATAAATAGATGGTGGAAGACCTATTATAATGAGTTTTTAACAAGGAAATGTGTGGACTGGTGAAGGTAACGCTGTTTTTTTAATTTAAAGAGATCCTTTTTTAATTCTTTTGCGAGCAGGCTTGTTGGTTAATTCTGTATTAATAAGATATTGAAATGTGGAGTGCACTGGGGAATCAGTGAGCACAAAGCGCTGTGAGGGGCTAGCAGCAGAAGAGCCCTTTTAAACGCTGGATGGCTAAACAGTAGTAAATGACAAGAATTTACACCAAATGAGCTACATTAGTGTAATAGGAGAAGAGTGGAAGGATTCGTGGGGTTTTCTCCCATTTGAGGGAATGTTGAGCACTATATAAAAAAAAGAAAAAAAAAGAAAGAAGAAGGAAAGAAAAAAAAAAAAAAAGAAACCTTCTGCAGTTCCCTGCGTTGTGTTAAATTTGACTTGCACCCACGACAGGTCTGTCAGGATGTTATTATTGTCAGGCAGCCCGGGGGAAGAACACTCTAATGATCTTGTGAGGAAAACCGTGTCATCAGCTTCCTTTAGAGGAGAAGGAACATTAAAGTGCCTATAGAGCCGGGCAGAAATGTCTGAACCTTCCAGGTGTTGCGCTGTGTTTATGTGCAGACAGACAGACAGACAAGAAGGAAACTGCACACGTAGATGACTCCGACAGCTTGTAGCCAGTTGTTTTCAACTTTGCTTCTTTTTTTTTTGATGAGATGCTTCGGGCCATAAACAGCTCGTGATCTCCGCCGTCGTGCGCGCTGATGGGGCTCGATCTATCAGCGCAAGTGGGAGGGGGGGCAGAGGGGGGGGATTGATGACCACCACGGTAGGTCAGAGTCTGGCCGCAAGTGTGTGTGTGTGTGTGTGTGAAGCCAGTCACAACACTACACTTTCCCCTTGCTGTCCCTGCTGATGTTAGCCTATTCCCTCGTGTCCCTCACTCCCACACACACACACACACACACACACACTCCTCTTTAACTCTTGGGCCTTACACTCCATCCTCAACCTTCTGTCTTCTCTTTGCAAGTGCATGGTTTACCCTAAATGATTTAATTATCATTTTCTTCTAGTGTAAGACAAATCAAAGGCGAGAGAGATGGGAGTGCTGTGCCAAATCTGATTATTTATCTCCTTAACAGATTGCTGTGTTACAGTCCCCGAGCACTGGTTACTGATGGTTGTTGGGAAGTAAAGTGGGCCAAGCGCTTTGTGAGGATGCCCCCCCCCCGCCCCCCCTTCCTCCTTCCCTCCCTCCCTGCCTTTTACAAAGCTGATGCAGCACTGTATTGGGAATTTGTGTCAGATACAGATCAGGCACATTTCATTTAAATAAGCAAATCATTGAATAAAGATGACCTGGCTCACAGGGGTATATCTCTATCTATGCATCACAGTTCCCTGGCTGGGAAACAACGCGGACTGACAGATTGAGTGACTCAGGCTCTGGTCATATCGGTGGATGTTATTCAGACAAACAGAAATCCCAGCTTGCTTTGCCAGTGAGTGTTCACTGAGACAACTAAAAGCAGGAACATGTGCCTCGTCTTTGGTGTGTCAAGCCGGCAGTGATTGAATTTCTCCTCCTTCCTTTAAGACGGAAGTGCAAAGCCGGTGAGTGATTACTGTGGATGCACTTAAGGTTTTAGTTGCAGGCGTCGTTGTGCCTGGGCAGATTTTATATGACACATGAAACTAACTACATGGTACTTAGGGCCTGCTGTAAACCAATCTGAAGCCAGTCGGGAAAACAGGCCCATCAGCAGAGAGGCTTGTTTCTGTTGCATGACAAAAGGACTTGCAAAACCGCATCAATTAAAAGTTCATTAAGTTCAGCGCTGGGGAGGAGGAGTAGATGCTCTCTATTTACGCCCGGGCCGGCCCAGCCCATTATCTTCAACCTGATTATTCAAATCCCTGGATTATAACACAGACGTTTTCTCAGAGCCTTGCTTAGAATAATCATACTTAATAATATTTCATTTCTCTTCTCGTGCCGGTCTGATTAGAATTGAGTCCGCATCATCAAAACGAAGACGGGGAATAACTGCTTCTGATAGTTGCGCGATAGTTTTTAAACGTTTCCTGACGAAACGCAAGGAAAAGGCTTATTGGTTAGCGTGGATCTAAATTAGCATCATTCTGCAGTTTAATAAGGAGGATGTTTTGTGTTCGCTTTGTATCAGTCATCTATTCTTAGCGGTCGCGGTGGCGTTTGAAAACTCAGCGTAGGTAATCCGCGACTTTCTCGGAGCAGATGGGGCTTGGATGAGAATCACCTGCTCTGGAGTTGTTTTTTTTTTTTCTTCTTTTTTTTACTGACAGATCTAAGATAATGCGAGAATATTCAGACGGAGACTGCCTTCTTCACTTAAGCTTGTGTTAAACTGCTGTTGACATCTTCTTTAATCTCTGACAGTCAAGCGCAGACGGGCAGAGGGGGCTGCCAGCTCTTGCGTTATGTCTTCTCCAATGTTTCATGGAGCCCTCAGCTGAAGGCTGGCTCTTGCCTTTTCATGCCACCGGTGCTCACCTTGTTTGCTCGCTTGCGACAAATGTGTGATGGAGTGAGCGAGTCAATATCCTCCCCCTAAGATTTGTTAACTACACACCAAAATAAAACTAAAAAAAAACCCAGACATTCAGCCAGACAGTGGATGAAGCACTGGAAGCCTTGTGTGGATACTGTCAACTTGGGAGCAACTAACGCCCATTTTTTTTTTTTTATTCCTTCTCCAGTGTGTCTAGCCTCTGCGTGCATGTCTGTGCTAGAAGATAACTTTGAAACACATTAAAGAGGATAAGTCTGTACAGGTAATACGGTGTGAATCTATTTAAAAACCGATAGCGCTACTTGAAAAGAAATAGCGGCTTTCCTTTTGTATCTTGACACGAGTAAATCATACTCTCTGTGTCACTCTCTACAACCCCCCTGTGCCCTGCCCTTCCTCCCCTACCCCCCTCCAACGTGCAGCCCCTCTTCACCTCCAAAGGCCCGTTGGTTTACTGTGCTAAACATGTTTTCATCCGCATTGCTTTCATAATGACGCGTGGGTTTTGATCACTGAAACACAAGTCAGATGTTACGCAGTGAGCTCATGGTGCCTGGAGGCTCCTCTCTAGCAGTTCAAAGATCAGGCTTTGGTGCAAGAAAACAAGCAAATGTGTAAGATGCCAAATTAATTCCTTCCTTAAAGACACACACACACACACACACACACACACACACACACACGCTCACACACATATCTCAGAGAGCAAATGCCTTTCACTGATGATTCATTCCAGTTTTGAAAATATGATACACCCAGTGTTTGTTTTTTCTAGCATATAAAGGCTTGTTGTTCTCGTTGCGTTTTGAACTGACAGGTGATTAGACACGTCAAAAAAGTTCCCAGAGTCTTTTTTTTCTCCTTTTATGAGAAGACACCAGTAACCTAAATGTTCTCATGGACATGCAATTGAAGCCACAGCTGCGCTTTTCTTATATGCAACTGAAACAACAGCACATTGACCCTCTCATTAACTGTATGAGGATCCCATCCCACATTGACTGCGTGCGCATATCTCCAAATCCCTGTATTCCTTCCAGGTGTTAGTGTTAAAATTCCCCAGCTGCATTAAAAAAAAGTGTGTTGGACTTAATGAAAATAATACTTACAAATTATAAATTAATAGCAATCTCTGTGCAAACCCTATGGGGAAATGTCCATCAACTGGGGCCCTGTGAGAAATTGCTCTTTTAAAATGGGAATATACACCGCGCAGGCTTTCTGTTTGCTTAAGACAAAGATGACAGTTTCACATCTAATTAACAGTCGGTGGAAGGTACATCTCGTGTTTTGCACGAAGCTGCGAGCTGTGATCATTTGCAGCTTTTAGCATTGTGAGAACATGCAAAAGATGTGACACACGCATTCAAACAAAAAAGAAAAGAAAAGGACGTCTGAATCATATAGAAGGCTTTTTGCAAGAGGGAGGGACTCACACTTCTCTCTTGTGACTCATGTACTGCCCGTTGGTGGAGGCGTGCTGGTTGAGGAGTGTGTTCTTTGGCGGCGCCGGGGAGGACAGGTCGAGGCCCCGGTGGCCGTTGTTGCTGCTGCTGTTGATGTGCTCCTCCTTCACGCTTGCGTTTGTCACTTCCTTCCACAGTTGCTGCAGCTCTGCTGGAATCATGCCTGAGACAAACAAATTGGATAATTAAATCAATTAACAACTAATCCAACTCTCTTCTTCATTACTTAATTAAATGAAAGTGTCTGTAAACAAAGCCGCGTATTAATTAGAAAATATTCCACTACAGGGTAATGCACTGAGAGCTCTCGCCTCCCCCTCTCCTCCTCCTCCCACCCTCCTTCTCTCCCTCCCGTTTTTTTTCTCGTTGATCTGAAGCGTGTTTGTATACACAAATCCCTGGCATTCACGCAAATTTCATGCCCAGAGTAAATAATTAACATCCAGACAAGGCATGAAATCGGAATAATCACCATCGTTTTCCCTCTCAACAACAGACATGTGCAGAACACACGCAGCAACAAAAAAAAAAGTTTACAATAGCGACACTAGAAAACATCCCACCCCTGCCTTCCTTGAGAAACAGGACCCTGGGGTAATATTCTCAAAAGAGCATTAATGTGCAAAATACTTAAAGCTCTGCACCGCCTCCAATTGACACAGAAGACTTAAACCTCATTTAACAAGTCAAGCACATTGCAGCTCACACAACCCTTTGAAAAAAGAAAAATCCCTTGAAGACAGAAGACATTTTTCAGCATGCTGGAAACACATCTACGGAGCTTGAGAGTGTGTGTGTGTGTGTGTGTGTGTGTGTGCGCGCCTGTGAGTGACAGCGATCCCGACACCCAGGGCCAGAGTCGGGATGAAGGAGGATAATGCCGTGTTTGTGCACCCCTGCTATCCATGTCTGTGAGAAGAGAGCCTTTTGTTGGTGCGCAATATACAAAAAACATATATGTGTGTGTGTGTGTGTGTTTGTGTGTCCATCCATAGTGTGTGTGTGTTACTGTGCCGGGGATAGTCTGCTTTCATTTGACACAAATGAGGATAAAGCTGATATGTAAAATAAGATTAAGCCTTGTTGAACACTGTATCTTTGGCTGTTTGTATTTTCAGTTCACAACAGACGGCATCTGGGTGAGCCATATTTTAATAGCCTACTGAGAGATCTAATGGGGGGGGGTGGAGGGTGGGGGGGGGTGGGATGGGTGTGGATTTGTATGGCTATACAAATGTGTGTTAACTAAGCCACATGTTATAAGCATGCTGAAAGAAGCCCCTTGGATATGTGGTGAATTTAACCACAGAGCAAATGGGCAAGACCACTCGTTTAACATTACAATTAATTAAATCCATTCTCAAAATGAGCGCTGGCAAATGAAAGATGATTTGCACATGCTTATCTACTAGGGTTTATATTCTCTGGACCCCCCCTTTCTCCCCTCCCCTCCCCGTTTCTCATCACCAGCTCTATAGATACCAGAAGTGCTCCCTTTCAAGCACCAGATTGTAACACATTGTGTGCAAAATGCTTAGTCTTAATTTATTCCTGTTGTGGAAAATAACTGTGAGGTGAAGATCTCAATACGATCAGCAAAAAATATTTTTAATTTGATAAGCTACTAAAGATTTTAATTATGCTGGTAATGGAGAACATTGGCCTAATGAGGCGGAGGACTCCAGAGAGACGTAGGGGCTAAGAACTGTGAAATGAGTCTGATAGGATTGCTGTAAATTCACACTAGATCGTTTGCATATCAAAGAGCAGGAAATGATTGCAGGACAAATCAATAACCTTTCCACGTTCCAAGGAGCGTCTTTCCTCATTCGAATATTTAAACATGCTCGCTCTATTCTGCCTGCCTGTATTCTCCCTTATTCTCTACGATGCCTTGATGTGCCCTAATCGAAGCGCACGTCCATGACAGGCTAAACATGCTTAATATCGCGGGGGCTTGTGTTACAGCATGCAAATCCGCCGCTTGCCGATTTCCAGTTGCGTTATCAAAGGATCCATTGTTGTTTTTGATGCTATAACGGACACTTTGGTGGGAAAAGTTTTATTTTCTTGTTTCTTTTTTTTCCCCTTTCTTCTTCGGTGATGGCTGGGCTTAGAAGGGGAAGGTCACTGGTGATGCGAGTGTCCTGCGCTCCGACAGCGGGAACAATCATTTTTTTCCCCCACTTGGTGCCCGGTGACAGTGGGCGATGTATTTTTAGCCGATGTGCTTGACAGGGCGGCCCACACTGGCTCAATTACCCAGCAGTCCTGGTGACCCCGACACCACTGTTTACTCAGATGAAACCGCAACGGATAGAGCGGTCTGATGAGAGAGGTAACGGAGTGGGACCGAGCTGTCTCTTTCTGGATCTAGTCTGTAGTTTTATTGCTATCTTGTTTGCCTTTCGCTTCTTTCTATCTAACCCTAACCCTGTTCGAACCCCCCCCCCCAACAACAGCTATGGTTCATGATTCCACATAAGTGACAATAAAATACCATTACACAAATGTCTCACAGGGTATTATATTTGGTGTTTGGACAAAACCGCATTGGGCTTCTTCTGGAGAGGTCTCCATCTGATTACAGCAGGACATGTAATGACATTGATCTGTAAATCCACCTTCTTGGACCCCCCCCACCTCCCCGGTTTGTCCATCCTTTAAATGCCGGATTGGTTTATCTTTCCCTCTTTCCATTTTTCAACACAACTCTTCCGCTCATTACGACTGGGAAATACAGACAAGCACTTTAAAAAATGTATGTTGTTGGGACACTTGATTGATCACCGGTCTCCCAACTCAATTTTACCTCCGCAGGTAGCTCTGGCACCGAGACAGGCCGAGCTCTTCAACCTTTTCCTGTCCTTGTCCCCCTGTACCCAGGTGACCATGTTCAAGCAAGCAGAAAGTTGATTTAAGGTTCATAATGACATCAGTTGCAGGCCATCATCCCCCCCAAATAAAAAATGGCCCCCAGTGCTCCGGGCTATTTAAACCGAGCTGTTACTTCTCACACACACAGTGCCGGTGCCATGGGGGGACAGTGACATCGCTATTAGTTTATTGTTCCGTCAGGCTGGGACCTTTACTGCACCCCTGTTTATGTTGCCGTAATCACTGGCCTGCTGATATGCACCCCTTAGGCCTGAAATATGTCCTGTCCTAATGCTGCAGGAACTATTACCAGTAGCCCACTGCTGGACGTATCAATCACTGACAGGTCAGCCGCATTACCCACCGCTGTCCCTGATGTGCTGCTGTTCTGTGAGCACTTCATGGCTCGCCACATTCTTTGCTTTCATATTACGGACAAATTTGTCTTGTCACTGTCCCACTGGCCTCTCCCAGACAGCTTAAATGATGTTGTGCGGCTATAAGGACTCACTCTCTAGCAGAGCAACCTCAAAGAGTATGTGTGTGTGTGTGTGTGTGTGTGTGTGTGTGTGTGCGGGGGGGGGGGGGTGGGTGAAATTAGAGTCAGGATGTGCACACTGTCCACCTCAGTGACACACAGATATACACACACACAACATCGCAATGTGAGTCTGAACAGCCACTGACTCACTTATCAGGTCAAGAGGACAGGCTTTTTGTGAGGAGGGAGAAAAGGGGGAGAAGAGGGGAGGGGGGGGCGTTTGGATCAAATTTATATTTATGAGAGTTATATCCTCCCAAACACATTGTTGTAATTCATAACAGATACCGTCTGGCCGCTTCCAAGACTTTGAACATTAATGTCAAAAGAATTTACGACAAGAGAAACAAATTATACTCAAGATAAAATGAGCAATTGTTTTTCACTCAAAACTGTTATCTACAAGTTTATACTTAATTAGTGCTATCATTTTTTTTTTTTTTTTGGAAAAGCTAATTCAAATGCATTCCTTCAGTCCATCGTTTTGGCAGAAAAATTGCTGTAATCCGTCTCAGCCGACAATGTAACTAAGCGAGGGACAGATAGAAAAAAAATGAGATGTAAACTGCTTTATAGCACCCAAGACAAAACTGCAGATTGCACCTTCCTTTCTTTAATTACAGTTAGTTACAGTGACCGATTATGTGAAAACCTTTTTGATTGTTTCAGCACAAGAAGAAAAAATAATACAGTGGATTTCATGTGATAACAGTGGCCTTTTAAAAGAATACTGATATCTATATTTTTGAAATGAAAAGAAATAAAAATTATCATTAAGAAGTCATGCCAATTTACTGCCCCCGAGTTTGAATCCATAATCACGGGACCCAAATAGAGCAGATCAACTCATCACTTCCGATGCAGCGCTAACTGCTAGCTGAATATTGTAGATTAGATCTGAGCACCATAGGCCTGGCCCGCTGATGCATGAAAGAGTTTAGTGATGTGGAAAACAGAAAGGTCATCAATAACTTCAAACAGTCAAGCAGAAAATGTGTAGAATAGGAAGACAAACTAGGGGCCTGAAGCACTAGCCTAAGTGTTGTAACAGCTGTCGGAGGCACTGAGTTAAACATCAATAGATTGCAAGGGCAAACTAACCAGGTTTGACTTGTCGTGACGAACAGAAACTGAGTAATTGTACATTAGGAGATTCAGTTCCTCATCTGGATGTTTATGCAAACAAAACTCTAGAGAAATGAGCCCTCTCAGTTTTTAGTTCACTCCATCTAAATACAGTGTTGTGGGTAAAATATGACTATAAAAAGGAGAATCATTAGTTTCTCACATTCATTAGTTAGTCACATGAGTTGTATTTAGGGACTTTTTGTAAAATAAAATATTACCATGTGACTTTAATATCAAGTTGAGTGTTAAAAAAAAGCCAGTTATTCGTGTTTGTGTGGTTGTTATATTGTGAAATTAATCACATAAGAATGAGAATGCATAGATTTTCAAATTAAAACCTCTATTTTAACACGATTAATAGCATTAATTGTTAAAACCTGAAAAGAAAAGAATGTAAATTCAGCACACAGACTCTGTAGATGTGTTAAGATGCCTTGCCTCAGTATTTAAAGATGACACAATATAAACAGGATGTTCTGGGACTGTTGTGAAATCTATCAAAAGTACAGTACCAAGCTATATCACCCGTATAATGCTTTACTCAAGGGGTGTGTGTGTGTTTGCCAGACATCTGACACAGCAATTCACCAAAGCACACTCACAACACAGCAGCACTCCACGCCTGTGCCCATGGCAATCGTCTGCGAGCGGATGAGTGATTCCATACCCAGTCCAAACAATAACACCACTGTACAAACCGTGTTTGTGTTTGCCTATTACCTAAGCACCCCCCCGAACCCTCCCGTTTTTATCGCCCTTATCTTGTTATTTCAAAACTGTTTGTCTTAGCTGGGAATGAATAGTCGATGTCATGTTCTAAAACCCTTATGACGGCGTCTTTGTCAAAAGGGGCCACTCCTTAACAAAATATTAAAGAATAAATAAAGAAATAAACTTCCTGGCCAAACAAGTATTGACTCCCTATCAAGTAAGAGGCAGTTTCACAATGACAAGTTCACTGGCAGTTTACGAACAATGGATCCAGTCTTCCTCTAGGCTGAAGGAGACAGCCACCAGGATGCCAATCACAGGCAAAGGACAGGGAGTTGAAGGACAAAGCATATACATCTAACTCTAGTCTACACCTGTATACAGAGGGGTACTTTACTTCTAAAGTCTGGGATGATAATAGACAAAAGGTGCCAAACACAAATGCAGTAAGAGGTAGAGTGTCCTGGATAAGAAGTATGATATACCATTTAGAAAATTAGACAGCTGTTGAGTGAGGATTTACAGTAGGTGTGTCAGGAGTCAATGAAACCATGCACAGTATGTGGTTACAGACTTAGGCAGTGCATTGTTCACTTTGACTAAGCAAATTTGTACAGGTATTGTAGAAGGGGAATAACAGTAGCAGATCAAAGCACTCTCAATATACAGATATATGATATAGATGTATACCAACACCAGCAGCAAAGTTAAAACAGATATAACCAACTACTCTACATGATATCAAGTTTAGGTTTTAGAAGCCCCATAAAACAAATATTGTTACAGTGAGGCTGCCTATAATTTGTGCCAAGATCAGTAAAAATAGGTCCGTCTGAATACAATTTTTTTTCCCATGATGAAAGGTCTTTGAAACAACAAGTTGAAAATAAAACAAATCCCCCCCCCCCAAAAAACCAGCAAAAAAAGGTAATATACCAATAAACAGATGTACTTGTATAACCCAGAAGTTAAAAGGTGCAATATACAACATTCAACCGCACTACATGTCACACAATAGCACCACTGTCTCAGACCAAAACAAATATTCTTGTTGTTTACTCAATAAAGTTGGAAAACCGTTGATCATTGAACCAACGCCTCACAAAACATGAGACTTGGAACGAACTGTCAAACCAAGCAGTGCTTATCAAATATGATTCGAGATTCTGTTACTGCATGTCCTGTTACTCATCTCAAATGTTTTTAAAAACACAGAAGATACAGAAAGACTTGCATGCACTAACACGCATTTACATCCGGACCAGCTATAAAAACAGAACTCAGATTATAACCAAGCAGCTACATCCGAGGTTAAAAAATGAAGCCAATAAGGAAGTGCTGATAATTGCACTTCCTCGAATGGCCACATGAAGCTGGCTCCAAAAGTGAGTCAATATCCACAGAGCCCCATGTTAAAATGCACATATTCACAACAGAAATAGACATGTTTACAGCCTGGTACAAGTGGTAAAAATGCTTTTGGTCTCTAGAGCTAATTTTCTGGTTCATGACAAATGTATGCTGTATTTTTATATAACTCAACCCTTTAAACTTTATTGAAGCTTAAGCTGTCACAGGCAAGTTGAGTTCATGAAAGTTATTTTAACATTTTGGTTGCATAAAAGTCTTGTCTCAGTATTTGGTTGACCTAAAACACACTCTAAAGCATTGGTAGCTTTACCAGTAAGTAGCCTACATTTTGTTTTAATGGTTTCAAGCCAATTTCGCTAGCAAAAATAAGCATTAGACTCAAGGGTTCAAAACGGGAGTCCACACACCATTGAGTAGCTACGTCAAATATTTTTTACAGTCTATGATTGCAACACACACAGAGGTAGTGTGACTTCATTCTCTGCTCAGGTTGCCCTTGCTCCACTATATCTTTACATAGCAAATAGTTGCTTGTTGACATCTAGTGGGATTGAATGTCATGAACTGGACCTTTAATATCCACTCAATAGCAAGCCAAACCTTTGCACTTGCATATACTGTATGGTTATTGTTGGATGTGAAAAGGTGTAGGATCATCCCCAGACATTGTTTTTCTGCAGCGTTTTGTTTCCTCAAAATGCTCCCACAGTTGAGGACTGACAGGAGATTTAATAAAGAGCTGCAGGCTAGTAATACAGTACAGCGTGATGATATTAGGTACAGACCCTGAGTGAGGGAGTGCAGTGGCAGGCCCGTCTGTCCAGGCTGGATGGTGAGCAGTCCTTGCCTCTGAAGATTGAGCAGATGCTGCTGCTGGACCTGCTGGACCTGCAGGAGCTGCTGCTGGAAGGCCAACTGCTGTGCCGACACCTGCTGCTGGTGGCACACACACACACATACACACACACACACACAAAAAAAGAGAGGCATACCATCAGTAAACACACATAGAAGCATAATAACCATGTAAAGATTAATTTCATAGGTGCCATTGAGGAAAAACATTTAAAATTCATTCATAAAAAATGAAGTTAAGAGATTTTTGTGCATTCCAACACACACACACACACACACAATAGTAAAGTGTAATTTCCATTATTTTTTGCCTTTAGTGTGGGTTCGTCTGAGCCCACTTAAGACAGGTAGAGTATACATCTCTCTCTCTCTCTCTCTCTTAATTAACGAGGAGTCGGGAGGCAAATGACAAACAATGAAACAACATAGTTAATCATTCATAATAAGAGCCACAGGAATTTAATTACAGCCATTCATAATTCAGCAAACAACGTGTGACTAAATCAAAGTGCTTAATAACCACCCTTGCAAGTCTCGCAACTCTCCCAGGCATGGCGCTGGGCTCAGGGATACACTCTTCCCCCAACCAGCACAGCAAGCTGTGTTCAATCACATACTGTAGACCGCCTGAGAGATAACTGCTAACTGTGCTACGGCTGTTTCATCGAGAACATTTCAATGAAACGTTGGTCCATCTTTAATGATGTTAGGGCGAGCAGTGAAAATGTTGGCAATGGTGAGTGAAACGTGTGATATTAGAGCACTGAAGAAAAGCGAAAGGAGAAAAAGACAAAGTCAGAATAATAAATAGAAGGAAATTATCTAATATCCCCAATCTCCTATGAGTCAAAACAAATGGGAGATGCTGTTTAGATAACAGGGGCACAGAGGACAGAGATGACTTTTAACCCTTTCATCAGTCCCAGCTTTCAACAAACTTTGGTTCAACTGGCCAAAATTTTCAATAAACAAGATGAAGCGGGACATCTTATGTGTAATCTAATAGATAAAGATAAAATAAGCACGCCTGAGACTGGACAGGATACTAGGCCTGTTTATGAGTACACAAGGCCAGTTGTCAGGCGGGTGGGAGGAGGGGAGGGGGGCACTAAAAGCAGTGCTGTGACTGCCAAGCTGTGCACCGCGCCCTGTTACCAAACACAGGATACACCACTTTGTTTACTTCTCACAATTGAGTGCATACAAAAAAGGTCTTGCTTCAACGCGGCTGTCAGGTCACTAGCTGGCGACTATGAAACCACTGAAACAGCCAGATAAAACGGGTCCCCTCCACCCACCCCGCTCGCCTTGTCAAAAGGGCCTACTGCCTTCCCTTTCCCTTTCTCCTCCTCCTCCTCTTCCTCCTGCCCCACACCCTACTTGCGCTGGCTGCACTGAAAATCAGGCTCTGGGCAGCGTTGGTCTACTAGTAGGAGCGGGGTCGTCTCATTGGATCAATCAGGGGAAGAGGGCGCTTTGACAGTGGTAGCGGAGGTTCATAATTGAAGAGTAATCACATTCGTTCAAAAGGCTCACATGTGATCTAACCCGAAATGAGAAACAGAGAGGGAAGTGAGAGACATGATAGAAATCTCACAGAGGCTTTTCAGAGATATTTAAGATGCAGGTGGCCTGTGATCTTCTCTGATCTGTCCTATTTATGAAAGGTGGTTGGTTCTATTTTTTCTTCTTCTTCTTCTTCTTCTTCATCTCCATCAGTGTGAGTGAAGTTACTCATGTCTTCAATGGTTCTCTTTTCTCCAGTTCCTCCCTGACAGTCTGAGACAAAGATAATAGTGCTACGGGGGTGGGAGTTCACAAGGAACAATGTCTTTCATCAAAACGCTAAATAAATAGAGGGTGGCTTTTCAGAATTAAAAAAAAGGAAGAAAGAAAAATCAAGTATTGCAATTGAATTTAACTCTCTCCCCCCATCACATGTTTTTTCTTCTTCTGGTCCCATCAGCTGACAGGAGCTCCTGTGCTCTCCCAGCATGCAGACACATTAAAAACCCCGGACCCAATAGACCAAATAAGAGGTTAACAAGAAGTGGCACGAGGGAGAGAAAAATACAGTCCCTGACAAATGATAAAGAGTGGCACTGGCAGGCCTTTATTGTCAAGCTTCAAATATAAAGTTAAAGATCTTTGAAAAACTAAATTTTGATGTCTTTAAAATAAAAGAGGCACAAAGCAACAACAGGGGGTTATTGTCTGGCAGCCACAGGGGAGTCACTGCGTAATTCTTATTCTGTCTTTTGATGGCTGCTCGAAATGCGACTGAAAAAAAAAAAAGAGAGAGAGAGAGAGCGATGGGGAGAGAAAGAAAACATCGGCAGAGGGGGAGAACCTCTCGAGGCTGCATCCATTTCCTGTGATCATACATAATATGCTTCAAAAGTTGTTTTTTCTTTTATTCTCATGCTCCATTCAACTGATCAATTGCACCTCCTTGTCCCCCCCCCCCCACTCCTACCCCTCTCCTCACCCCTCCCTCTTTTCTCCCCTTGCTCCTCTAGTGTTTACATCAGATGCGACTTGGTGACAGGCCCTATCTGAGGCCGAGGAGCTCTGCTGTCATGTTGATTTATGGGAGCATCACGCCACAACTTGTCCAAACTGAAGCCCGCAGTTCATTAATTAGGGAGCTACGACTTTGAAGTTGGGAGCTTCGACAGCACACGGGCGTGTGTGTGAGTGAGCATGCATAGATATGTGTGTGTGTGTGTGTGTGTGTGTGTGTGTGCTTTTAACATTGGGCTTAATTTTCTACGCTTCCTCTCGTCTCCAAACATGGAACTCAATGGGGACGAGAGCAAAAAAAAAAAAAATTCCCAGATCGTCTTTGAACTTCTTCTGACCGCACAATAATAATTTGCTTTGTCCACAGTGATGCCTGTATCCGCCAGTCATTAACACACATTAAGCTGCTGCCTATGAGCATGCCCTGCTGTACCGGAGAGGGAGCGAGGAAGATGGGGAGGAATAAAAAAAAAAAAAAAACTCAACACACAGGCAACAAAGCTGGGAGCGCTCTCTGCACTGATATCTCACAATTACATGCCTTCTCTTCCTCTGCCATTTCCATGTTAATTACCGAGAAAAGCCTCTCAGATTTATATGCACCGTGTTCCTGCCTTTCTCCCTTCTGCCTTTCATTATGTCCTACACAAGGCTCACAGGAACGGTCATCCCTTTGTTGCATAGGACACTTGTTTATTTAAAAAATATATCTAGAACAATAGACTAAATAGGCTCAAGCTCTGACAAAATACTACATATATGTGTATAATAAGGGGATGGCTGTTAAAAAAAATCTTAGCACAGTATCAGTCAGTTGTTACCATTTATCCAGCGAGTCTGACATGCTAATCAGAAGCATGAGTGCACTTGATTCTCCCCCTCTCCTCTCAGCTTTAACCACAGTCTGGAAGCAGATGGGGTTGAGGGAGGGAGCGCACATGCCTTCCATGCTCTGTCTGGCCAACGGGGTTTGGTAATGGCAGGCGGTTGGGAGTGATGTCAGCCTACCTCTTTACTCTGCTTGCTGCCTGCATGCTGCTGCTGCTGCTGCTGCTGCTGTTGCTGCTGCTGCTGCTGCTGCTGCTGTAGGAGCTGGATGTGGAGCTGTTCCTGCTGCTTTTTGTAAAACTCTTGGAGTTGCTGCTATAGAAAAGACAAGAAGGCGACATGTGAGATCTGAATCTATCAGTCATACATTAAAAAAACCTTGGCAGTGGGTTTTTGTGAGAATTTTCAATACTTTGAGGAATGTTGTCTTTGAGGCGTAGAAACAGAGAGAATAGCGGTTTCAAAGTGAATTTTCTTTTTCTTTTTTTTTTTTAGCTTTGTGAAAACGCTGTCTATACATAAGACAATTCTCTTTCTAAAATGAGACATCCACCATTTGAAACATGATGCCTTGTCTGACAAAATGATTAATGACGCCAGTTTTGGTTTTTTACATTACCTGTTGCAACATGAGGGCCTGCTGCTGCTGGAGAAGAACCTGGAGCTGCTGAGGGCTCAGGACTTGCTGTTGAAGGATTTGCTGCATCTGCTGTGGAGTTATCACTTGGGGTGTCATCATAGCCACTGACACTGGAACCTGCACAAGCACACAAGATGAACAGATAGTTAAAAACATTGTCCAACAGTCCCTTAAGTACAGTACATAATAAATAAAGGAAAGTCATCAATCCATTCTCTACATATGCTTACACCTCTTCACAACCCTAACCATAACCCTCTCAGCATGAAATGGGCAAAATGTCAATTTATTCACAATGGTATGGTCTAATAAAGCTTAATTAAATCAATTTCAAGAAAACATAAATAAATAAATGAATCCAACAGCTTGTCTGGTCCTTTGCTTTTGACTTGGAGTCATCTCCATGTGTTAGAATCAGAATGCGCCCACACTTTGCCTCCCGACCCCTCTAACCAATATGACACCACACCAGACTGTAGAGGGCTAAAGGCATGGATCACGTCTGTGGAGTAACCCCAACATATCTAACCCCAACCCCGACCTTCAGCATCAACATCCCCTCACTCAGAAGAAACCCACTCAACACCACCGGGTATGATCTGCATCTGCTGCGATATCCTCAGAGCTCACCGTTCATACAACATGGCAAAATATGCCATACCTGAGGACGTGAGAGATAGCTTCAAAAAAAAAAAAAAAAATGCTGCGGTTGGCTCGTCGCGCACGCACAACATGTCATGTGAGAACATTTCATTAGAGACGCTGTCAACAGCGATCTATTATTGTGAAGATATGGAGCGCCCGGAGGAGGAGCCACGGTGAAGAACACACACAGGCCTCTAACTAACTCCCAGCAGAAAGGTGTGAGTGCATGACTCCTCAAAACAAGTGATTTGTTGTGACACTGAAAGAGCCCCCACAGTTGTCAGGGTGCCTTAATTGCTCCGGCGGCGTAGGGGACTCGGAGTGTGTCTGGATGCTGCCACTCACTGCTATGATGTGCAATACCATTAAAAGCTCCTTTCCCTGACATCTGGGTGACAAACAGCAACTAAGATGTACTTGATAGCTCTGCCGCCTTCCAGATTGTTAACATGTTTTTCGGCGATCCTTCCTTTTTGTGTACATGCAGATATACATTTAGTGTGTGTGTATGTATGTGTGTGTGTGAGAGTGCGTTGTCGCTCAGGCTGATGTCAGCAGCTGATAGAGCAGACAGAATGGGTGACAGTCTGTCTTCGCCAAGGTTACCTAAATTGTGTGACCACCTTATAGCTAATGACATCCCCCCTTTGAATTTTTCATGTATTTCTGAATGTGATTTAGCTGTTTAAAAACTAAGGGGCTTTTCTTGACACACACACACACACACACACACACACACACACACACACACACACACACACACACACACACACACACACACACACAGCATGCATATCACCCTTATTCATTTCACCCCATCCAAAACAAAGCAGCGTCGTAATGAACAGCTTGTACTGCAAATGCAGAGGAAAGGGCAGCGATGTCAAACAGGACGGACCAGCTTTGATGCTCTCCGTTAACTTTATTGAGCAGTGCCAGACTACGCCGTGCCTGCGTTTTCCTGCGAGCCCCAGGAGAATGAAGGAGGTTCAGCCCCACCCAGGACTAACACACACTTCACATTTCTCATTTCCAGCGCCCAGGCGTAAGGGGCGCGAGGAGGAAAATGCAATATTAATTCCCCCCTGTATTATGTCTTAATATGCAGTTCATCTTGACTTTTGCACATGACTTGTCCTGTCATTTGCATAGCCCCGGCCTCCCATTTCCTAATTTCACAGTCATTATCCACTGAAGTCCTTTTTTTTTTTTTTTTTTTTTTCTGGGCATCGCTAATTTTGATGAACTATTTTGAAGGTCAGCCAAGCAGCCCTGTCTCACTGACATGCAAGCACCATACGTGATGTGTTTTATAGTTCTCGTCTAAACATGACATTTACCCCCCCCACCCCACCTCCCCCAGCACACCGAGGATAAATAATAATGCCTCCTTTTTTTTCCTTTCTTTTTTTGAAGCTTTACTTTAACTACATGCATTAAAAATCTACTCCATACTTGTCATGCTCTATTTTTTACTACCGTGTCAAAGCTGTAAATTTATCCTTATTTTCAAATGTATTATCGTTTTGTCATGCCACATTATATAGAGTCTGATGTGAAGAAAAGGGGGAACAAACTCTAAATTAACACAGAGGTTTTACACCACTTAAGCAGCTCTCAATAGCTGCCAATTTCATTTACAAACTGCACTGAGATTTCCTTCAATTTAACTGTCTTAATTCTTTACACCTTAGGTGTATATCTCATCATGCTTTCACACTTGGCGTTGTCAGGAGTGTCTCACAGTAACTACAGCTGGAGCAGTTTCCTCTGTGCACAGCACCAGCAAGAGACTATTACAGACCCCCATTTTATTACCCATTACTACTGAGGTCATTAGCAGCAAGAGGGATTGTATGCTTCTTAACCTATTGATCAATGTAACTACTACCATTTAATCCTGTGCTGAAGGAGTGAAAATCTGCCTAAGACTGGGTCCTATTGAGAGGGAGGGCGGGAGGGAGCACTTTAACTGAAATATATTGCCCTGGCCGCTGTATCATGCCCATTTAACGCAAACACAGGACGCCAGTCGCCATTTAGAGCACCCCCATATGGTGCACTCCCTTATCTCTTGGATAACATCATGACTCCAGATGATCCACAAAAATATATCACCATCTAAAGATAGTCTAAACGGAGACTCATACTGGGCTAATAACTGGAGGGATCCACTGAGCCCAGCTCTAATCTACTCTACCAATATGAGGGTGTAAAAAAAGAGGACATTCTGAGGATGCCAGAAATAGCTGACGTTTATGAATTTCACAAAGATGTGGTGCTCTCCAGGTGCCTCCCATACATAAACATTCAAAACCTGGAACATTCTCACACAGCTGCAGAGTGACTGGAGGCAATATACTGTACCAGCACAGGCCTGCTGCTGACCAAACACACACACACACACACACACACACACACACACACACACACACACAAATCTAAACTGTGGCATGTTAACTGTCACAAGCACACACATGCACATGTGCAGCCCATAATACACTGTATAAGAAGAGAAAAAACATGTTTACCACAAAGAGCAGGGAAGTGTACTTGCACCGTATAGTCAATCTAAAACATATGTGGTACATGACAAAACATCTACATATAAAATTAAACATGTTTCATTTAAATATTAAAAATGTTTTGTCATTTTAAAACATTGACGAGCACTGTCTAAATATTTCTTTATGTCAAAGATTGTTAGTTTTATTCATATCGTAATTCTCTGTGACCCTGTATCAGTATGCACACACACACACACATGCACACACACACACACACACACACACACACTGGAGCAAACATTTATCTTTAAAGGCAAACTACACAGTAACTTCTCTTTGTGAATCACCATTTGAGAGAAAAAGCGTAAAATATGATAATCTAATGAGGGAACACAAACCACACATCTGAAAACGTTAGTGAGTCAATGATTCTGTGTTAATGAAGATGCTCCTCTCGTATCACAAGTCAGAGAGGTCTAAGCCTGGTGAAAAGGAGTAGTGGTGAAAGAAGCTGTGAGATAAGCACCCCCACCCTCCCACCCCCCCTCCGCACTGAGGCAATTAAGGGGAACAGAAATAAGGGACAAGGAGGTGAATGTCAGTGAGACCGGCACAGACGTTACACCGGCCGCGAAGGTGCAGCTTTTCTTTCACAGAAAAAAAATGGAGGGAGAAAGACAAAAAAAAAAAAAAAAGAGAATTATCAAATTTTCATTTGTGCTCCCCGGGGTCATCTTGTTTTGTAGGAGCATCAAATGGAATGGAGAAGTAAAAAAAGAAATAACAAGCCCTAGAGAAATCACTGAGTCCAGTCCGTTTGATGCTGTTGTTTTACCTTGGCCTGCAGTGACGCAAGGAAACGACTTCCCTTCCTGACTGTGAGCTCCTGCATGAAAATGTCTTCCAAATGAGGATTTCACGGGAGCTATTGTACTTAAGTGATGTGTGAACATAATTAGTCGTCGACAAGACTGGAAAGACTAATTCCATATCACCCATTCAGGTTGATTGAAATCTCTGAGGTGGAGAGCCTTTATTTCCCTCTTTGAGAAAAAAAAATAAAAATCAGACGCAGTATAGTCACAATATCACAGTTTCTCCTAATAAAAACTGTAATAATAATAATAATGATAATAATAATAATAATAATAATGATAATAATAATAATAATAATCCTAGTAATAAAAATATAAATTAAAAAAACTGTGTAGACATTGAGGTTGTTAATAGATTCTACAGTAAGTCTATAAAATGTAAAAAGCAGAGGGCATGTGTTAAGCCCTCCATAATTCCTTCCTCGTCATGCACAATCAGGCTGTTTTAAAAATGTTTACAGCTCAGATAAACAAGGTAATCACAGCCATATTTTCTTTCCATTTACCATACACTATATGCTCTGTATTGGCTGTAGGGGTAGGTGTGTGTGTGTGTGTGTGTGTGAGAAGAGGGGGGGGTGTGACATTATTTGCAGCAACTGTAAAAACAAAAGTTAAGATTGCATTTTAATTAACTTTTCGACTGCAAACAAACAGGTTTTTTGGGCCGAGCTGGTCCCAGTGTTGGGTTTAAACAAACAAACTGCGCGGCGAAGTGAGCGAGCTCTCACCCCCCACTACCCCCCCCTCCCAAACAATAACAGCTGAGCTGCACGCTGGACGCTGTTTCCCACCACTGCAGGTGACCACTGCTGAGGGGTGAGAGCACACAGAGCACCCCCCCCCCTCCACCAGCACTACTACTAACACACACACACACACACATACATGTAACCAGCAGCTCTGACAATGGAGAGACACTGTAAGTAGAGCATCCCTCTTTCTCTGATAACTCACTGTTATATATTTTAAAATAAGTAGCTTGGATTTGAACCTACAGTCAATAGCCTGGAATATAATATCAAATAAATATAATAAGAATAATATAAATGAGAACATTTAAATAAATCATTAATGCAGTTATATTTTGAGTTATTTGGAAATGAGCATCTCCAAAAATATTTAAAAAAAATCTGCTTCTTTACATTTGATGTGTGACTCAATGTCCTGTCACTCTTTCTGACCTTTCAAGCCACACCTCCAAGTTCAAATTTCACAACCGCACAGCATCCGAGACCTGAAACCCGGCGTACAAACTCAGGGTGACAGCTACTACCTTAACCCAACACCATTCACGCTTTTTCACCTTTTCCCCACTGCGTCTTTAACGATCGCTGTCGTGTGTAAACTGCACATCCGTGATCTATGGTTTTTGCAGCCCTACAAACGGTTATGCAACGGTGCACGTCTTCAGACGCATTATTCGAGTCAGTTGAGATTTAATTAAGATCACAGCCTCTAAAATCCCTTTCAAATGAAACTGTAGTCAAAAGACAATAGCTGACACATCCTCGTGCAGATTGTTTCTATTCTTTGCACAGCAGCAACGCAAAAGCTAATCCTTGTTTCCATGACGGCAGACAAGAGGGCCACAAATTGCGTTGCTTCTTGACACTCTTAATGTTGTTTTCTTATGTGACTCATATAACTATACAGTCAATTAATAAAATTATATGTAAAAATATATGAAGAGCCAGCAGTGAGTTTATAGCAGTAACTTCAAATCAGGGGGAAGTTTCACTTGATTGTGTCGACAAACAAGTGAAAAAGACCCAGCCTTATATTTTCCCAGGTGCAACACGTCAACAGAAGCACGTTTTAAAATATATAGGTCATGACAGAGTGGTGAAAAAGACCTTCAGCCATAAAACACTCTACACCATGTAATCTCATCATTATCCTACCATCTCAGCCCTTTGAAACACATGGCATCTCAAGTGTAGAGTTAATCTTCCTATCTGAAACAGAGACGCGCGCTCTGAGCAGTAATGACCCTTAAACAAAAAATGAAGCAAAGTCTTTTTTCAAGTAAAAACATGTTTTAGTGAGGAAAAAGCTGAGGAATAACAGCAGAGAGCAGCTGGTGGCTCACTATATCACTGCTGAACTATTCCCCCGTCTCTCTTCTTCTGTCTTGCCTGCTTGCTCCAGTACAAAGCAAAGACCATCCCCTGTAAAGGATATCCCAGCGAGCCGTGGGGCTCTGGCGGCTACCCCCTGTTGCCCCCCTCCTCTACGGGTACACAGCTAATATCTGGTTGCCTATGTCATGGTTTAGAAATGACAGGTGCTGGCAGCCCCTCGCCTTGACAGGCCACTGCACAAATAACGCCCCTGCCTGAAAGGGCTAATGCACTACTAATGAACAATAAATCAACTTTGATTACAAACTGTCAACCCAATCAGCTCGCACTCCAGCTCTCCCAAACTGCGAGTCTCGGCACAGCTGCACGGCATTACGGTGCACGCTGCCCTGTTTAGGCTTCGCTCTCCTCCTCCTCCTCCTCAACTATCTGATATTCTCCTCCACTGTTCTCCTCTCCATCTACTCCTTTTCTTTAACTCACTCACTCGCTTTTTTTTTTTTTTTGTAGCACTGATGCAAGGTGCTGAAATTGTACCCCAGAAAAAGTTTAGAGTAAATGGTGAGCTCAGACAAAAATTAAAACAGTACTTCACAAAAAAAAAAAGCAAAGCACATGTAAATCTTTTCAATAGCTGCATAAGTGTTGAAAATGACTGTAGTAAAAACACTTCAGATCATTAAAACAACAGAAAATCAATAGCTGTCTTCTGGAAAACCTCAAAGCTGTCAAGTGGGACTCAAACTTGACAGCAGCAGCAGCAAAAAAATAGAAAAGAAGAAAAGCAAGAAAATGACCACAACTTTCCCTCTTAAACACTCAGACTGTGCAATCCCTTTTTTCCTCTTTCAAGCACAGGACACAAACACACAAGGCGAGCAACAATAAAACATCCACAAACTTTTTCAGGAGGATACCAGCGATGACATTTGGAGTGACAGCATGTCTCCAACGTGGTTTGTGGTGACGGTGTCAAATATAGAGCTGTGCCAGCCTCTGTCTTAATTCACTGTGACACACGATGAAGGAGAGTGAGGATTAGTCCAGGCCGTAGCCTGAGAGCAAAGCACGGTCTGACCAACACTCATTAACACACGAGAACAAAACCATCACCAAGTACACAACCAGGGACAAGAAGAAGGGGAAGAAAAAACCTCCACGTGAGACAAAAACAAAAGCCTCTCTGCGGATTTTAAACGTCTTATTGTGTCAACATTCTCAACACTAAAAGCAAGAAGAGGATCATTCTCTCAAGAGTAAAAAACAGCAATGTAAAAAAAGAGAGCAAACCTGTCCTCTGTTTTTCCTAGAACTTTCCATAATTCAAACAGCATGCAAGCACTGTAACATATCCTGCTTAACTGGTTAGCTCACTAACAGCAAAGTAAACAAAACTAAACAAACAGTAAAATGTCAGTCAAAAAAAAAAAAAAAACTTACTGTAAATAGTTAGATGTCTAAAACTCTGACTGACAAAACAAGCAGAGCAAAAAAAAAAAAAAAAGAAAAGAAAACTGTAAAAACTCTCTCCTCCAGTTCTGATGAGCATCAACAGCACAACACACAGATAAACACAAGCAGTAATGCATGCAGGCTTGTTTTGACATGCAAAAAACAGAACATACATGATAGAGTCAATTGACTGTACATGACACCTGTGTTACTGCTATCAAGATGAGCCTGTACACTGTCAGAGTCTCAACGGCAAAGATCACTGCTCCCTCTCTCATACAAACTGCATGACAAAATGAACCAATTACAATGATAGTACATAAAGGCTAGGCAGACAGACAATAAGCCTCCTTTTTCCTCCTTTTCCCTGGTCAAATTACATTGTCAAGTTTTTTTTTAAAGCACGAGAAAGCTGGCAAAATCACAGAAATCAATCATATTGACAAACCTGACAAACTCCATTTAGCTGGCAGGGTAAACAGAGTGCCGGGCCACGCGGTGTGGAGTGAAGCAGAGCGGAGAGCAGAGCGGCGAGGGAAAGAGAGAGAGAGAGAGAGGAGAGAGGGGAGAGAGAGAGTCAGTGTGTGTGTGTGTGTGTGTATGTGTGAGAGAGAGAGAGAGAGAGAGGGAGAGGTAGACGCACACTGGCTGGCAGGCAGGGAAGCTGAGAGCGAGCTCTGCTGTGCTGTGCTGTGCTGTGCTGTGGAGTCTCCAACCTTCCTCAGGATACAGACAGATTGCACGCGCGAGGTTGCTCCCTGGCTGACAAGATACAAAACTATCCAATCAACCACGCCCTTCTCCACCAATCACAACCAGCCCTCTAAACATAATCAATTCAAATGGGGCCACACAATAGGGAGCCGCAGGCTGAGCTGCAGGTGAACCCGTGCCTTTGTGTGGGGGCCTCTTTAAAAAAAAAAAAAAAAAAAAAGAGAGAGAGAGAGAGAGAGAGAGAGAGGGGGAGAGAGAGAGAAAGAAAAAAAGACACAGTTGACGGCTGTTAACCCTTTGACCCCTGCCGGGACTCCGGCCGTGCTATTGAAACAATGGGAGCCTAAAGAAAAGAGGCCCTTTAATTAAACAACAGATAAGTAAACACAGCTATCCAGCGGAAAGAAAGAAAACTGGCCCCCACTATCAGCCTCTTTATTGTTCTGCTAAATGGAATTGTTTACAGTGCTGGAACAAAGACACAACTCATTTCACATGCTGAAAACAACAAACGCACAAACAATTCAGACTCTTTGTACTTATTTAGACTTTTTTTTTTCTCGTCCCCTTTTTTTTCAGTTTTCCCAAGCTGAGAGTTTACCACATGTATTTCTATTTTAGAGTGGAGTAATGTACGTTATGAGAACTGTTTGTTTTGCCTTCCCTACTCTACTGTTAATGTGTACGCTCGTGCCACAGCACGCAACCGGTTGCAATAAGGCAAGTTAGAGCGTATTTGGTCATAAAAATCAACCACAGCAGCGTAAACTTTTCTCCCCCCCCCTCAGTTTTTAAACACTTATCCTACAATTTGGCCTCAGACGAGCTAAAAACCACTTATATTAATAGCTAACATTACACCAGCTACCAGGCAATCCATCCAACTCCATCCCAATGAGAGCAATTAGCTGTCATGATATCATCACACTCTTTAACACCCATGTGCACTCAGTAAGGAGCAAAGACAGGAGAGGGGAAAACAGGACCCTGCCACCTACTGGAGATCCTACTGAACTCACCAGGAGAGATGGAAGGCAGGATGAGCATGTGGCTCCTGTGAGTGCTTCTTTTTTTGTGTATTCTAACTGCACAAATTGAACCTTTAGCACTATTAATGTTCATTTAACCAAAAGTATATGTCACTCTATAGCTTAACATAATAAAATAGAATGAGACCTACTTTTAGTAATAACAATAAAATCATGTTCACTAAGTTGTGCAACCCATTTAACAAAGAATTAGAGGGAAGGCAAAGAGGCGAGATTAACACCTCACTTTGTTAATTATCATGACAATAAACACAGAGCTGCAACACAGAGCTCTAAAACACAGCTCATATCAACAGCTATAAACCCTTGGCCAAGGATGAAGGAATGTTCATGGGATGCATTCCAGTCCGCAAACACACTGGTAAAATAAACAGAGCGCCTGCATAACAAGCCACCGCTCTCATCTGCTAATAACTAACAATGAGCTCTGCTAAGCTGCCCTGACCTATATAAATTATTGACTGGGACACCTCAAAGTGTCAAAAGTGACAATCCCAATACATATAGTGAATAATTAAATGAGGAGAAAAGGCCCTTTTATTTTCTATCTGACACACTCGAGACAGCTCGCACAAAAAAGAAAAAGAAGAAGAAGAAAAAAAAAAAAGACAGTGACATGCAAGGCATGTGCTCACAACTGCACTCGTGCACAAACACACAAAGTGGTTTAGGCTACGGCCACACTCTTCTACACCCCCCCCCCATCCCCATCCCACCCCCCCCCCCACCCCCGGCACTCTCCCTGGGGTGGTATGTCGGCGTATTCTCAATAAAACACCTTCTTAGCAGTAATAGGCCACTGTTCTCATTTCAACGCTCCCAAAGGCCTCATGATAAATTTAGCAGACACACAGTTCAAGCTTCTCCTCTCACACACTGTCTTTCTAATCCATTGCCTCTGTGCCTGCGCCATGTAAAATAATTACACATATGTGTCGATGTGATACACACGCTATATAGATTTCTTTTTCTTTTTTTTTTTCCCCCTACCACCCTCCCCATGCGTAAAGAGAAACATCAATATCCTTGAGCCTTGAACCGGCGTCCCCCGTGATAGTTTACAGAGAGTACTGAGCAACTGTGTTCATGACAGAGTGGATGACATTATAAAATACTCCCATTTCCTGCTTGAGTTAGAGTGAAAGTATGAGTTAATGTCTGGTCTGGCCCCGGCTTTGCTCCGCGCTCCGCTCTAGCTAAAGATAACGACACAGCTCCAATTACAAAGCCTTCCCAAAACACTAACACAGCCAGTGAATAAGCTGCACCAGCATGCCAACCAATGTCTTACTGCTACCACCAAGAAGGAGAGAGAGAGAGAGAGAGGGAGAGAGAAGGAGGGAGGGAGAGGAGGAGGAGGTTAAAACAAAACTCATTCCTTTTCTTGGAAGACATTGGTGACCTGGACCATTGTCATGAGAAAACAAACACAGTCTGTTTCCCTGTGTATGTGTGTGTGTATGTGTGTGTGTGTAAAAGTAAATCATTGTTTACTGATAGAGGGAGACAGCAGGACAGGTGTGGGACCTATATAAATAACAGCTGCTCTATATAATATCGCCAAGGCAACAAAATACCTCTTAGATCCACAAAAGTACCATCGTGTGTGATACTTTTTCAAATGTTCTTTTAACTTTTTTTTACATCTCTGCAGTGCTCCCCTCTTTCAGAATCATGAGATACAAAGCTTTTAATCTGAAAAATAACTTGATTTACAAGCTACAATAAAACTTTGATAAACTTTGTAGTTAAAGAACAATAAGGAAAAACATTGACTTATTTCATTTTTATTTTATTTAAAAAATAAAGAAAATATTTTTTGGAACAGGTGTTTCTTTCCTTAAGTTGAGGATAACAATAATAATATATTGTCATTCTTAACTGTGTTTCACCTCATTTTATTTTGTTAATGTTACTCCACCTGCATATCGTATTCTTTTGTACCCTTCTTTTTAACACTACTTTGTTTAATTCATGTTGGTACTGTCTTCTAAAAAAAGACTCTTTAAATGAGGTGTGTTTCCACTGTTGTGACATGACAGTGAACTCACCTTTTAAACATCTGCAACCTACTGATACTCCCTCTGATACTTGGAATAAGTCATATTTAGAGTGAATGAGGTTATCACCCGAAGCGCAGTGGAGTTACAGTAAGTCACGCCTGAGTCACCGTGCTCCTCCTGTGTGTCTATTATATATGGGTTTGGTTATTTACTTTTAATTTCAGCATTCAGGAACATATTGTTTAGTCAGCACATGTGAACTCACTATTTGCAAAATATCTCCTGAGGTGATTGCCAGCCAGTGTATAACAGAGCTCGTGTTTCAGCGTGTGGTTTTTCACTTAGTCAAAACAAGAACACTTTTGGGGTTTGAGCAACATCGATTTAAGGAGGTGGGGGATTTTTTTTTTTTTGCTTTTTGCCTTTTTTGTCTTGTTTGGTGATTGATCCATCTTTGATTTATCTCAGAAACATTATTAATATACAGAACCACAGTGCGCTGTGTTTTAAGTAAGCAATAACAAATGACTCTGTGAGAGCTGTGGAGGTAAAAATAACCAAACCGACTTAATCCGAAGCCACAAATATGTTGTTTTTTTTCAAAGTTACCTGCTATTTAGATTATATTAAACTGTAGCTTTCATATGTAATCATAAATTCAATGGATTTGCTATTATAATTACACACTAGTTTATGTGTGGGCGGCTCTTGTCATAGCTTATGAAGGAAGGATCTCAATGTAGGAGCCTACAGCGCCATTAATCACTGTGATTAACTGTTTAGGTAACCTTTTCGAACAATATTTGTTAGCCTGTCCTGTTTCCAACACTAACCAGTAAAATTCTTCAGGAACATTCCTGGGAGGTAGTAGATGCAGAGGTACTGTAACAGCGCTCTACTTGGTCTTTTCTTCATGTGAATTACTTTGAGCGTTAAGAAGGCGAAGCTAAAAGATTCAACAGCAAACAAATTAACTATGACTTGATGCTTTTAGCAGACTGGGTGTAGCATCGATGACTAGGCTTGTGTGCTGTGATGGTTTACTGTAAGATGTCCAAAACAAATACAAAATAGGACTCCAACTTATGTCCTCATATTGCTGTAGGCCCTCCTGTCTCTGGATCTCTCCCTCTCCCTCTCTCTCTCTCTCATGCTGTCTGAGCGAGACAATTTTTTTTCCCTCCTAACAAAAAGTGAAAATGGAATCAGAGGATCGCCAAGCTGTCAAAAAAAGTGTGCGACAACACCCAAAGGAAACTGCGTGTCGAACGACTCGATGCTGACTTGACTGCACCTTTCATAGCTGTTAGTGTTTATTAGTTCTACAGTTGACTGTGCATCCATCCGTCCTTCCACCCCCCCCCTCCACCCCCCACTCCCTCTTCTGTAAAAAAAAAAAAAAAAAAAAGGGCGTGTGAATCACTCCAAACAACACACGCTTGACATCAAGACGGAGCGCCAGAGGATGACACAAAGATACAACAAATTTCAGAGGGGAAGTGTCTGTGTCTGTGTGTGTGTGTGTGTGTGTGTGTGTTTGTGTGTATCAGTGTGGATGACTGAGTGGGGTGGAAGGGTGAGAGGGTTCACCGCTTGAAGGGAAACATCGGGCCTCGGACGAAAAAAGAGGGGTCCTGGAAATGGTAGAGTGGCTCACAGCGCTGTGACTGGAGTCAGTTCGACAGTCATCATTTTGGCTGGGAGAGGGAGAGAGAGACAGAGACAGAGAGAGAGAGAGAGAGAGAGAGAGAGCTCCTAACACAGCCACCCACACACACACACACACATGCACACCCACCCTCCTCCTCACCTCCTTCCCTCCCCTCCAGTGCTAGCTTGGCTGTGTGGAATTGGGACAGATGACTTCATTCTGACAGGATTATCCCAAAACCTGGTTCTAATCTATACAGTACACATAATACATTTTTACAATATGACAAGAAAAAACAAGCAGCTAAAGAGACGGGCTTGATCCCGGGGTTCCACGCGAGCACCGGGTCCTTCTCTGTTGTGTGTTGATCATTCCTGACAGACTGTATCACCTCAAAGCATCGCGCGCGTCAAAATTAGATTTCATTACGGCATCACCTTGAGACCTTTTCTTTCTTTTTTTTCTCGCTTTTTTAAAATAAAAACAAAGAGATGAACTCCTTTGGAGAATCACGCACATGACTGATGAATTTACGGGGACCGCGCCGCCGCCGCCGCCGGAGCCACTTAACAGACTGACAAGGACGCTCTTCTGAAGGATATTTGCCTAAAAGATTGATAGCGACAGAGCATCCTGGAGGTAAAGAAGCGACGACAGCTAAACAATGTCAACACGAGTATATTTGAAAAAGAAGAAGAAGGAGGAAGAAGAAGAAAGAAGAAGAAGAAAAAAAAAGAGAAGCAGCACTTCAGCCACAACAGTTAGATACAAACTATGAACACTTATGTCAGTGTGGGTATGTGAATGATTTCCTGCTCTGTGTGAAGCAACCTGCAGATTTGAACTTTAATAGACTGGCTAATCTTGGCAAAGCTTAAAGCAGTCGTTAAGTGAATCAATTAGAAACTGGCAATGCTTTGATTCGGTTGAGTGTTTTGGGAGTGTGCCACCACTCCCTCCCCCGTGTCTCTTCTTTCTCTTCCTCTTTTTTTTTTTACTCCCCCTTCCTGACAGTATATTATTTTCTAACCTAAAAAAAAAAAAGCTTCAGATGTATTTGAATGGATATAAAATGAATATACAGTTTATATCAATACACTCTCGCCCAGGTCTCCCCTTGTGTAAAGACAATCTCACAGCTACTAACCCAGAACATTAATCCAGTCTTATGCTCACTGTCACCTCGCCAGTGGGCTACCGCTGCCGTGCCACTTTTGAGCCACTGGCCGACTGGGCTGCGGGAACACCTCGAAACGCTGCCTCAGATCACCCCGCAGCACTGGCTGAGCTCCAGCTGACAGGCTTCGGCCTAGTGCTCTAATGACTTACAGATTGGAGCGCCGTGGTATACATGTGTCAGGACAATGCCATGGGCCTACTGCGAAAACAGTAGGAGAGGGAGAGAAAGAGAGCCCGGCGGCTTCTCCCTGTCCTGTCAGACAGAGGCTTGGCCCCTGGATTGTGTCACATCACGCTTCCCCCCAACAGACCACAAATGAAGGATGTGAACAGCCAACGCGGAGAGGAGGGGGCATCGGGGGAGGAGGAGGAGGGGGAGGAGGGGCGCTCTACAACTTAAAAGGCTTTCATCCTGTAAACTGAAAAGACATTATCTTTTGACCTGGAGATGCCCTCTGTGAGGCTGTACACTATGGTGTGAAAACAGAGAAAAAGAGAGAGAGAAGGAGGGGAGAGGGGAAGCGAAGGAAAGAGAAAAAGAACAGGGAGAAAAAAAAGCAAAGAAGGATAAAAAAAAAAGTGTAAACTGAGGCTTCAACTGGTAAGAGTATAGATAAGGAAATTCTCCACTGGCATGGTTTTGAAACATATTATCAGCAGCTTCTCCGTGTCTGAAGAATAACAAGTGATGAACCTTTGACATCATCAAAATGTTCAATGCAACATTTATCAGAGAACCGAGAACAGTGTTTCTCCTTTCAAAACAAAAGGCCAACATGTAATTACAATAAATATAAATAAAAATGAAACCCAAAGGGCAGGGATGTTGGTTTAGTTTTCAGTACCTTACAAAGGAGCGCTTCACTTTAGAAGTAAACATGAAAGCTCTCCACTGCAAGTTAAGTGATGTTATCTCTTTCTTTTACCCGTCTGTCAAACTTTCAGAGCATGCTTTCTGCCCTGACACAAGTCAAAACTTCCTTCAACTACAAAGCTACATTTGTTCAGCGTAATGTAACTTTAATTCCACCATTATCCACCTGCCTCTCCTTCATCACCATTCACGTATTCTCATTACAATCAGCGCAGGCAGAAAACAATCAATGTCATTCAAGCAGAGTCCACACAGGGAACTTCAGGTAGCTGCTGGCTATACCTCACTCTGTACCGGAGAGGTGAATAATGGTGGCCAATCTCAGGTACAATCATGGATCGGAAACAAGTGTAATCTGGGCATTAGGCTGACAGCAAAGACACCATGTTGACACAACATCTTCAGCCCAGCTGAATGCCACATAATCCCCTGTAGGAGGTTGATGCCTTCCCAGGATCCCTTGCAATGAGGTGTAGTTAACCAGCCAGGCTCGTGAACAACACCACAAAACGAGCTTCGTTTCCCCCCCTCCCCTTCCCCCCACTATGGTGCTGGTGGACTATCAGCGAGGGTCCGACAGTGTTGTTCCTAATTACCTATTTCTCCACTCGTGATCCTGCGGCTGGCATAATTAGTTACCTGGGGCTGCAATCCAATTTGAAGTGATGACAAGAAAGTGATCCATGAAAAAGTAATAAGTTAAATCCAATTTCAGCCTGCCTCTAATTAAATGCACATGGAACTAATGAGTCAAACCCTACCATTTCACTGATAATGGTAATTAGCGGGGTGGGAGTTGCCGGCTCTCGTCGTTGCGCCACTGTAGGTGCGAGGCGCTAAAGGTAAAAGCGGCATGGATTCTTTTAATTACACGTGTCATTCTGTCAATGTAATTTACTGGCTTTTTGACCAGTCAAGTATGTTTAGCTGCTTTCCAGCCTGCGTAGCAGCTGTTTGTATATCTGCTCTGATTAAAGCGCCTCTAGGCTGGTGAGTATACAGAGGAGGCATTTTCATCCAGAGGCAGAGGGTGGGCGGCGCAGGGGTGAGGGGTGTGTGGAGGGTGTGTGTGTGGGGGGGGGCACCCCTGTTGGAGATATAAAACCAAAGAGCCATTTAATGCTGATCAAGGATTCTGAAGCTTGTTTGACTCATATTTTTTTCCCTTTACTACTCTATGCAGGTCATTTTTTTTTAGATGTTCCGTATATACTGTGCTTCATTATTTTTGACTTGAATAAGAATGAATTGGAAAGTGAGTCACATCTCCAAATGAGTAAAAAAAAAAGTCTCTGCGCACATCTCCTTGTGCCTAATGGGAAGACCGCTGAGATGAATGGAGCCTCGTCCGCAGATCAGGTGCTTTTATGGGGTGTCAGCTTACTACACAGCCTCATAATTGTTGGATCATGTCTTTTGACGACCCAGTCCGGCTCAACAGAGAATCATTATCCGTGGGCTGTGTGATGGAGATAGTGAATGTTCTGTATGTGTGTGTGTGTGTGTGTCTGTGTGTGTGTGTGCGTGTGTGTGCGTGTGAAGGGGGCTCCTCTAAAGCACGGGTTTGTTCTTAAAAGAGGAAGTGAGATGAGAGTCAGACCGTTACCCGTCTGATGTTTCAACCAAAAAAAAAGAAAAAAAAGTGTTTGTGAGAAAGACGGTGTGAGAAAAGAGGAAAAAAACAAGAGATATCTCCACACCAGAAAAACATGAGTGGAGAGGAAAAAAAAAACAAAAAAACAAAAACAAATGTAATACATACCCACACGGAACGGCGCGCTGATGTTTATGTATGAACACTTGGCTTCTTTAACTGTGTGCGCATGTGTTTAATTAGCAGAATATGTAATTCGGGGGATAAACAAACACTTGTCTGGACCTGTGGCTTTTTCATAATGGCGGCTTCAACCTCGGCGAAATGTAACGTACGACATGAGAGAGCAGGCAATTTACGCTGTTAGATGCTACAGCGCTGCCTGCTCTCTCTTCACAAGGAGCGGGCAGCATAGGCAATGGGAGGGAGGGGAGGGGAGGTAGAGGGAGGGAGGGGAGGGAGGAAAAGGGCCCGACTCTCTTTTCAATAGCTGAGTGACAGCTTGGCCAAGCTCTCTGTATACATTAATAAATTAGAATTTTAATTTTGTCTTTGTCTGCAGGAGATGGTCTAGTACTTCACTATGTACCAACAACTGGCTGTACGCTGGAATCTGCCGTTGTGGTCCCCTCTGTTGACCTCTGCAGCACAATTCCCTGCCAGGCTGGGGGAAACTGTTTAGTTTGATCCTTTCAACTTATTTGAATCCTGACAAATATGCACACAACTGAAAGGTCATCACAGTCATATTTCATCCTCTGGAGCTATTCCGAAGACATCTGCACAACAAAGAGGCTTTTTCACAACCTGACATTAGACCTAGCCGCTACAATAGCTCATTAAAAAGGGCCCCCAATGGGATAGTAAGGGTATTAAATATTATATATATACACACATAGAGAACAGGGCCTCCGTATTAATTACCAAATATGCCCTGAAGTCGTTTGCAATTTCACACTGACACAAACAACCGCTCCTTGTTCAAACAAAGATATACATCTCTGAGGCAGCTGATCTGAAATTAACGTAAATATTGCATCAGATACGCAGAGCAGCTCATATTAAAAGCAGAACAAGATGAAAATATTTTTTAAAAAAAAGATTTTTCTTCTTCTTTTCCAAGCTGTTTTTTCTTTGCCTCACAAAGACACTCCAAATAACTGTCCTACCTCTGCCAACCCTCACGCTTTCCCATCCCTTGTCCTCTCTTTCTCTTTACTCCACCTCCAAACCCCTCCACCTGGACCACCCACCCCTCTTGTGGACTGCTCTATAGCACCTCCTGCTGCCGGTGGTAGGGACTTGCCTCCTCTTTTTTCTACTTCTTTTTCTACTGTATGTACGTGTGTGTGTATGTGTGTGTGCATGTGTGTGCAGACGATGCAACGATGAAAAGAAAACAGGGAAAGCATGGAGCTTCCTCTGCATGGCCAGACTCACTGCTGTGTGTGTGTGTGTGTGTGTGTGTGTTGGGGGGGGGGGGGGGTGGTTGTAACTCTCTCACTTCTCCCTTTCCTCACATTCATTTCCACACTTTCTCCTGCTTTTTTTTTATTTTTTTAAACCCAGGCTCCACTCCTCCTAAACTAATGTAGAGGAATTAGGAAAAGACAAGTCCACTGCAGAAGTCAGGACCACACACACACACACACACACACACGCACACACACTAATATGCTGATGTGTGTTACTGCACCCACAATGATGCTGGCATGACTGGATTAACTATTTTTTTGATTTCTACACACTGCTGCTTCTAATGTTCCATGTCAAGATTTTGGTGACACACACACACAGTTGAGTGTGTGTTTCTGTGTGTGTCTGCGCTAGTAAATCACACATAATGCGTGAGCATACATAACTGCAAATGTTGCACTGCCAATTTTAATTTCCTGTTTGTGAACTTAGCCTAGTGCTGTGCTTTTTTCTCGCACACTGTGTTCTAGAGAGAGTTGCATAAGTTCACTTCATTTTTTTTCTCCTTTTATTTGAGCAGCCACAAGGTCAAAAAAAAAAAAAAAAAGCGCCTTCTGATAATCACAAGTTAATAAATACAAGAGTGTCTGAGGATGACAACATATTTACGTTACCTGTAGGCTTTGATGCTTGTCGTTGGCTTTGGGGGATTTGCGGCCAGTGTTTTGTTGAGACTGCAGTTGCTGTGACTGGGGTTGTTGCTGTTGTTGCTGCTGCTGTTGCTGGAGGAGAATCTGTCGAGCCACTTGGAGAGCCTGAAACAGAGAAATACATAAAATAAAAAAAAGTTATTTTTTAAGAAAGCTGAATAGAAATCTACAAGCAGACATGCTGAAAAATCCCTGGAGAACACTTTTATGCCTATTATCAGAGCTGATGGATCCCCTTAGAACAATATTCCCCTGGCTGTCTGATAGATAACAAATAAACACAACAGACCATCTTTTCATACTCTTTCATTCAGAGTCATGAGGCTCAGGCTGGCATAAACAATCTCTCCTCGAACAAGAATGAAAAAAATGATCAGATGACAAAACTAATTCAGACATAAAGAAAGGGAAAAAAATCTGCTAAATCCATCCAGAAGAAATATTTGTGTTTATAAGTTGCACTTACAGCAAACACAAATTGTCAAAGACACTTATCAGTGCTTTTGATCCTCCTTTAGCTCAGCCAAACTCACCCCCTCCACCTCGCCAGAAAGCAAATAAAAGGCTTTATGGCTGCTTCAAATATCTGTTAAAGGACACGGCCTTCTCAGTGGAAAACAAAATACAGTGCAGTCACATGTTTATTGCTCCAGCTACTCCCTTTTCCCTTACGATAAATAATCAAACATGCCATCCAGAGCAAACAAAGCTGGAGAGAGCCGAGGGAAAAAAAACACAGTGGTCTTGAAAACGGTCAGCGATACCAAGAAAAGCAAGCGTTGTGTTCCCACAGTGAGCTGGCCAGCCTCACACCTCCACCAGTAAACCATCTGGGTAAATAACTGGCCTCATTCTTTCCATGTTCCTCAGACGATTGCTCCCACAATTAAACAAACAGTCGCCGGCACATCCAAGCTCATCTCACATAGAGACGATAGCGATCTATACGTTCTCCCGTTCGGAGTAATTGTTTAAAAAAAAAAAGAAGAAGAAAAAGAAAAATGCTAATATGTTTCACGAGAAAACGGTGAAAGAGAGAGAAAAAGGGAGCAGGAAGAAAAGAAGAAAAAAGTTTGAGCGTCGTGTGAACAAGTGAGTGAAACCTGTGAAACGCTTTGTGAAAGTAAGATATCTACAGGGAGAAGGCAAATAGAAAGCTCTGTGGAAGGATGAAGAGATAGAGATAAACTTTGAGAATTGATCTCAGTGCCAGTAAAGTCAGACAATACTTTAAGACAGTAAGAGGGGGTGGTGGTGGTGGGGGGGTTGGAGTGAACAGCTGTCTGATGGTCTGTGTGTGGGTGTATATATTGACCCTCCCAAACACACGGCTGTTGGATGACATCATGAGGCATAAATATGACCACAGTCTACAAAGAGGCCACACTCCTGGCATTTCACCATGCTTAACTTTAAAGCACATAAATTCTCCTTCTCTCACTCTCTCTCTCTCTCTCTCTCTCTTACTGTGTCTGTCTGTCTCTGTCTTTCTCTGAACTCTCATGTAAAGATAAATGATGCCACAGTAACATATCTCATTCTGCATGCCTAATTGTACCGCGCTTTGAAATTTGTGGAAGGGGGAACCCCCCGTTGCACCCAAGTATACTCATAAAGAAAGTGTACAAATTGAAACTAAGAGCTATGTGAGCAAGATTCACTCCCACACATGGCAATATTTACATTTTTTTTCATTTGAGGCATTTAGCTCGCTTCTCCAGAGCACAATTTATGGTCGAAAAATCGGAAACATGATGAACTGTGACGGGCAGGGGATTGGAAAAAGTGCGAACGCGGCGATGACATCATGATGACTGAACGCGATATGATTTTTCACCGTATTACGAAGCTTTTAATGATTTAATAAAAGGTCGATATTGGGAAAGGAAATTGTTATTGACAGACTTTCAAATTTTAAAAGCTCTTTTTGTTTCATTCATTCATTCAATTTGATATTATATATAAAATTTAGTTGGAAATGATTTCACCTTCACTTCCTGCAGTTAAAAACGATACTAAAATGAATATATTTCCGCATGAAATCACAACACTCACTAATACCAAAGTTTACCATAGTTTAGACTACTGAAGAGCTTTTGAAATATTATTAATCATATTATGTTTTATCTAAGCTAGTGTGTCTGGTTGTCTAATATAAATCATCAGTGACGTATTGATATTTTCTGCGGCCACTATCTTTACAAGTTATCTTCAACCGTTCTAAATGGAACACACATATTTCATAAGGAAGAAAAAGCTGTTACAGAATTGTTCACAACGCCCATGGCGTGGTATTACGGGCACACTGAAGAGTAAACAAAGTTGGCTGTTTTCTTTTCCCCTGTAAGTGATGACACATGCCGTGAAATGTGTGTGCGGTGTGTGTGTGTGTGTCTGGGTTTACAACCGAGGGTGTTGGAACAAAGAGAGTTGAGTCAACAGGATATGATAGGAAGTTCAGACAGTAATGGATGAAGAGATACATTTCTGGGAAGTCTTCCCTCACTCTCATCTTCCAATAAAGTTAAATAAATGAAACGCAGCTTACTGATCAGTCACAATACGCAAATAAAGAGGAAACCGCACCGTAATAAAACAATCAGAGGTCCAAAAGTACATTGTTATTTAAATATCAATAATATTATGACTATGACTGGGCTGTGATATGGCGGTGTCGTTTTCAGAGTATTGATCGTACTCTCAGAGTACAGCCAACACCTGAGCTGGACCACCACATATTGGACCATTATGACTGCTTCAAACAGATGAGTCACATGACAACTTAAACTACATAGCATTTTGCACCACGTGAACACAGCCTGCTGCTATTCACATCAACAGCTTCATCAAATTATAACTCCAATTAACATAAGGGCCATAATTATAGGATCGTGCACTTAAAAATAAAGTCAATGATCATCTTGACTTTGGTAAATTAACTCAAAATCCTACTGACTGCCTGACAGTACATGTCTGGATATGTTGATTTAATAACTGTGACTTTTCAAAGCTGAATATACATGATGAGCAGTTGTTGTTGCTGTTGTAAAAATAATGAGACACACACACACAAAAAAAAGAAAAACAAGTATTGAGCGATTGAGCTGAGAATCTGCGTGAGCTTAGGAATGCTGCTGTCTTTTAAAAAGGAGACTGGAGCTGGCATGCCTTTGAGAGGCCTAATGCTGGGCTAAAATAACCTATTGTGAACTGTCACTGACGTGTTTACACAGTACCCTCTCCTCTATTTTAGAGTTTGTCCTCCCACCTCCTCCTCCTCCTCCTCCTGTGGAATTTATCTTCTTTTGATCTTCCATTCAAAAAGGTAGTGGACACTTGATAGACACGCAGTGTTTAAGAGCTGCTGCAGCCAAATGTGATAAACTGGAAAGTGATGACTGGGCGCGAGGCATCTGAAGCACAGAGAGGGGAAGGGTAAAGCATCCTGTGTGGGTGCTATAACCGTCCAAATCAAGTGACAGATCAGGTAAACTGTATTCAAAGTAACTACATTACTGCATGAAGAGAGGAAACATCATAATCTAAATTTACCTTTTAAAAAAATAGAGCCAAAAAAAAAAAAGCAGGCTTTGTTATATTCTGCATGTTGATTCACAAATTGGATTCATGTGGGTTACATCACCCTCTGTGTAAGCATACAAGACTACAGTAGCCCTATTATAATCTTCAACTGTGGTTATTGTGTGGTTTATACATATATATATATATATATATATATTCTGGTATATAATTCTTCTCCCACAGAAATACATATACACACACACACACACACACACATGCCATAAAGCGAGTGAACCCTCCAGGTGCTTCTGATTAGAAAACCCCCTCCAGCACATGACAAGGCTGTATCAGCAACAAAGACCGTGCAATTTGGTATCCTTGTCATTTGCAATCCTCTTTTATTTCAAACGTGTTCAAAGTTCACACCCTCTTCCCTCCGCTAATGCAACTTCCTCAATAAACAACAGGCTGTTTTTTTTTTCTTTATCTGCATCTACTTTCACACCATATTAGTGAATAGAGGCAGGAGCGTCTCTTATGTCCCTGGGCTATCAAGCTGTGATAAGGGAACTGCTAAGTACTGGATGTCTTTATGTGCAGCCTGCACATGTGGATTATTTACAGGCTTTGGGGTTTCCTGCTGCTAAAGCCAGCTCTGGGTGTCTTACAAATCCCTGCTCAGAGCAATGCCACACAGTCAAGCCTGCTCACTGCTGAATCCTTCGCAGCACCTTTTTTCCCACTACGACTAAAAAAAAAAAAAAATAGACATATTACAGATATGCTGCTGTCTACTTTGTGCAACTTTATTGACCCGCTGTCACAATAATAAAAAAAAAAAGAACCAAAATGAGCCAAAAATCCAAGGGAGGGATCAGACAGAATCACTCCATTTGCTTCGAGTGTGACAGATACACACCACTCACCCATCGCATTCTGCAAATGACAGAAAACAACTGGGATGCACGGTCTGAAAATAGAGATGATGTCAGATAGGGACTGTGGAAGGGAGAAGAAGGTTCGGGGTGTTTCCATCGAGAGACAAGACAGTGAGGGAAGACAGTGGGGGCCTGCGTTGTTTGTTCAGGCCCATCGACGCTGAGACCTCTGTGGTTCTACAAACGCTGGGCTCCTCTCACCACAGCTGGGGGAAGACCTTGAACGTGAAATGGTTTCAAGCAGATTGCTCCTAATTGCTAGAAGATGTGCGAGCAGGTGTAACCGGATCCCTGCGGCCACCGAGCGATAAAAAAAAAGAAAGAAAGAGGAGAAGCGAAAGGAGATGTGCATCTGTTTGTGTGTTAAGTGTGTGTGCTTGGGTGTATTTACTCAACAGGAGCGTTTCGCCAGCCTTTATTAGGCAGGAGAGTGCGGCTCAGAGACAGCCAGAAACAACACGAGTAATAGGTTAGCTCTTAATGTAGTCCGGCTCAGACAAGACATCGGGGTTCCTCTGGTTTCGCTCTTTCGGCCTCTGCGGGGGCTTCGACGCCTCCGGCCTAAATGTCAAGGTTATCTGCTGGACTTTCTGACTGATGGCACGTCTCAGCTCACCTGACATTTATCGCTTCTGCTGTTTCCTTTTCAAAGACGAGGCCCCTCTGTTCTTCAGCGCTAGAACTAACACGGTCATAAGTCCAGGTCCTTCTAGAACCAGCTCACTCATATAAGCTGCAAGCATGTTAAAGTCAAAGTCATGCATTGGTGTCATAAGTTATGTAGCTATTATAGCAAATGGCAATTAAAAAGAAAATGCTCAGAATATGAGTGATGGCAGGTATAGTGTGTAAACATATAGTAATGGGATTCACTTGGAATACTTGTCATTTTAATTGAAATGCACACAGCATTAATTTATTTATTTATTTTGTAGTGGGGGGTGATTTTTAAACATGTAAGCGGATAAGCAGGGAGGATCATGTCTATTTATATTAATTGCATTTTTTCTTTCTTTCTCTCTCCCCCCACCCCCCCTCCTCACTAATACAGACGTTTATCTGCAATGCAAAGCAGGGAAAGTCTGGTTTCCCACTAAGTATATAATTAATGCCATTTCCAAAAAGCCACTCCACATGGAAAACAGGCCTTGATGCTCAAACCTTGCGCATTACAGGGTCCTCGCTGCAACACTCTCCAGTCTGTGTTTAGATTTCCAAACTAATTCATGTAGAATACATAAATAAATCAACGTTTTATACCCACTTCAAACCATTAGATTCCCCTTCCTTCGCTGCACTTTTCAACTAATCTATTAATATTTATGACAACACTAAACATTTCAAACATCCACGTTTAAACAATAACGCAGTGCGTGCACTTACATAAGACTAAATCTGACTTCAATAAAAACCCCATTTTGTTTGTCCAACACCCCCCTCTGCAACCACCCCCACCCCCCCACCCCCCCTCCCTTCTCTATCCCCATAACAGGTAATGTAGTGCTACGACAAAAAAAAAAAAAAAATGACTGTAAGAAAAACAAGACGAAAGCAAAGTTATTAACTGTGAGTGGAGATAGAAGAGAGGGGGCTGTGAAGCAGGACTGATGATGGAGGGAGAGGAGAGAAAAGACGGAGAGGTGAAGGGGGAGGAGGGTGGGAGGAGAGGGGGGGTGCAGCAGATAGATGGAGGGAGAGAATATGAGTGTGAAACAGAGAGCGAGATGGAGGGGGGAAAAAAAGAAGAAGAAGAAGAAAGAGAGGAGAATGTAGCAGAGAGAGAAAGGGAGGAGGAGTTTGCAGGAGGTGCCGAGCGGAGGGTAAACAGTGCCCCAACAAGGCGGTTCGGGCGCTCGGAGCCTGGTACAGAGGGGTCATCCCACCCCACCCCACTCTCTCTCTCTCTCTCTTCCACTCTTCCACCACCCCCCCCCCCTCCTCTCTTCCAACTCAGCGAGGTCAGCTCAGCTATGCGGGCCTGACAGCTTCCGTTTGCTGTGTGCTCGCCGTTTGTTTGGATTCCCCAGCCTTGCTTAGCCAGCAGCTTAACAACAGATGGCTAAAGAAGGCCTCTATTCAGAATGGTCCGCATCAGAAAAAACACATCAAGGAAAGTACACAAGCTGCAGACAAAACACACAGTCTCACACACATACACACATAGGCACACACACACACATGCAAATGACATAGATTGTGAGAGTTGCCCATGCAGCAAACGGGAGAACAGTAAATAAGGTTTTGCTTGCTGCAAACAGTTATTTCTCCAGGCCACGCAGAAACGCACGCAAAAAAACACACGATGACGAGACACTTGAGGGGACGCGTGCAACAAAAATGCAAGTGAGCCCGTACACCGGCGGCGCGGGTGTTGTCTGATTATGCCAAACAACTTCCTGGGATGATTCAATAAGAGAAGCAGATCTCAGTGAGAGCATTTCCGTCCCCATCCCACCCCCCCCCCCCCCCCCCCCCGTTATTAAACGAATACTGTGTTTATTACAGCTTTAGTGCGGTGTAAACTCATAAACACCCTCCCAGAGTACAAGAGGAGCTGTCAACTAAATATTGTTTCTCTCATGAGTCGCTCTTCCACCTCAATTACGCCTTTCAACTTCACAGGCTCAGTATGATGAAGTGGCAGTAAAAATCATTCACATTAATACACCATTGTGCATCTGCTGCTAAAGGTAATTAAAGAAGTAAATGACTCATAAGAATAGACATATTAGCCGCAAAATGAAAGGCAACTGGGCTGCCTCATGAAAATATGTACCATTAAGATACTGCATTTTCATATTGGGGTAATCAGCTCCACTAGTCTGATGCTGATTTAATCCACTCCAGTGGAAAGTCTATCAGCGCACAGCCGCGTATCACTGTCTCTCTCTTATGTCTGCCCGCCAAGAGCCAGGCATTCAACTTACGCATTGCCTGTGAATGACTCTACTAAAGGAGGGAGGTCACACACACACACACACACACGGGCAAATCAGTCAGATGAGCAGTCAATGTTTAGGTGTCATTTAGACGGTAGGCAGATGGAGAGAGAGAGAGAGAGAAAAAGTATAAGAGAGAGCTGAAAAAAGAGTTTAAAGACATAAAGTAGGCAAAAGCTGAAGTGATCTGGGAACAATGCAGCTGGTAGATCTCAGCAAGCTCCTCTCTGCCTGACCTTAGCTTTGGGGTTCTGAGCGTATGAAGCCTTAAGGATGCCCACCACTGAATACAGCGATAATATCCGTCAAGTTGATAAAGTGGGAGGAAAAGAGCAGAGGCATGCCAACTGTGCCGGGTACTTAGACGGACTGTTAGAAAACACGGCGCTCCTCCCGATTGCATCTTTGTTGGAAGTGTTGCATCACTTTGTAGCGGGGAGTGTTGTGCTTGGGAAAATGGGCGCTTCCAAAAACCCAGCGTGAGAGCTAGAATACTGTGAGCTGATTTTATCATGCGTGAATGATATTGTTTAGAATGGGAAGAGCTATCTGCCCTGGTCTCATAGACGGAGGACTCAACATTATTGATACACTTGAGACATCCAGGATACGACCAGTAAACCCCCCTAAATCTTCCAATTTAGTTGTGGTGAATATAGATGAATGTAGTCGACACACACACACAAGTACAATACGGATTGGTGCTTGAAGAGAGAAAGATGGGGGGATCGGAGAGTTGCCGCAGTCGTGGAGCGTCACCGCGCTTGGGGTCTCGTGTCAGCTGACCTCTCTTCAGCCTCTGCACCACGGGGCGTGTTGCTTTACTCAGCGTAGATGCAAAAGCAACTCATGAATAATCCCGCTAATCAGTAAAGAAGACAACAAGCATGACAGCGCCTGCAGCAAACTTTGACTGTTTTCTGGAAGATGGATTAGTAATGACATCTGCCTTTACCAGTGTCTACTCAAAGCACTTGTTTAAAGGTCTCATACTGTAGGATTGAAAAGGAGATGTCCATGTCTTTTTTGATTATAAAGCAAGTCTTTGTACTGTGTTAAATATACATATTCAGAAACTGTGCTTTATTTGGACATCTGTAGGGTTGTAACATCAACTCTACTGTTATTTACCATATTTATGTCCAGTTGTTTTATTTCATCTGCTCAGTGTGAGAGTCTCTACTGCATTTTGCTGTCATTTATGTTCACGCTAGCGTCTTTCCTCTCCTCTGCGCTCTGTGTTTCACCTGAAGGCGAGGCTCATAGAGAAAACACTGCACAGTTGTTTGATGTCAGGAAGCACATTTGTCACTGCACATCCTTCTGAAGGTTGGATAACACATTATATCTTCAGCGATGGCCATCCCAGAGCTTTGGTTTTACCTAGCTACAGGCTAAGCTACAATCTGTTACCTGTGGTCAGCCAATCAGAAGACAGTGGCATTGAGCAGACACAAAACAACCTGTTCTTGGTAGAGCTCCAGAGAGAGAGGTAAAACTATATAGGTGATGTTTTTTGGTAATTAAAACCACAAACAATGGATAGCAAATAAAACACAGGAAAGGTGTAAAATATAGGGCCTTTAAAGCATCCTGTTGAGATCCAGCTTTTAGGCTCCATTTAGGTATCCTGCATTAAAAACAACCATATTAAAGCTTTTTTTATGATATGATAAGGCTTTCTGTGTTTTTTCCACTGTACATCTTTTCTCACTGATGCTCAGTGCCTTGAACTGTCCTGACCTGAGACCTAACACATCATGAGCTGCTGAGGGAGAATTCCCAGTGTGTGTGTGCGCGGAGCGAGAGTTCCTCCGAAGCAGAGGATTTTCTATAAATCACAGGCCAGTCCAATTGGCTATGGATTGAGTTGCAGCGGGGAGAGACAGCTCCCTGGGAATAGCAGTGTCTCTGTTGAAGTCATTCCAAGATGGGTAATATGATCCTATGCCGCCAGGAATAAAGGAAGGGAAGAGAAAAGGAGGGGGGAAAAAAATCAGATTGCTTCGGCCATAAAGAGGAGTAATCTCCAGCAGGGTCTAGACACATCACCCATCACACTGGACTGTAATGTATTATAGTCTCACAGGCAGATGATGTTACAGATGGTGGGCCTAACTTTTTGGTTGTTCTAAACCAGCTTTGTCTCAATCATTTTTTTTAATTGATACAGAAGAAAGAAGATCCACAGGCTATGAAGACCCCTCACTCTTTATGCAAATAGAAGCTTAGATTTTTTTGGGGCCACATTTTTTATAGAGATAAAAAAAAAATATGGTCAGCATTAAAAGTTAAGTAGCTGCTTGTCTCACGGCCAGGATATTTTTTAGTGCATGCAAATGTAATCAAGAAGATGCAACACAACAAAACCACCTGGCTGAGGCTCCTTTGATGAAGACTGAACCACAAGTATCCCGCAGGCGTAAACTGTATGCTTGAGCGAGATGAAGCTCAACCACTTCAACTGAAAATCCAGCAGAGCATCTTCCCAACATCCAATCCCAACATGTGACCAAATGGAAAGTTTATTTACTTTGTGCTTGACGGTTGATGGTAGCATAGAAACACCTAAGAAATAACACCTGGACAACAGCATACTAAGGCTTTTATTCTGCATTGTTGGGGTGTATAAAGGGCTCAGAGAGGCAGTTAAGTCTAAAAAAAAACAGCCCGGTTTCTTCAATCTGAATGCAAATAATTTAAGTCTATACTTTGTAGGGAGGTGACTTCAATATAATACCACTTTATTTTATTTTATAAGGTGATTTTTGGCTTTGGGCTAGGTTGATGGCTAGATAATTTGTTGGCAAAAAGTTGCAAAAGTAGAAAGAGAGCACTGATCGAGGCCAACATCACAGCGGGCATCTTAGCCAGAGACTTCTACTGTTCAGGTCAGACACTTTCATCCTATTTAATCGTACTAATCGCATTTTTAGCGCCACGTTGGGCATCTTAACCGCCTATTTTAGTGTCATTTCGGGCATCTCAACTGTACATTCTTATCTTCACATCATGTCACACAAGCAGAGATTTTTAGTGTCACATTGAAGCATTTTGACTGCATTTTACAGTTTTAACCCAAACTATGATGTCTTTTGTGCCTATACGAAAAGGTTAAAAATGGACTTTGGCGTCCTTTGCGTGCAATTTAAACGTGTAAAGTTGTGTTATTTGTACGCAGATTGTGTGATCAGGTTACAAAAAATGGTTTAATGTTATACCTCTAATCAAAGCTGCAGCAAAATCACGATTCAGTTGGATGAACTCACCTGCCGCTGATAAAACAGCAACAATGGAACTGCCATGTTCAGCGTTAAACCCTTGGCTAGTCATGTTTCTCTTAAATAAACTAGCTGATTAATGAACCTGAATATCATGGGCTAATGTTGTAGCTCAGTGGAGAGCAGTACTCCATGCTTCTCTATGAAATATTGACAGCGGTTAAGAACTGAGCATTTCAACCAGGAAATGAATGTCATAAAGTTTAAGGAAGAGCTAGAAACTGATGGCAAGGCAGCTAACACCGTTAACACCCTTTTTTTTGAGTTTCCTGTACCTTTAAAAGGCTACAACTGGTCTCCAGCTGTTTTTGTACAGGCATCAGAAGTACACAGCCTGTCTGAAACTTGAGGTTACATTGGCTAAACACATTCACAGTCTACAATCCTGATTTGCAAACCCTCTTTCATTTGAGGCTTTTTTTAAATATCTAGAGTGTTTATGGACTAACAAGTCATGAAAAAAATGTCCTTTAAGTGTAAGCACTCTCCCCCCCAAACCACCTCAAGCTTAATTAACATGCGGAGTGCAATGTGACAGAATTGGCTGCCCTCAATCTGCCTGAGCCACCTTCAGCTTTAGGCAGCTGAGACCTGCAGGCTGCAGGCTTCAATAAATGTCGCAGGAGAAGATGATCACAACTCAAATTAAGTTACGCACTAAGCTCGAAGGGCTTACATAAACATGTGATGGAAATATCAAACAACGGCCAACTGAGGGGAATGGACGGGAGAGAAAGTACGGTTAAAAAATTCAAAAAACAAACAAATTCTAATGTGATTCAAGCACCAGTTGAATTAGCGCAATTAGGTGAATAACTTGTCCAGATGTTGAATTTTCATTGATGACTGAACACTGCATATATACAATAAATCATCATCCTCCCCCTCTGTTTTTTTTTCCACACAGAGCCGCTTAGTGAATAAGAGTTAAACCCAAAGTAAAACGCAGGTGGCAGAAGTAGCCTAAACAACAAGCACTGCAGGAACCAAGGGCATGTGGGCTATAGAGCTGCTGGGGTAGTGGGCGGGAGGGGGATGACAGACTGCTGTTCAACTCCATTAGCTGCTATGTGAGAGGGGTGCATCTAGCAGCACACGACCTGTGAAGAATCTTAGATCTCACTCTATCTTGGAATGGGGATTGCCGCATTAATTCTAGGAAACTGTAATCTCTCAACCAAATCAAATTACTCTCATTAAGCGCAAGAAGAAAACTGCCTCTGTAATAAGTATGTATAAAAAGTATTTATTACCAATAATCACCTCTTTAATATGAGCTAGCTTACAACGGCTTTTATTTTTGCTGATTAAGTTTAAAAATGGGGAAACAAGGAAGGGCACATGCTCACGGACGCGTACACACACCATTTCAAACACACAAACACGCACGCACACACTAATACACAGCTCATGGAGTTTATGAGAGCAGTTGATACAGTGATTAAAGGGGAGGGTAGAGGGATACAGTGCTTGAGGGCCTTGGGAGAGGACGTGCCTCACCTAGTCATAAAAACACACCTCTGTCTTTAAGCCAGCACCAGAATCGCTCTCAGTGGGTTCACTTGGAGGTGAATCACTAAAGAATTTACATGCAAAGTAGCACATGTCATCACCCAGACTATGCGCTCGCACACATATCGTCGCGCTGTAACTTGGCATAGACTCGCTGACCGCCACATATTTTGCACCGCTTCGTAAGGTTGACGGCCTGACCCTGGGGGTGGGGGCAGGGGGGGTGGGCGCTCTCAAATCGGCGCTATTTCTGAAATATACACACAGCTGTTGCGGACTTCTTTTTTTTCCCCCTCAATTTGCATAATTTGTGTATTTACAAGCCTAAAAACCATTCCACCAAACAGCCAACAGTATGTTAATGTTATGGATGTGTGATTTTTAAACAGTAAATAAAGCAAAATAACTTTGCAGCCATAACGACTCTGGTGGGAGGTGAAGTCTTTGCTCCTCTTCCAGGATATGACATCATTCCACAAAAGTACAAGCTGCCAAGTATAATTGCCTTGCTGGTAAATGGAAGAGACACAGATTTTTCTCCCTCCCTGTTTAAGGCAAGCTTCTAGTATTTGAATCTTTATTCACACGACCAATTAATCACATCATACACAAGCTAAAAGACAAAAAAAAAAAAAAAAAACACATCAGAATGGATGATGAAAAACGATTTCGCCTCTACAAAATCAATTAGGACTGGGGGTCAGTGGGTCTTTCATTTACTGGTTCAGCATAATTACCTGTTTTTCTTCCCCTCATTTACTCCTTTATTCATGTGGGACACCGATGTCCCCGCGAACCAAACTAACACACTTCTTCTTTTTTTTTTGTGTGCGATTATTCAAATTAAACATCGATTCCTGAGAGAAAATGTCCGTAAAAAACTACGATGCGCCGACGCTAATGTGCTCCAAAAACAAACTCTCCCTGAAGCCAAATGAGGGAATTCTATTAGATGTCAGCCTACATACTGTAAATTTCAATTTGTACTTGGCCAATCAGGTTATAAATAAAAAATAAAAAGATTAAAAAAAAAAAAAAAATTACAGAATCGAATTACAAATCGCTTTTTGATCTGATGGAATATGAATTATGATGAAAATATGCTCAACTAAGCGTACCTATGCCTCCATCTGATACGAGTGCTTGGCAAAGAGGATAGGTTACAGCAGAACTGTTGCCCTGTGGCTACAAATCACTGCTGGTGTTTCTTTGACTGTCTATCAAAGAGTCTGCATCCACTCCTGTCTGTCCTGTCTGCTATGATTCATAGTGGTAGATGGGGGGGTCGAGATAGAAAGCGGGAGGATCATAGCTGACTGTAGATGTTCTTTCTCCTCTTTTGAAGAAAGCTGTAAAGACATTTATAAACTGAATCGCTCCTGTGTAAAGCGAAAAAGGTGTGGGTCTTTTAATAGACAGAAGCATTTATCATGTTTAACACATAAAAGCAGACTCAGTTAGTCCGCCTGCAGAATATCAAATTAACACTTTGTAAACATCCACCCATAAAGATAATTATTTTGATTGCGAGACTCTTGTGAGGCTTTTCTTTTTCCCCTCCTCAACATCTGGTTAAAATATGGGGCGAGCGCTGGCTTCCTGGCTCCAGCTCAGGTGGTTAAAATAGACTGCACACATGCACACATACACATAAATAGAGTGGTGGGTAACTTTAATTTTTTTTCCCCCCTCTTCTGGTTTACTTTTTTTTTTTTTTTTCATTCGGTGGCGAGTCAGCGAAAAAAGGCAAGAGCTGTGGCTCCCCACATCGCACCTGCCAGGAAGTGATCCTTTTCTCTCCAGCCAGAGAGGCTGCTGGGATATGCCAGGACATGCAGCTGTGGCGTGTGTTTAAAAGCTTGATGCTCCTACAGGCAGGGCATTGGTGAGGTACAGAGGCGCACATGGCAGTTTTTTTTTTTCATTCATGAGTTATACAGCCAGTAAAGACTTGGAATTACCTGCAGTGGTGATCCAAAGCAAATATGGGCCAGGCCAAAATGCTCAATTTAAGGAAGAATCATCACTTAGCTTCAATGGTAAAAAAGGAACTATTTCAGAACCATTTTCCTCACATTGGTTTTGTTATATTTCCTTATGTTCCTGGTCCTGTAGCGCTGCGGTTCTTAAACCTTTCACGTCAAGGACCCATAAACTCACACAAATTAGACCACGGACCCCCATCTGGTAAGATTTTCGGTTTAAGATGTTTTATTACACAAAGTGTATAAAACCCATGACCTAAATATTTATATAGTCTGACTTAGTGCTACTTAAAGATGGAATTATAGTAGAAGTAAATTATTCCTCTTTTTTGCCAGGGACCCCCTGGAACCACTTCAACGACCCCTGGGGGTCCCTGGACCCCACTTTGAGAACCGTTGGTGTAGAGCAACGCCAGATGGAGAAGAGCCTCAAGAGTGGAGCAAAGCACATGAGACTGTGATAATTGACCAAGATGCTGCTACCACTGAGTCCCCCTGTCCCCCTCACCTCCAAATCCCAGTGGCCCGGTTTTCAATTTAACACAGGACTTGACCAGATTTCACTCACTGCAAGGCTAAGGCACATCTTTGACACTTTTACATTAGAAGCACTGCTTTCTACTGATTAAAAAACCTTTCCCTCTGTCTCTCTCTCCCTCTTTCTCTCTCTCTCTCACTCCCGCTGTATGGTGAGAGTAATGTGAGAAGGGTGTCCATTTCCTGTCCCTCCTTTCCCTCCAAATCAACCACAAATAACTCACAGCCTCCTTGCGCCTATCTTGATTTCACTCCTGAAGATAAGGACACCATTTATTGTTTTCATTGAGCTCGAGTGCTAAGACAGAGAGCGACCAAATTACTCTCAGATCGAGATAAATACACCACAAAATCGCTAATTCAATCCGTCTTCGATGCCGGTACTGTTTTTTTTTTTGATGTTTTTTTTTTTGAAGTTAGGGAAAATATCAAAAAGATCACACTGTGAAACCGGAGTCTGGCTGCGCGATACCGGCAAGAGACCTCATCAAATTGAGAGGAAAAGCTAACTGTAACTCGAGTCTGAATTCCCTCTGGAGAAGCAGAGAGCTGGTACAATATGTCTATGTATTAAATGTGGAATGTGCTTTTGTTTGTATCCGATTGAAAAATGGACTGATAGAGGGATGGATGTGTCTCAGTTTGGGCACTTGGACATTCATGACACACACACACAAAAAAAAGAGAGCGTGCAATGAATTCACAGGATGTGTGGTGGAGTAGCGGCGCTGCCCCAGGTAGCGGTGGAGGGTAGTGAGGGGCTGAGGAGTGGAGAGTATTTACTGATGTGGTTATCTTGTCCTGTGACAGGCAGGATCACTCAATCAGCCCGGCGATGGCTGGGCTCAGGCAGGCATTACACGCACATCCCTATACTTCTGGGGGAGGAGGCGTCAGCCAAGCCAAATCTGATCAACAAATGCAGTTCCCCTGTGCCACAGCTATCTGAGATGAAGATGATATTATGTGGAAGTGAGCAAAGTGATGGAGACAGCACAAGAGAGGAGGGAGAGAGGGAAGGTGGGGTGGGGTGTGGTGTGGTGTGGTGGGGGCACAGAAAGAGAGAGAGAGAGAGAAAAGGAGACAGACCTGAAGGTGGGACCTCCTTTAAGGCTCGGCTTTCTTAAAGGAGAAGTGTCTCTCTACTGGAAAGCGAGGCGATAACAAGCTGGTGTATTTTAATAAGAACCGTGCGCCTCGCAACACTCCCTTTACCAGATCAAAGAGGCAAGCATTTATATGCTGGAGACGCTCTCACATTAATTATCAAAAACTTGAATTAAAAAATAAAAACTTGTCTGTCCGGTAGAGTTACATACCAATTAAAAACACAATCCTGGCAGAGTCCGACTGACATTTCTAATGATTCCTTCTAAAAATTACTGACATGTACATGTTATTAAAAGGTTAGAGAAATTTGCATTTAGCAATGAGGAAAAGTAAATATAGTGTTGAGTGTGCAGATAAGAGCTCAGTAATTAGCAGTAGGCATTGCAGTGGTGGAAAACATTTGAAGAATAAACCTGGACTAGTTTGCTTCTTTCCCTGTTGCCCTACAGATATTTTACATTATTCAATCCAAAATACCATCTTTCTGATTCTAACTTTTCTTTTGCATGTTAATGTTTAATAAGAGCCCTTGGCTATCTATGGGCACAATTATTAGATATCCGCAGAGAGAAATTGAAAAATTAATCATACTCTCAATTTTGTACTTCTCTGATCCATTGGAAATGGCTCTAAGAGCTGTGGCTTCTCCCCTGTCACCGGCTCCATCTAAACACAATCAATCTGTTGCCAGAGACGGGTTGCTTGTGCAAGGAAGACAATTGCATCAATACAGTAATTAACTGATTATTCATATGTTGGCACTTGTCCTGATGCATCAAAACACTGATAAGCCTGTTGCAAACACTGATGATAACAGAAATGTTTCTCTCCGGCGTGACATAGGAATATATGTGACTAATTACCAAAAAATATGACGCCAACCGGTAATAGGACGTTGTGTGAAATAAGTGCAGGCAGTGGAGAAGTGTTTCTATCTCTTGGCCTTCAGCATATATGCTGCTAGAGGGCATATTACCACGCTAACACACTTGAATTACATATAGTGACATAGTAGGATGCACAACTACTGACAACACATACAAAATTGCTTACACTGGGTGTCTTATACAGTTATACGTCCACACAACTAAATTATCCATGCGTAGGCCCTGTAGGTTTTCAATAATCCTTGTTTTGGCCCCTGCCATTACTCTATATGCAGTCTATGCTAATATAACGTAGCGAGTATAAAATATGCTAATGTTCAGACAAAACCGCATTAACTTCCAGTTGACAGAGGGATTTATTCACACGCTATCAAGTTTCTGAGTGGCAATTTTAGTTTTTGAAATACATAATCAGGTTTTATGTTGAATAATGGTTAACCGAAATTTCAGCGCTGCTTAAATACTGTTGTGAAAGATTGATTTTGAGCTTCAGTACCTTTGAAATATTTACAAAGTTGAACAATTTGCAACTATTCCTAAAAGCACTGCCACTGATATGATAGTTAGCATTTGGGGAGAGGAGGGTGACGAGGGTTGCCTTAAAGCTAAATCATCCAGCATGTCCTTTAGTGGGTGGCTGTTACTAGTTAAAAGTTATCATTTACTAATGAGACAAATGTATAACTGAAGCTGTACTCTTCACATGTGTGAGGAACACTTGCAAAAACTAACATAGATTATCTTCCTAAACATCTATATATATATAATAGTGCAACATGTGTTACACGGTAGCATTAGGAAGCTTACTGTGGCCAAATTCATTTAGGATAATAGACATGCAAATCATTTATACAATTGGGTGTCATAACATTTATAACTCAATTCAAGCAAAAGTTTCACCTACATTGTTATAGAGCACAGACAGGCCATCTGCAAGCACTACATGAATATACACTGAGCGTGCACTGTTAGCACTTGATACTGATAGCACTGATAACTCACTACTGATTATTATGAAGTATGTAGGCAGTCTGTTTTTTGACACTGGACAGTAGCAGTGAAATCAAAGTCAAATAGCTGACTAATACTGCAGTAATATCAAACAGTTGACCACGTCTTGGACTAAATCCCAGTCCACCTAAACCCGCTTGATAAATTGTTGCCAGAAGTGAAATGTATAACTAACACATCGGAACACGTGTTGCTGCCGCGCTGTCCAAGTGGAGCTTGTGTTTGGTTTTGTTTCCCACTCTATCAAAGTATATTACATTAAATTTAGACGCTGCCATCTGAGAGACATTACTCGTATTTTGTGTGTCTGTGATGGATCTTGTGTGCTCTCCATCAGCCTCCCAGTACACTCTTGTTGGACTTACTCAATTTCCCCTTTCCATGCTTCAAACCCACTCCCCCCACAACTCCCCCCTCCGCCAACCAACCTCATCCCACCCACATACATACGCACAACCCCCGGCCCGAATGCCCTCCTCCTTAAACAACTCTTTCTTTAACATCTGCCCAGAAGCAGCACTGCTGCCTTTTGTCCACTCACTGTCTCCTAAGGCATGTCATCCAGCTCTAATCAAGCAGAAAATGGTCATAAATATTTCTTTCTGCTAGATTTCACATTCACATTTCACGCAGGGACATGATATTTTCCCCCCTACCTCCAGGGAGTACCTAATGCAAAAAACAGTTACTTATATTCAAGGCTCATGTTCCTTCAGTCAAATGCAGAACATATTCCCCCATTTGCACGGTGAAAAAAACACAAGAAAAAGGGGGGGGGGGAAAGGAGAAGAGAGGAGGGGGTAGACATAAAGGACTGTCTTATTTTCTGTGCCATTTGCCGGCTAGTACTTTCACAGCCATCCCATTACATCATGTCAAAGATTGTAAACAAGCAAATAACAACAGCGCATCAGAGACCACAGCGAGGGAGCGGCACACATTGTCCTGCTCCGGAGGTCTCTCTGCCGCCAGCTGAGGAGGGGAAAAACATTTGTTTTTATTGTCCATTTAAATAATATATATATCTTTGTACAGAGGAGAGAGAAAAAAAAAAGGTTGCAGGAGGATTTATATGACCCATTGTCTCTGGCCTGGCTAAGTATTTATGGCACATGTCATTCACAGGATGCGGGAGGTACCATCACTATTATTTATGACGAGACATCCCATCATGGCATATCATTCTCTAAATGGTATACAGCTATTCACCAGTGAATACCGACCTGTGCTATTTTTCTCTCAAATAGAGGCCATGTCACTGCTGAACGTGGGGGGTGGGGGGGTGGGGGTGGTTGTTATTAATCACTGATACATACTTTGATGGGTGAATACATGTCAAACAATCAAATTTACTCAAAGAGACCTATACATGGTGTAGCTGTCCGTGCATATTTACTTCAATGAAGGCTCATTTGATCGTCGTCATCGGTCATTTATCATATTCCACCTCGTGTGCCAAAAACAGAGCTGTCCTTTTTTTCTTTCTGTGTAATAGGAAAAAGGGACCTACACTGTACACTTGTGTTTGTTTTACACATAGCTGAAATGCTAACACTATTTTAACACTGTTGCACTCAGTTTAAGTCAGTAGTAAATTATTTTGTAGTGTTGCCAATGACATCTCTACAAAAGGTGCATATCTCATTGGTTGCTTTACAGTACAGTTCAGATGGGCTAAGGGAAGCCAAACAAACAATCTGTCAAAGCCCATGATGTATTTTACATATATGGCTCATTTCCAGCTCAATATAGCAAAAATGTACAGAATCATAGAGTTAAATATGTAGTTTCACACTGTATCTTGATGTTTTAAGTGAATATCATTGCTTTTGACAGCAGGAAATAATACTTCATTGACCACCCAAGTCGAGAATTGCTGTAGGTCCCTCTGTCAGTTTATTTAAAGTTACACTACAAATCTTAAAGCTCAGTTTCATTTGTTCCAGGCGGATTATTGTTTGTTTCTTTTCTTCTAAATAAACACACTGGTGTTAATACTGCTTTTCATTTTGCCTGACATGGTTTTAATCACAATAACCACATTAATCACAATAACATAAATGAAAATACAGCAGGACTAAGATCGGTCGGTAAAAAACAAATCTCTCTGCTCTCTTGTCTTTTCAAGCCCTCCCCCTCTCATCCCTGTTTCACCCTATCATTCAGATCACCTGTTTAAATCTAGTCTTTCAATTTAAGTCATTTCTGAATTGAGACAGAGCGGTCAGACGTGTCTCAGGTTGCTCTAAGGACCAATATCTGCAGGCTGTGGCAAACAGGCATTTTGCTACCATCACCTGGCTCCCCTCAGAACCACAGCACTCTCTTCCCCCTTCTGTCACCCAGCCTGCCTGAGCTTGCAAGCTGATGCTGAGGATGAACACTGATGTCTATTACCCACATTGTGCCAAGACATAATGAATAAGATATAAAAGCCAGCCTCGCTACAGGGTTTTCACATTAGCCTGGCTGTGTAGGTGACGCCCTCTATGCATACATGTATACAAGCAAGTGCACATGCTTCCATGTGTCATGAATGCACATGCACACACCTTTACCCAAACACACACACACACACACACACACACACACACACACACATGCGCATACACATCACACACACATCAACAGAGTCAGGCATTTCTACCTTTGTCGCTCCTCACATGTGCACCCAAAAGATGCCTTAATCTGCAACCAGGATGAGGGCTTATTGAAACAAATAAGTGTTTTAAGAGGAGACGGTCCCGGTTTCAATTTCAATAGCTCATTTAACCCTTATCTGCCCAAATCCTTAGGGTCCATTCTATGTTAATTGGATCTACATTGCACTAGCATTGGGGGTGTTAACAAGCACAGCCTATGAATATTAATTACCCTGAAGTTTTCTGCACAGGAAAGACTTCACTGATACATATTAATTCTATGAAGTTTTTAAAGTAGTGCTCTCATTAAAAATGAATAGGCCCTGCGCTTGAATGTTTTCCCAAGAGGAATTGTGCATCCTTAAGTCTACCCCTAATAAATTGGGTCAAATTGGCTATCCTTTAAAGAATAGCTTCTTTCCTAAAATGGCATTATTATTCAACTCAATGTAAACATTCCAATGGGGTGAAGAAAGGGTTTTGTTGAAACAGTGTTTTGACAATGGCTATTAAAGCCAGTCATGTCTGAGCGTGTACTTTCCCAACAACTGTCTCCCGAGGCCCTGTTAAAACGGTTACTTATTTACAACGCTAAACACACAAGTTGTTCAGCTAAACAGCGCAAAATTACTCTCTGTGTGACTGTGTGTGCATAAGTGAGGATTTGTGCGTGGAGTTTTGATGTGGAGCGTTCAGGAGCACAGTTGTTGGCACTACTTTAAATAAAACATTGAGGATGCATTAGTCCTCCGGCTAGTCGAGGCCTCTCTCTGAGCTATTTAATACTGAACTGACGCAGACATGTTTCCCTCTGTCTGCCTCCAGCCAGCTGCTTGAGACACCTGCTCAAAGTTTAGAGTTGCCCACTTCAGCATAAACCGTGGTCATCAAAGACCATCCGGGCGCCACACAATGAGAGCCACTTCACTCTTCCTAATGATACCAGCATACATTCGCATCATTCACATGGGAGGCATTTGTACGCACGTCCTTGAGAGGCTTCTTCGTGCACACGTTCTCTAGAGGGATATACGCTATATGAAGCTTTATAGAACAGAGGATGTACTATTACACACACACACACACACACACACACACACACACACACACACACACACACACAAAGACACACACATTAAACCAGGTTAAGACAGGAAATCAGGTGAATGTGTTATATCCACTGCAATTATTCTAAAAACCCGGTTAAAAAGCAGTTGGTCAGTAGTCTGAAGCACCACATGCATTTCAGATATATTATATCTAGAGTCTGCTCAGTGGTGTGATGCTGGAGCTTTAAGAGGTTTGTTTGTTTAGTTGGAGCATTTGGATTGATGGTTCAGTGAGTGGACAGGCTCAGCAGTGAGTGAGCACGGGTTTTTTTCACACTGTGCCCATATGCTTGATTTTTTTTTTTTTTTTTTTACAAACAGCCTAAGGCTTAGCTGTCCTGGGATAACGCCATGCAAATATGTGCTCTGAACCCTTATGAAAACTGGTTATGGATTGGCTAAATGATCAGAAATAGTTGTTTACTTGTATCTAATGTTGTCAGAAGAGCATAAAACTGCAACATGAGAGTTTGAATGCAGCAGTGCAGGAATTATGTTAGGTTTGAGTTAATAAGTAACATTTATGAGCTATGATAAAATGTTTGTTCAGACAGAGATAATTCAAAGAAAACAAACTCAATGAACTGGCTGCACTGAAGCACAACTACATGTTGGCTGTAATGCAAAGTAGGTTTTTGTTTGCGACCAAAAAAGGAGGAAAGTATTTAAGAGAGTTTCTTTTATTAGTTTGACGTTTCTGTACTGATTTTGATCTTTACAAACAACTCTTAGACTAACAACAACCGGGAATTCATATTTTATCTGCTTAGTTGTGGTCGTAAAGGGCCAGTGTGTAAGATTTAGTAACATTTAGAGGTCAGGTTGCAGACCACCACCTTCCAAGCACACAGGAGAACCTACAGTGGCCATTAAACTCGCGAAACATGTGGGAGGCCCTCTATCTATAGAGCCACTGTTTTGTTTGTACATTCTGGGCTACTGTAGAAACATGGCAGTTCAACATGGCAGCATCTGTGTATAAAGGGCTCATTCTGAGTCAATGAAAACACAATTTTTATACACTAATTAAAACATACTTGTGAATATTATATTCCATTTCAGCTAGATGCCACTAAATACTACACACTGCACCTTTAAATCCTTAAAGGGGACCTTTTTAGCCAAATAGATAATTGTCAGATGTTAATGTTAAAAAAGGCCAATGTGTCAAATGATGATATAAATGTATGTAGGAGTAATCCCTGTGAGCAAAAAACACCGGCTGGTCTGAATGCTCAGTTTTCAACATTTCACCCAGAGCTGACCTCGGCTAGTGATGCATTTCTTTGTCAGGTCATCTGCTCCATGCATACGGCACCAGTTGATAGGACTCTACTCTGCTAACATTATAGCGTTTTTTCCATTGTTTTTTGGGTTGTCACGCCAAGCCATGACTCAATCAGGGAATTGTAAGTGTTTTTCCATTACACAGCAGGGTAAAGTAAAATAAGTAGTTAACCTGATGGAGGTGTGCTGGTCATGTGCAGCGCTTCATCAAATGTCATCATTATTACTGTGGCTGTTTCTGCTTGTACTAAACAAAGAGCTCCAAATAACTCCACATGTTGTTTCGACCATTTTTTTAGCGCCACTAGCCAAGCTCTGCCAATTCAGGGAGTGTGAGGGACATGTTTCACTTCCTGTAAATTCTTCACATTAAAAGTCTTTAGTCATTATAAAGCATATACATTGAAATAGTGAAGCAGGAAATGTTGGGTTTTCATCAGCAGTAACTTAACACGACTCTGATACTGTATGTTCTGCCACTGCAAGCTTCTTGAAAGCTGGCCAATGAGAACACAGTGGGGGCCTTAAAGAGACAGGAGCTTAAACTGACTTTTAAGAGACAGAGGCTGAACTGAGGGGGCTGTTTAAAGGGCCAGTATATGATAAATAAGGAGCTTTTTGTCTTGACCTAATCAACCAAAGTCCATATCTGATTTGGTGTGTAAATTAAATCTTTACGGAAATTTAACCACTGACAATAGCTCCATCAAACCCATTTTTATCTTATGTGTAAGTAAATAAAGAAAGATTTAAATTCCCAACAGCAGCGACCATCACGTTACTGTAAAACGTCTGTAATAATCACATCTCTGAAACACACACTTTCTGTTTCTCTTCTTTTGTGCTGGGACGAGACAGGAGCTACAATGAGAGATGATTGAGTGAGCGTGAATGTGCATGTGTGTGTTCCCGTGTGTGTCCATTCTGATTACCACAATGTCAAACAACTCCTGGGATCCCCTCCTGCAGCCCACATAAGCAGGGTGTGTAAAAAAAAAAAAAAAAAAAAAAAAAAGGAAGTGGGCCCGAGCAACAGTCAACTATTTTAAACTATGGCTTCGGCACACATGCAACCTGTGCTTCATCTCTTCCCAGTCGGGAGAGCGGCGGCTGGAGGTAGACTCAACAAAATGGATGAGTTCATAGGTTGGCTGTCTTGGAAGGCATCCATATGACAAAGGAGAGGTGCTGGGTGGTTTACCTCCCAAAAAACCTGACTAACAAAACCTGGGTGACGAACGGATTTGAAAAGTTGCACCTAGACTAAACAGATTTTTTCTTCTGATAATAATAATAAAATAAAAAAAGAGGATGCATGCAACTGTGTTAAATAAAGAATACGATTCGAGTGAGAGCAGCTTAACCCTGAGCAAAAACAGTCCTGATGTTTTCAAAGACACAAGCTGTGTTTTTTTATCCCCCTTTCATAATTATTTCCCCTTTTTTTTTCAACATAGCGGCACATCACTGTTCCAATTTTCACCTCCATCTGTGTGATTATTAATCAGATCACACATCAATTGCCAGAACCAGCAAAGAAATTCAGCCTGTAATAAAACTGTCATGTGCTGTGGTATAAAGACAGATGTTGCCAGTTGTGTGATAACATAATTAAACTGTTCTGTGAGGGATTCCATAAAATTATTCAAATTGGACGAGCACTATCATTTTACCAATAAAGCAATTTAGGGCAATATGCAGTGTCATAACACTGTCTGTCTCCGCCAGATTTTCCAATAAGTTGGAGCCTGTGCTTGGCCTCCTGTGACAATATGAACAGTATACATAAAGATACTTGAGAGCTCCTAGAGATGGAGGAGGATGCATACAGCATCACTGTGGGGACACACACATCCTTTGAGAGCGATCCGCTCTGTGGATACAAACTTGTGGTTTTTGCATGTACATGTGCTGTATGGTGTAAAGGATTCACAGATGAGGAGTCTCAGAACGGAAGCACACATTCAGTAGGCTAATGCAACGCAGCTATTGGTCAGAAAGCACCCAGAGCAAAGAAGCCTTAATCACACATGTCAAATATTCAGCGCTGCAATGCACAGATATAGAATTCTGCAGTAAAGCAAATACAGAAGATACCAGCAGGAATATTTAAATCAAAAGAGCGGTGATAAGGCTGCTTCTTGTGAAACGCCATCACAGTGTATGTATTTCAATCCAGGCATTACCACTCTCTCCCTCTACCCCTCAGCTCTGCAGCAGAGTACATGCGATTTGTGAGATCTGAGGCAGTGAATGCCTCTCTGGCCTCATCTCTGAACCGATGTTGTTAACTCTGTCCGTCTGATCATTAGCCCATGATGCCGACTGGACGCCAGAAACCAGCGGGGCCCTACGCAGCTAGGTCTGGCCTGCGGACCTCTATTCTATCTGAGAGTGTTTGTATGTGTACTGTGCATCTGTGTGTGTGCCTGCATGTGTGTGTGTACCTGTCTGAGTGTACTGTGATAGCAAGGCTTATCATCTAGCACTTCCCCCTGAAGCTTGGCAGGACAGAGCTCGGTGACAGTGGCTAAGACGTGCATTTCCACCTTCTCAAGCATCCACAAGGGACCGTGTAAGCCTTGCATTATGCAAACAGGAAACCTGTGCCTGCTCAGCTCTTTCTGTGGCCACTGTTATGCGTGTCACTCTCTCCTCTCTGTATACACGCAACATTATGGACACTTCAGCCATGCAGGGAGGAAGAAGAAGAAAAAGAAGAAAAAAAACTCATAATTGGCCGGGCTTATCTTAAGATATGCAACAACGCTTTGTTTGACAAAGCAAGCCGCGTGGATATGCGTGCAATAAAAGAAAAGCAATTATTCATCCCAAGCTTTATTTCTTCTTTTATGATATTGTTGGGGGTATACTTGTACAGTATCTCTGTGAGGAAGAGACAAGCTGATACTTTAGAAATCGCTCTAACTTGATTTAAAGGGCTCTTCTAAAAGACAGGATATTAATATTTAATGGTCTACAGTTGTATCAGTTGAACCAAATTTCAAGCGGAGGAATTTGCTCGCACAGTTAAAACATGTGAGATGTTATAAATACATTACAGGAACTGACCATACATCACAGGAAATATATGTGAGGTCCTGAAAAACAGCAGGCCCCAAAATCTGACACAAACTCCCTAACACCCTCATGGTTATGGGCTTGTTTACTTGACAACCGCAACTGTAGATGCAGGCCTTGACACAACACAACTTCCTGTTGCAACAAAAGAGAAAAAAAACATTTAAATCAGAAATCACAAAACAGGTTATTGCACAAGCACGACTCTTTCATACTATTGTTTTTGTTTTATTTTATCTCCTATTGTATTTTCACTTCCTCATGAGGACGGCGTTAAAACCACAGCTTCTGCAATGCAAACAAATAGCACAGACACAATAAATATATTCAGATTTTAGAAGGGGGGGGCGGGGGGCGTTGCGGGGGAGAAACCCATACAGTTTGTGTTATGGAAAAACAAAAGTGTAAAGATGCTCATATATTATACACGAGCAGCTGCAAACAAACTGAAACCATGTGAAAAAAGAGAGAGGCACTGTGAGAAAAAAACTTAAAGAAATGATAGCACACCCGACCGTTTAACCATTACAACACAAGACAACACCTTTACTTCCTCAAAAAGTCAAGTCTGCTTGATTTCCACAGAATCTTCGAAAGAAAGAGAAGCTTCTTTTTCTTCTTCTTTTTTTTCTCTCCACCTCCTCACTTCTTAACAAACAGTATTTGACTCACTAATAGAGATGCTTAAATCAAGCTTATGGTCCACTTCCCCCAAATCTGACTAGTCTACAAGATGAATTCCCCTGTCAGAATCAAGATGATCAAACAGATTACAATTATTTCATCCCCCATCTTTATTAATGAGGACTGTCTTTCATAGTTATGTCCCCTAATAAGAATAAATGATATGCCACTGCCAGGTTTGTTGTTCCTGCTCACTCAGGGGGACTCTCAAGACATTTGCACTTTAAGTCTGAGAAAGATTTTCGATTGATTCTCGCAACACCCCTAAAGAGGGTAATAGCATCTTGGATGTTTTGTGAAGAACAAAGGAAAAAAAAGGAAAAAAGAAAAAGGAACAGAAAGCTTCAGTGTGTCAGTTAGCCGTGTATTAGCGCAAACCGCAAATAAAACTTAAAAGAAAGACTGTGAAATGCCACAAAAGTAAAAAGTTATCAAGTAATTGAGCGAAGATCGTAATGCCCTGGGGACAATTAACATGGTTCATGGTGCATGAGTGAAAATCCCGGGTTAGTCTAATGGGAAAATAAAAAAAAAGAGTGCCTGTCTGCCTTCCCAGTAACACTACCCTGGTAAGTAGCCTATCAAAGCCCAGTGTCAGGAGCTGAGAGTGAGACATCTCGTCCTACGTCCCCAGCCATGCGCCATTTATCACACACAACAATTAATACGCCTTCCTCTTTTCAACTCTAACCGCAGGCCACAGAAATTAACCACTGGATTTGTTCAAAAGGCGTAAAGCAGGAAAAGTGCCGGGTATTTACCATTGTGGAAAGCAAAGGGCAGAAAATGTGAGCTGTAGTACACTGATTTGGGAAAAGAAAAGACAGAGGGTTTTGCTCTTTTTTTCCCCCCTTCTTTTAAATGCCAGGGCAGATCCTGGAGAGTAATACTTTTTTCTGGATGACTAGAAAACGGGGGACCCATGGTTGGACGACTGGCTCTATTCTAGCGAGGGAGGCTTTATTTCCATCCCTTCTTGGTGTCAAGTGCACATCCATGACACTTTTTTCTCTCTCTTTCTCTCTCTTTTTCTCTTTCATTCTCTCTCTCCGTCTCCCCTGCCTCACATTCATCAAAGTTGTAACCCTGTTGTCTTTGCAGAGCGAATCAGAATGTGCCCCTGGCAAAGAATGAAGGAAAAGTCAACAGGAATTAAGTTTCAGTGCAACTGTTTACTCAACTGTGGCCTGCAGTTATTGAAATTTTATCCATGGTTTTGTGTGACTACTGCAGTAATGAATTCAGTATGGCTGTGATTTTCTCACTGACGACATGCTCATTTTGAGCTGGAAAAATGGGTGGGAGGTGGGGTCTGAGACTGGGGTCTGGAGCTAGGGGAGTAGGGATAAAGAGCAAATCTGGAGAGGCCTAAAAGCCTAACACTGAGACTGAGGAGCAGGATGCACACTGACTGACACACCCTTTCTGCTTCATGATACGCCAACATTTTTTCATGTTTTTTTCCCAAATACTGTCCTACTTAATACCCTGAAAAATTAGATAAAGTACTGCAACTTGTTCCAAAGCACACACCATGTACTTCTACACTGATGACATCTACAGACATCACACGGCTTGTATGTTTGCTCCTTTCCCACATCTACAAATACACACAAATGATACAACAGAGGTAAATCATTTGAAAATATGTCTCATTTTAATGAGGAGGTTATATGTCTATGTAAGTGGTATATAAAGAAATAGCATTGGATCATAATGAGATATTGTTCATACCTCATGTTGTCAAAAATGAGATATGAATGAATTTGCTGGTTAAAATCAGGTTTTCACAGTGTCACAATATCATATCATCACAATGTCACAATGATTCTGCTGAAAGATGATAAAATGATAACGCCGCGTTATTGCTCGTCTCTATACGTTTCAGTGTTATATCCGCCCCTATGCTCCGTGCTGCAGCGTTGTTGCTCTGCCTGTACAAATGCTGATGGATGTGCTGTGACAAGAGACGGCGGCACGCGGCCTGCGCATCATCACCAAACAGCTCTCCTGACAACAAACCCGAGTCATCCCGTCGGATAGATCGAGATAGCAGAAGACACACTGATCTTTTCAATGTTGTTTCCTTAAACGCGCTGTCGTGTGCCACACATAACACTGACACCAACAGAAAGAGCTTGTCTGTTTGCCTCAAGTCGAAGACAGCGGAAAAAATTGTTTTGGGGCTCGGGCTGAACGTCAGCGGCCTCGCGTCTCTGCCTCTACCTCATTGGTCAACTGGAGCGGGAGTGTGGCATTAGTTGTGAGTGCGAGGCGTGTTTACAATGAGCCAGGGGACAACGCTGTCACCCTGTTGGGATGTCACGGTTTCTTAACTGTCTACAAAATCCTGTGGCACCTACACACTTAAAATATGTCAGAACACCGTGATGAATATTTTACCAAAATGCAGATGCTGCATGCTACGATAAACACAACCAAACACAATCACACAGAGAGAGAGAGAGCACTTCCCCTTCTTTAAATATTCAAAAAGTGCCTCAATATACATAAATAATAATAATAATGTGTTTATGTACTAGATGTACTTTGAGGTGGAATTAAATATTAAGGGGGCACTCTAAGAGGGAGATTGGGCCTGTTGTTGACATGGATTAATAAAGGTGAAGACAGGTGTGAAAGGGGAATGAGGGGGGGCAGGAGGGTCTACCTGGTGCTGCTGGAGATGCAGGAGGTCGGCGGCGGTCACCTCCATCGACGGCGTGGCACTCTTGGGTCGTCCTTCCCTAGACCCGCCTTCCACACTCGCACCTCCATTTTGATTGGCTGGTCCGTTGCTTGTCGCCTCCGTCCCAGATTCTTGCATCATGACTTAAAAAACCTGGGAGAAGACACAGAGAGAGAGAAAGGGGAGAAAACAGGGACAGAGAAGAGAGAGAGAAAGAGAGAGAGAGAGACGGGGTGAAACAGCTGTTAAAACACACAGCAATGAGGTCGCATTTCAACTTGGGGCCAAACTATAAACATCTGTCATATCCTTCCCACACAATTTCACTTTTATTGCAGGTTTCCCTGTTGGTTTGTGCTTCCTTGTGTCCTTGTTTGTTTGCTTGTAGCGCATGCAATGAGGCAAACACACACGCACAAACTCTCACAGACTGCTTTTCCACAGAGTAATGAACTACTCCTTTGTTTTGTCTTTTTTTTCCGGCGCAGATCCTTTGCAGATGACATGTCCGTACTGGGCCGGACAAAACCGGGAACGGGACTCAGGTTTTTGTTTGTGTTCTCCAATATAGGGGTGTACGTGATGGTGCGGTGGGGAGGGGAGGGGGGGGTCGGGGTCCGGCGCACATCGGAGAGAGAGGAACCCAACCTGAGTTGAGTGAGAGCAGAGGAGCCCAAGAAAACACTGGACCTCCAAAACAAAACACTTTCTATGGAAATGGATATATTTACTTGCATGGCTCCCAGAAGAACCACGGCTGAATGGCTTTTTAATGGGAAACAGGGCGACTGTGTGAGGCCTGCCAAAGGATCTCCATGAGAAACATCCAATCTGAGGCCGAGCGAAAACAGTCAAATCCTTCAGGGGTGCTCAATTAACACCAAAATACGGGTCTGAATATAAATAAACCCCATTGAGTTGTTGGGGGGGGGGGGGGAAATGTTGTCTTTCATAACTTAAATTAACTCAAAAGAATAACATACAAATACTGACAGTATGTATCATTGCATGTTTTTTTTCCCTTTATGTAAAAATATGACAATAGCAATCAGTATAAAATATGAAGACACAGCTACAGTATTTGCTTACATTTGACGTCCTCTGTTCTGCGTTTGGATATACAAAAGCCAGACAGACATGTCGTTTCCCCCCCACACACACACCACCCACCCTTCTGTCTCTCTGGGGATGAGTGCTACTGACACTGGTGCATATCTCTGCCTGTATTCCTCAAATCAGTGGAATGATTTACAGCTATTGTGCGTTGGTCGCAGGCCTCACTGGCGCAGCGCGTCTAGTCTCCCAATTCCAGGACGGTTAATGAAGCTGACCAAGTCAGGCAGAAGCGAATTAACTTGCCTGATTAATTATTTATATGAAGCAGAATAAATGCCTTTAAAACACAGGGCCTCATCATGAAAGAAGGTGAAAATGGAACTAAATGCAGATTTATGGTGTTGCGTTTAAGGCGTGTAATAGGAGGGCCAATGAGAGTTAATATGTGCTCAACTGCATGGGCACAGAGTCTCTGGAGACGCAGATCTAAACAAGATGCAGACACATACCCAGACACCGCAGGGACACACACACACTGACACATCTCTGACAGACAGGAAATTGAAGTTGACAACTTGTCACATAAGAATATTTACAGGGCATAGGTGATTTAATAATCCAGACATGGGATTATTTTTTTTTCCCAAGTTTCAGCTGAGCATCATCAGTAGCAGTTGTGGGGCAATAGGGAGCTTAAAAACAGAACCAGAATGCAAATCAGACCCAAAAGAGCGCTATGGTTTACATCTCCTCTGCTGTAAGAAGCCCTCCTTGCAAGAAGCATATCCGAGTGAGTCATCTGACACTGTGGCCTGTGCCGGTTCACTTGTGTGTCACAACGCCCCCACACTCAGGGGCCTGTCTGAGCAGCTTGGGCCCGGCCTACAGGCCCTGTGTTTCTGGGCTGGGGCTGGAGCCGCCCCCCCTCCTATCCCCAACCCCCCCTCCCTCCAGACAGATGTTGACCCGGCTCACCCCTCCAGTCTGGCAAAGCCTCCCTCCATAATGGGATTTTCTAAACAAGGAGTGAGCAAGAGGAATACTGTGGGATGGGATGCAGCCAGCCACAACTCCATCTACAGGCCTCTCTAGCACCAGCTCTCCTCCTGAAACACCAATTAGAAACACACATTCTCCAGCAAAATTAAATGCCATTTGAAATAAACCATGTGCTGACGTTATTCACCCCCACTTTTTTTTCAAATAAAAGACATTTTTCCACATGCAGAGAAAAAAAAAGACAGCCTGCTTTCTTTTCTTTTTTTTCCAATGCTACATAAAAGAAGGGGGGGAAGTAATGGCTATTATACATGCACTGTCATTCCATGCAAAATTTTCATAATTATAACAGAAAGGCGTAAATTTCCAAATGCATGGCATCTCCAAAAGTAATCAAGAGAATGAGCCGCGGGGCTATTTTAATGTATGCAAAACTAGTGACCCACAATAAAAGGAGAGAAAGGCTACAATGAATGCAAAGTAATGCGCGCATGCTTGGAACCGGCACTGATGAGGGGATGGCTAAAATTAACACCCAATTAATTTTCGAATTGACAAACAAATGAAACCCATAAATCTACTTTCTCATTAATTTCGCCACAGAATAATTCAAAGCTGCAATATCATGAGCGAAAAAACTGGAGGAAAAAAAAAACTGAAAATGGAAAATGGGCATTATCCATCATAAATATCAAGCAGATAGGAAAAAGGCCTTATTAGAGAGTTGGGCTGATAACGGTGTTAATCTGCCGAGCACTGAGGCAGGGACGCTCGTCATCAGCCAGGGCCAGGGCAGACTGGGGCCACGTGACTTGGCCCCCGCGTTTTTTTGTTGGTCTATCTATTTATTTTCACTTTGCTCAGGGGATCGCCTCGGCTGCGATGACTCAAAAAGCTCCCAAAGTTTTTTTTTCCGTCCCATTCCATTTATACAACGCGCGCATATTCAGCTGTAATTATGGGTCAAGTGTCCTGCTAAAAGGGGTGTAGTTACTGGGGTTAAGAACATATGTGTTCATGCTCCAAACACAAACATTTCAATATGAAACAATACACAAAGGCAGTCATGAGAAAGGGAGGGAAAAAAGGAAAAAAAAAACCCCTGCTTATTATTAATGGAGCATGTAAGCTTTTTTCTTTTTGAGTTGGAAAAAAGTAAAGAGTGAAAATGATGGAAATTCCAGGAGATCAAAACAAGACAACAACAGTTTGCACAAAAAGAACTGGCTGTGCTGGTGATTATTAGATGCCTGTCTGTTCTTTTGGGGGGGCGTATGGAGGGTGGTGGAGAGAGGGGAGGAGGAGGAGGAAGGGGGGGGGGGGGGTTGCTCACAAAACAAAACAAGTGTTTGGAACAAACACTGGATAATAAAAAAAGGTCAGAGTTTCTGTTTGTTTACAGTTGGTTTTGTTTTCCCTTCCTAGAACGTGGGGAGTACAGTACAAACAAAAGTCACATGTGTCTCCCACCTGACCAGACAGGTTGAAGGTTAAGAACAGCCGGCGGGGCCAGAGCTCATCAGTCCTGCTGCTGCTGCTGCTCCTCCTCCTCCTCTTCTTCCCTCTTCTCCCCTCCACCCCTCTTTTTTTTTTTTTTTGCTGGAAATCTAATGCCTGTCCCCCTGTCATGGTTGCCTGGAATTCAACAGCTCAAACAAGTCAGCAGTCGATTCAAGGTAGGGTCGGCCCCTACGCGCAGCTGTGCTTTGACCCTTCTCCGTGTTCTGTTTTTCTTTAATGCTCATGACAGTAAAGCCTCAGCGGCCACCTGCTTCAATTTCGCCGAGTTCTCACACAGCCCTTGTTTACACAAGCGCACAACAAAAGCACAACATTTCTTGCGCGAGAGATAAAGACGCACAAAAGGAGGAGACAATGGGGAGAGAGGTTCACTTTAGTGCTGTTTAGGTTCGGCTAGACAACACACGGGCCTGTACCAAAGGTGCAACAACGCAATGCTTTCTCAAGGTTTTCTTTTTTTTTGGGAGGTGGTGTGTTTTTGCTGTATTTTGGCTCCTGATGCTAGGGAGAAGTCACACAAGACAAGCACAAGCTGTATATTAAATAATCCATTATAACAGGCCTCATCACTGATAACAAACTACTCTGAGACATTTCTTGGATACATCCATTGGACGACAGACAGGAGAAATTGGGCTGGGTTCCAATAAGCTTTTCAAAACTAGTCCCATATCCTCCCACAGATGATCTGCAACAAACAACAAAAAAAAAACCAGGAGGCTCTGTTGTACAAAACCAGACCTATACCTCAATCAAGACTCAACCGATTCTCCGTCCACTCTGCTGCTGAAAGAGAGAGAAACTAACGGCGGGGATGACATTCTGCCAAAGGAGACTTCACAGTCAGACCAAACAACCGTGTAATCTTGTCAGCCACTTCAACCAAGACGCAGATAAGCAAAGCGTATCTCCAGACTACTGTGACAATATAGCACAGACGCACACGCACGCACACGCATGCATGCACACACACACACACACACACACACACACACACACACACACACACACATATACACCCTCCCTCCCTCCTCCTGCAAGTAATACCTACTGCCTTCATCATAAAAAAACAACAAAAAAAAGAAAACCACAACATCCTCGCACCGCACGAGATACACAGAAGTTCTCCTCAAACCTCGGGGTATGAGCAGACCACTCACACTGGCAAACAAAGCAGCTGTTTGTTTAATAAGTGATTGCTGCCATGGCTACAGTAAACAGGAGGAGCGGGGAGGAGGGGGGAGGGGGGGGGGTTGTGTTTATGAACAAACACATCTCCTTGCAGGAACCATTTAATATTAACCAGGTGGAATGATCAGCCGATTTTCCTAGGTGACACTCGGGGGCAGACGATAGTGTAAACAGGTTCTAGCAAGGGGTGGTGGTGGTGGTGATGGGGGGGGGGCTTTAGGGAATCAAGGTCGATTCAAATGCAGCTTTCGGCTAGAATAAACAGTGAGGCAGAAGTCAAGATAAACAAAAAAGTCATTCTTCTGACATTTGAAGACGCATTAAGCTGGTGTGTTGCAGCTGCTATAGCCAAACGCCGCCACTGCTGATGATGATGATGATGATGATGATGATGTGAATGCGAACAAGATGGGGTGGTGCAGTGTGGTTGACGAGGAGGCAGAGCGGTCTCCTATGGAAACGCACCATTGTCAAAGCAAAGCAAACACCCCGTGTGTTTCTTCCAGGCCCCAACAAACAGCTTCTCTTCGCAACAGCGCAGCGAGGAAACTTGTAAAAACATGTTAAACATTTACCTTGTTCAATTATTCAGTAACCAGCTTCGTGGAAATAACAAAAGGATGTCTGAGGACTCCAGGAGCTTTAACTCACAACATCAGGATACATTGTGGAAAAAACAACAACAACAACAACAACAACAATTTTAAAAAAAAGAAGAAAAAAACAGAAATGAATGGAGGAAGATGTTATCTCTCATACTGCTTTGATTACTTTATTTATGCATGGCTTAAACATTAAGATCATGAGGTAGCTAGGTCAAACGCTTTATTGTCCAAAACAACCGGTACAAAAAGATAAGCTAGATAATGTGGTGTGGGGACTTTAGAGCTGCACATCACGTTGAGCATGAATTTTTCATGCGTTCAACAACCTGCCATCTGCTGAGCTCCAGCCATCCAATAAGGCTTCCCTACCCAGAATCCATAGTTTTCTATCTCCACTCCCTCCCAAAGCAACTTTCCCATTTCCTGACTCTTTTTTTTTTTTTTTTGCTTTAGTCGTCCAAAACAGTTACCCCCATGTAGGAAAGAGGCATAAAATATGAGCAAGGGTGCCAAACACAATATTTATAACACATCGGGATGAGTGTGATAGGATTCTCAAGCATGAAATCTAGATCTAAACCTATTACTACACCGTCGCCAGGAGCAGAGGAGGCTCCACGTACAAGCGCTGGTGAGTATGATGATTCATACGAACGGCGAACCTATTATCACGCTACAAGCTCGGATAAATTAACAATAAGAAGGGTACTAGAAGGCGGACTCCAGCGGAGAAGCTGAGTAGATCGGTAATTTCGGAAAACACACAAAACAGTTAGTCTCCTTTGCATGGAGCCATCTGAGAAGCACCTCAGAGTAAAAAGTCCTGCTGTGCACAGACAATGACGGAATGTGCCAAAGTAAGGCAGGCCATGGTATTTTTAGTACAACTAGGGCCGATAGAGACTAAGTAAATAGAGAAGTCTAATGAGTTTAAATCTGGTTGTACATGAATGGAATAGTAATTCTGGGATGTGGAGCCTCTTTTAGGAGTGGCTTGCCACACATTTTCTCAGCGACTCTCCTTCATTCGACTTTGATAATCTCGCTCACATGTGGCTCATGCCCATTAACACTACGGCGAGAGGACAGACACCAGGAGACGAGAGGGGCCTCTTTTTCTGACCACAAGCACGAAGAGAAAAAAAAAAAGAAAAGAAAAAAAAAAAAGGCCAGGCATTCCTCATTCCTTCCCTCAAGCTCATCTTACCAATTAGACCTGTCAAACACCCGTACACCCCAAGAAAAACACAACTTCAGTCGTCTGTCAGCATCCGGTGGGATCTGCAAAAGCACTTATTGTTTTAGCATTAGTTAAAGTGTGTCATATATTTTTAATCATTTTTACTCGAATTCGTGTAAGGGCTGATCCCGCGAGTGTGGGAATGCAAACTTGTGGAGAGGAAATGTGTCAGATGCATTTTCCTGGGGAAAACCAAGGTTAGCCTTAACAAACTCGTCTAATTAATATTACGTGCCTATGCAAAGAAAGGACAATGTTATTAGAACTGCTGTCCTTTAAGGAGGGGGGGTCGGTCAACTCATTGGAGTGCAGGATTCTTCTGTGAGCTGACAATATGTAGCTTAATCATTTTTTTGGGGGAAATAGCTTTGCGGTTCTGTTAAATCTGTTAAATCGTGGAAACGGACTTGCGGTAAACCACGAGCTCTACACACAAAGTGAGCCGCTAATTACTGAGTTGAGTAAGTCATCAAGCGTGGTAGATTCATTTATTACCAGTTCTTTTCTCAGTAGTGTGCAATGATAACTGGAAGGAACTGTACCCCTGCTATTTAAATGAGTCAGATGGGGAAGGGGGGGGGGGGGGGGGTGTTAAATGTTTGTCTGCAGAAAAACACACAGCAGGTATAGGTCTCCCACCTCCCACCTCTTTGCTTCAGAGTCACTCTCACACATTGAGTTAAGCTATTGATTTTACACACACAATCATTAACCTTTACACACAAATAATGGCATGGAAATGTAAAGTCTATTTCACTCCTATAGTATCTATGATTGCTTAACATTTACTCAGCTTAGGCATTTGTAAAGACAATGGCAGTTCTTTATCGGGCATCTGATTCACTCTCCTTGGTATGGGAGTGGTCTTACCCCTAGTCTGACCCCTCCTATGGCTTCCGAAGAAGCAATACTTCCTCGGCGTGGCACCGAGGGTCGTTGGAGCCTAAGAAGCATGTTATTATTTTAAAAGCTTCCCGAGGAGAGAGAGAGAGAGGGAGAGGGAGAGGGAGAGGGAGAGAGAGAGAGAGAGACAGAGACAGAGACAGAGAGAGAGAGAGAGAGAGAGAGAGAGAGAGAGAGAGAGAGAGAGAGAGAGCGAGGGGACAGAGAGGGGTTAAAAAGGAAGGGAGTTTGTGCTTTTCCATTAAGCGGTTAAACTGAAGATAAAGGGCGAGGGGCTAAATGCCAAAAAGACCTTACATGAATTTCTGCTTTTTAATGGAATCAAGGTTTTAACAACTCTTTCTTTTTTTTTTTTTTTTTTTGGTTAAATACAGCCCTGTGTCAGAAGGATGCGTCCCACTCATAAAGCAGCACAATGACAATGTACAGTGGCACTAATACAAGGACATAGTTCATCATGACATTTTCTGCAATTCCCAACTGATTAGGGTCATTATGTTGGAGGCCTGATTTATGTTGTCATTTCCTCTCACCGATCCTGCATCAATGAATCTTAATGAATTGGTAAATAAGGGTGAAGATTACACTGTGTGACACTGCAACATTTCTCACCCTCAACGGCCAGAGATTTATGTAGCCAATTAGAGACTAACAGAGAAAATTGGCTGGCAGAAAAATAATATTCTTTATGGTTGCAAAATGGCGGAGCGGGTTCTCACTGAAGGGCGATTGTATTGTCGGTGTTAAAAAGTCCATAAACCTGCCCTAACCCACCCTTAAGAAAAGAGGGGGGGGGGGAGTGGGGGTTCTGTTTAAGAGCTGGGGGCCTTCAAGTTGAGACCAATGGCCATGCTTGTGTCTTCAGCCAAAGTCCTTAACATTCAGCGCGGTCCGTCTGACATGTTTGATCAGCATAAATACGCCCCCTGTATGACAAACATGTTTACCTTCTCACCGCAAACATCAGACAATCACACGCCACGAGGTGCTGCTTCTCTAATGAAGACACGGGAGCTTTTTTATCAAGGCCGGCCATGTCCCTCTGTCAGAAATATGCCTCTTTTATACAGACATCAAAAAACATTTGTACAAAGAAAAGGGAGACAAATTATTTGCTCTAAACATACAACCAGGAAATATTTTTTCAATTAGGATTTTGTATGTGTGTGTGTATGTGTGTGTGTGTGTGTGTGTGTGAATGAGGTGAAAAATCTTAGTTAAAAAACAGGAAAAAAATGCCCTTCATCTTCCTTTCAAAGCCAGAATATCAAAATGCAATCACCTCTTTGAAGGCATCTCTGATCGACTGATAGCAGAAGACATATACAATGTGATTATTAGAGGCTTTCTAACTATTCCCTGGTCCGTCGTTATTACAGCCGTGATAGTTTTGATTTCTCAGATGTAGATTAAGGCATGTTAAAGATGATTACGGCGAGGGACAACACTGTTTTTGTGTATCACTACAAAGCGTGGAGAAGCAAAAAAAAAAAAAAAGCCTGTCTGCTTATTAATACCAACTTCTTAAAAGAGCACTTAGAGTTATAATGAGAGGCCTTTATGTATTACATATTGTGACTCGATTTAGTGTGAGGAAGCGGCTCTCCACATCAAACAAGCTGGCCTGCTATTAGGCACAGGAGCTGAGGGATGCTGTGTGAAAAGGAGTGGAAAATTAAAGCTGAAGCAACGCAGGAAAGGGCTTAATTTACTGGCATGTACAGTATGCAAATGAGATTACTCTCAGCTTAACTGCATCATTTATGTCCATAATAACAGCATCATCATTACAGGGCTCAAATTAAATTACACTGTAATTAGCATATCAAAGTGATTGGTTAAAGTTTAAAACAAATACCCAATTTTGTTAATGAACATCTGTAATCACCGTGTAGACTCTCAGTGAAAACATCCAAAACAAATATGTGTTTTGGAGAAGGGGAGGAATATCCCTCCCGAATGACATGTCTGTCTGTGTCTATGTGTGTGTATGTGTGTGTATGTGTGTGTGTAGTATGGTAGGATGGGTGTGGAGGTGGGGAGGGGGTGTTTTACCTGGAGAGCTCTACACACTCAGGATATATTTCCCAAACTCCAGGAGATCAAAGATCCAATTTCCCACACTTGCCACTTCAGGAGCTCATCAATAAAATACTAATCACTTCACGGCTGATTCTGAGAATGGAGGCGCAGCCAAAAGGCTTAGAGAGACTTCCATATCACTGGAAAAAAAAAAAAACGCCTCGGCTTTGGCTGTCTTGATTGTTGTTGAACGTGCACGCGCCACTGGCACGGGCGCGCACGTAATTTGCAGTCAAGGTTTTATCCAATAGGTGTCCTGCCTCTCTCCCTGATAAACACGCTATAGCTCAGCCAGCAACTTCCTCACACCCCTGACACAAATCACACACACCTCATTCCACATACATATGAATGAAAAGTCAAAGCTTTTGATCCCCCCCGCTTTTATCGTCCGCACATTATTGATATCATTCAAAATTAATGACGGATTACAAAACATAAAAGGTGAATTTCTTCTTTCTTTTACTTCACCATCACCAAACCCCACAAACACCTTTGTTTTCCACTTCTCTCTCTCTCTCTGCTACTATCAACACCACTAATATTACTCTTCTTTTCCCTCCTTTTACTAACTCAATAGAGCAAGAAAAAGGCAGCAGCTAGTGGTATACATTATCAGGAATGTACTCTTCAAATTTTAAAGAAGTGGCATCTTATTTTATTCATTAAGAAATCCATTAAAAGGCCTTATTCCTTGCAAGTATGTAAAAGATGTGCCTTTCAAGGTAGAGCCAGGGCAAATCCACTCCATCAGCTAATGACGGCACTCATTACACAGAGAAGCTGGCTAATGAAGGCGCGGTGGCCGGCCGATCCCCTCACCCAGCATAAAGCCCTATGAAATGCTAATATCTCACTTCTAATTAAAGGATACAAAGTCCAAATGCACCTTCACGGCTAGTAGCCGGCAACATAAATTTTATTTTTCAACACTACACTACACCCAGAGATGTGCCTGAGCAACATTCCATTAATTTATATTTAATACCCCCCACTAGTCCTGCGTTTGCCTTGCTATCTGCCTCTCCTCTCCTTCTCTCCTCTCTCTCAGCTTTATATTGTGAGTAGGAACATCATTATGCTTTCTAAGAGTACTTTTCTTTTTTTTTGCTTTTTTGTTGCTGCGTCTATTACTTTAAAGTGCTTCCAGAAATAAACACATATGCACACAACAGCCTTTATGCACGTGTCACAGGAGGAAAGGTCAGTAGGAGAAAAAAAGAGAGAGAGAGAGAGAGGGGGAGAGAAAGAGAGAGAGAGGAAAAGAAAAAAAAGAAAAGGGGAAATGTGCCAGTATTGCCCCTGCTGCACCTGTATACATTTACACTGTTTACACATCTTTGGCTGTAAATATGTTTACAAGAAGACCTGCCGCCCTTCTCAGAAACCAACCTTGAAGCCAGTAAACAAGCCTTTCACAAAGTTCATTAACGTCAAAGAGGGTATAGTCTTCCCCCTCGGATGGAAAAAAACAAAAGGTCACTGCCATTAGCTTATCAACAGAGTATAACTGCAGTGAAGTGGACGTTATAGTTAGTACTGAACAAATAGTAAAGAAATAACAAGCACTGTTTGTTTCAGCTGCTTTTTTTTTTTGATGTGTGACAGAAGTGAATGGTATCATTGTAATGTGATCACGGGCCAGAAATGTCAATTGATAGATAATTATTTCACCACTTCCTTACAGCATTGTGTGTGTATGTGTGTGGGTGGGTGTGTATGCTTCATAATTATCAGCATCACAGTGACTCAGTTTATGTGTTTAGTCATTGGCCTTTCTCCAATCAAATGAAAACCCACCTTAAAAATCTTTTTCCAGGAATTCAGAAAAAGGAAGAGGTGACTTTTATTGTGAAAGTCTTATTACTCAGCTCGTTGATGTTTTCACACAAGCATGGTGACTAAGACTTTTATCAGTAAGCAGGCAACATAAACACATGACTTCACAGCACCACCCAGAGCGAGCATCTTTCCAACCGCCCCCCCCCCCCCCCCCCCCACCACTCAAAAAATTGATAACCTATAATTAAACTTTTATTAGGTGGTATGTCTTTGAAACTGTTTTACATTTACTGCATCGTTTTGGCAAAAAAAAAAAAACAAAAAAAAAAAAGGGGTGGGGGGGTGGGGAGTGAAATGAATGAATCTAAAGGTCAGTGTTAAGAACATATCACATGATGTCTGTTTGATCCCGACCCAAAGTATTTTCCCAAGGATTCTCTGGCTCTGTACTGTGTAAATCACGCAGTATGACCTTCTACATTCCTCATGCTCTGTCCTCCCATTCATCCGCAGGCACAGATAATACTGGGCAAATATCATAAACGTGAGGATTTTAGGATTGAGGTGAGGCTGCCATCATCTTCTACCAACTGGGGAAAAGAAAGCCCATGCATCTAAAAGAAGCCTATTTCCACCTACAGCCAGACTTAACCTGTGGTGAGGCTGCCTGACCCTAATGCCTAAAAGCCCATGGAGAATACCCCAAGATGATTAACAAGTAGAGTAACATCCACTTTTTGGATTTTGGTGATATTTTACCAGAAAACCATCCACTTCTGCTTCTTTCGAACAAACCACAGCTGCTGCTGCTATGGCTGCTGCTGCTGTTGCTGCTGCAACAGCGAATCTTAAATCTTCTCTGGACTTTATAGGTTAAAGGGGACCTATTATGCTCATTTCCAGCTCTATATTTTCATTCTGGGACTCTACTAGAATAGCTTTGCATGATTCACATCTCAAATAACTCCTTATTTATCATATACTGGCCCTTTATGGAGCCCCTCAGTTCAGCTTCTGTCTCTTAACAGTCAGTTTAAGCTGATGTCTCTTTAAGGCCCCTACTGTGTTCTAACTGGCCAGCTTTCAAGAAGCTTGCAGAGAGTCGTGTTAAGTTTCTGCTGATAAAAACCCATCATTTCCTGCTTTACTGCTTCACATTATACACTTTTAAATTACTAAATACTTTTATTATGAAGAATATACAGGAAGCATGAAACATGTCCTTTAATTTTTTATTTAATTTTATTGGTTTATTTGTCTGGGACAGTGCATATTAATAAAGATATCTGTAAATATGCCAGAATTAGCCCAAAGGCTTGTTTCCATCTGTTGTCCCTGGCCAGGTGTGAGTTGGCAGCCTAAAATCAAGATTTATTAATGATTAATTATTTAATTAGCGGCGCTTGGCTAGTGGCACTAAATGATGGTCGTTACAACATGTATATATGGAGTTATTTGGAGCTCTTGGTTTAGTACAAGTAGAAACAGCTACAGTAATAATGATGACATTTGATGCCATCATTATTACTTGGTCCTGCTCTGTTTTAATGATGATGATGTTTGATGAAGAGCTACAGACAACTAGCACACCTCCAACAGGTAAACTACATATTCCACTTTGCCCTGCTGTGTTATGTTAAAGAAAACACACAACCATTACTTCTACATATCTTTACCTCATTATTTGACACTACGGCCATGTTTTATAAGCATTGTAACATTATATAGACTGAAAATGAGGAAAAGCATAATAGGTCCCCTTTAAATAGCTATTTCATTCAATCTGCAACAAGACATAGTGCAGTAAACAACAAACTTCTGAACAATTAAAATAAAAAAGCCACAGCCTACAGAAGGCCACAATTCCCCTGCAGTATCCCAGGGTTTTCTAAGTTTGTGTGGTGAGATGATTTCATCCAAGTATCATAAAGGGTCTCTGAGCAAGGCCAAGATGTTTCCAGTTCAAACGCAGCGTCGGCTTTGGGCCAGGGCGTGACCTGCAGCTGAACTGGCCTCTCTCTCGGCCACAGGGAGGAGGAGAAGGGGGGGGGGGGGCAACAGCCACTCCAAACACATCACCCCCCCTTTATCCCACCCACCCCCTGATAAATAACTTAACACAGCAAACAGAGGCCCATCAGTCAACCTACACATAGCTAACACCAGGACAGGGACAGAGATCGATGGGGAGATACAGACAAATAAAGAAAGACAGAGGGGAAGGCAGAGAAGACAAGACGAGAGGGGGGACAGAGACGGAGAGGTGGGGGGGGGGGGGGGTATATTGTGCGGGCATCTAACAGTGGAGAGTAGATAAATATCACACGGGAGCCTGAGCCAAGCAGTGTGGAAGGCCAAGTACTGTAAGACTGTGAAAGCCAGGCTATTTTGCCGAGCTGTGACATTTGTTTCTTATTGTCTAAGTGGCAGCTGAAAGCGTCTCCCTGCGAGGGCCCCTCGGCTTTGCTCTGGCCCGCTTTGACAGGGAGGTAACCATATTAGGACGTGTATGGTAAAGTAAACAATAACATAGTTGCAATGAGATGGAAATTTTTCAGCTAATGGTGTTTGTCATTCCTGTTTTCAGTGCACTGAGCAGCCCTGTTTTTTCTAGCCAGCCAGAGAGACTTTGTTTATGAAAACAACGCAGGAGCCAAGGCTAAAACTAGTGCACAAAAAAAAAAGAAAGAAAAACTGTAAATAAATACCAGTTTAAAAAATGCCTCCACCTTTTTTCATTTGATTACATAAATAAATCCACACTGCGGTGGAAATAGCCTTTCGCATCATCCCTCACAGGCCATGTCCACACTAAGGTGGCTAAATTTGAAAACGTATATTTTGCTCTTACGGTTTGGCCTTCTCTCAACGCCAGCTTTTGACACATGCAAACTATACTCTTTCCATAAAACTGGAAAACACTGCTCTTGCGTTGAAAGCTGGTATAATCACTGTTACATTTGTTAAGTTGTCTGGGAAAAAAGAGACCGAAAAACTATGTCAATGAGAACATCTAAATAATGTGTTTCAGCTACATTAAACCACAATAGAAGGGATCATGGAGAGCAGGAGGATGCAGAACATAATGATGGATATTACTTCAATGTTTTGAATGATGGCACCAATATGACACTTTTTTCTTTGAATGTTTTTCTAGAAAAGTGTCAGTGTATCAGTGTTTCATGTTGTCTTGACACAAGCTGCTGGTTTGCAGTGTTACCACTGCCCTGACTGTGCTAAGAGTTGGAGGGTCCAAAATAGAGGAAGCTATATACTTTTATTTGATCCTCCTTTGTCAGATTATGAACTGTTACACAAAACAGGAATGGTTTGCTGACAGTTGACACGAGAGTTGATGGTACACATATGTAATTTGAATAAACTCTGTAACCTTAGCATCTATTCTAATGGTAGTTAGCATAGCAAGCTAGTTAGCTTGGACAGCTTTTTCCCTATTCGGCAACTCTTTATTATGAAATGATGTACAATCCTAGAATGAGAAAGAAGTACTGAAAACTGTTGTGACTGACTAGCACTAGCCCTCTTAGTTAGTGTGTTAGTGGTTAGCTGGCTAGGTTCAGGAGTTTACCAGTTAGCTTACTAAGTAGCCCCACACGTAGCTAGTCTCTAGCCTGTGACTTTTGCTGTGCCACTTTCTGGAGTGACCAGGCTTTTAGTTAGGGAAATTTGTGTTTTTTCTCGTTTATTTCTAAGACTGGGCATTTAATACAGATTAATAATACTTTAAGGTTTTCAATATTTGTTTGTTCTGTTGCATTTTGAGAGGTATTCAGCCAGTACTGAGGTTTGATACACAGCCCAAGTAACATGGGGATACAAGCGTTACTATATGATGACTGTAATGCACAATTCTGTCGGATTGTGTGGCATCTAGTGATGTGTTAGCAGATTGCAACCAACTAAATACCCAGATATCAAAATTGCTGTGTTCCAGATCCGGTCCACACCAGACACCTTCCGCACTTTCATCCGGCCCACATACCGCCTGGACTGATGACGCTTGGGCGGTCGCTCCTGTTTCCCAGATCTCATCCGAGGAAAACCAGATAAACCAGAAATGGCCCACATCCAGAATACACATACCCAAAAGCACTGCATTTTTACCAAAAAAAGGCATATGTTTGATTTGGGATATTTGGGCCATATTCGCTGTTTTTCATGTGGGTAATTTCAGGCACAAATCCATTTTGTCCAGACCAGAAGCATAGCTGGGTGAAGGAGAACCTATTGTGTCCATTGTGGGCTACTGTAGAAACATGGTGATTTCCATGGAAGAGGGCCTGCTCCCTATGCAGATATAAAAGGCTCATTCAAATGTAATGAAAACACATGATTCTTATTTTGAGGTGATTACACTAATAAAAACATACTTATGAATATAATATTCCATTTCCGCCAATATATCCCAATAAATATCACACACCGGTCCTTTAAATGGTCTCAGGACAAAGGTTCCATTTTTCCATTTAATTCTGATTTAGTATTCAAAATACTTTGACATTCTCCAGACAGTTCAATAAGCAAATGAGTGGGGGAACGTGACTGTTCACAATATATGACGTGAATCAGGGCAGTCGGAAAACTTGTGGCTTTCTAAAATAAGTGTGATACTATTTGATACGCCGAGTCTCAAAGGCTCCATTTCTCACTAATTTCAACAGCATGTTAAGCTATTTAAAGGAACTGTAGCTCTCATTTTTCTTTATGTTTCACAAGTCAATTATTTTCCTCCCCTGTTCCCTCCCTTTTCTTTGGCTCCGGTTATTACGTTATCTTTTCCAGGTTAAGGAAAGGCATGACCGCATGTTTTTGTATGCAAGAGTGAAAAACAAATATATTGTCCAGCCCTTCGGAATAATATCCTATTGCTGACTCACTAGACAACCATTTTTTTAATAAGAACTTTACTTGAGCATGATATTTTTTTAAAACAGTAAAGTCATTGGCTACCAAGGTACAAAGCTCACTATGAGTCAATGTTTACATGCAGTTTTATAGACATAGAGGACATACAGTATGGTTAACTATAAGCAGAGGCAGACATGAGAGTCCTCTACTTCTGTCCTCTCCACATGTTGACTTTCTTTGTTTAGTTTTTACCCACCTCACTCCAGCTCTCTCCTCTCAGCCTCATTCCTAATCTCACACCAAAAATGCAAGCTGTTTATTTGCGTAGGGCTGAAGCCATTCCATTAAGTAGTCCCACCAGGTGCTTTATCCCTAAAAGGGATTTGTTTTCTAAAATAAACGGAGAAAGTAAAGGACTGCCAAAGTGATATTTACCATGACATGAAGTGATTGCAACAAAGTCAAAACTATCCAAATAAGAATCGCTGCGGCTTGCAGGAACTTTTTTTGAATTCCCTTACATAGTCATAGACCTTCACTAGTCACAGTAGAAACCATAAACAAGTTTCCTGTTGTGTTTCGAAGTGTCATAATAAATAAATGTATATGTTTGGTTTTGGGGAGCAGCCAGGGTATGTTCATATGTTGAAGTCATATATTATATCCCACCAGTTCCAATGTATTGTTTGTTTCTATAAAGGCAGACTGGCAGATGCTGGCCCAGGTTACCACACATACACACACACACACACACACATACACACACACACATGCACGCACGCACACGCACACGCACACAAACCTCTGGATAGTCATTTTCCACAGAAGACAACAAATCAATCCACGTTATTAGCTCTATTTCACTTTTCTGAAGCAGAGACGCGAGGCCAAAAGCTAAATCTCTGTTGAAAAAGGAGGAGAAAAAAACACTTTTTGACACTTTTTCTCACTTTCGGTGATTCCTTTTTTCATCTTCGCTGTAAGACAACTCATCTGCGGATGGAATTTGCTTACGTCTGTCGCCTCAGTCAATCTCGCACAAAGACTCTGTCACGTTAGCCGTCTGCACCTGGTAGCGGGGCTTTGACATTATCAAAGCTCCTCACGCTCCCGGGGCAGACCGGAGTTTATACATCCGTCAATATGTTTCAAACCCAAAAAGAAGAAGACGTGTCTGTTTGATGCTGATAGAAAAATAGATTGAAACTTGCCAAATGCCTTTTTCACCCTCACCTAAAAAAGAGAAGATATTTTAAGTAGCTTCAAGATAACACATCTGTGATAACATTATCAGCACAACTCTTTCTACCTCACGACGGAAGATAATTCACATGAAAAAGTTGTAGCAGATGCAAGAGAATATAAGACTGTTGCTCTATTGTGTGACATGCTGTGCTCAGCATAAGGCGTTGCATTTAACTCCACAACCTGTTTAGCCAGACAATGAAGAGGAGGGCTATCTGCCAGAGTGTATTCTGATAACAGCTGATGTGGCCACGGGAGCAAAGCATCAGATAGGGAAAGCAGACGGCGGCCAGGTGAGGGTGTTTAGAAGGCTTTGACACATCCTGTGATCTCAATCAACAGGAAAAGGCAGACGCATGCCACCGCTTTATGTCTCTGCTCCTCGGTCGCCGCGGTGACGTCTTCGCCGGGGCCGATAATTTTTCATTTTCACGCTGCCTTGCATCTATTCTGTCTGTCACTGTTTTTAACTACAGCAGCCCGAGCTCGGAGAGTAGATTACGGTACTTACAGTGCATGAAAAACACAGCAACAAAACTGCGAGTGACAGAAGCGTTTAACTTTCTCGCTGGAAATCTCCCCCATGTGGCACTTTCGCTACAGAGAGTTGTTTATTATGTTCCGAGCTAGGCATAAGCGATTAAAAGAGCTCTTAAGAATCAAAGTGTTATAAATGCATGGAAACACAGCCGGCTGTAAATGCCACAGAATTAGAAGCTTACCAAGCCTAATACTAATACATGGCAATTTTCAGCTTGATGCTGATATAAAGAAATTACTTTTTTAAAGTAAGCAATAAATGCAGTCAAGGGAACTATTACAGAGGCCCTATTTTCATCCCCGCATAAATCTGCACACAACCTTTCTGCGGGTCCAACTCATGAATCCACTTGTTTATTCTTAACACATCCATAAAAAGTGGATTAAACAAAGCGACCTCAACAGTTAAAACTAAGGCAAGACAAACCAAAGCGTTTACAGCGGAGCAAGAATTACAAGAAACAAGAGTGTTTGCATGAAATTCAAATGAAGTCCAACAAGAGATGATAACATTTTGAAAGCCTCAAAATAGAGAAACATATTTCTGGCATGTGATGATTCTTCTGAGCAGATGCACTTGTTTTTTCTTTCTGGAAAGTTTAATGTCATCATGTCTGAATGAATTGGCCAAAAAAAGAGCAGGCCGGCACACATCACAGGCAGCACTATCGCATAGATATGCGCATATGATGATAAGAGTTCAATTTTGGCAGCAGGACATCAAAGCGATATCATAACTTTAGTGAAAGTGTCCCTGAATTCCTCATTTCTTACACTACACACAATTCAAGCGCATATGTTCAGTCTAAATGTACAAAAACATGAACACCATACATGCTTTCTCTATTTCTCTCTCTCTCACACACACATACACACACTGTATTAGAGTCTATTGCACTTTAAAAGAGCTTTAAACACCAAGACATACTAATCCCATAAGCTGCCACAGGGATTTCTGCATTAGCAGCGCAATCAAAATCACATTGGAAAGTTGTGTCAATAACTAGGCTGATTTTTGCCACATTAACATTAATTACACAACCATTTGGTAGATTTCAAGGCTGACCTTACATCTGGAGCAGGCAGCTGAGGGGCCTGGTGGGGACCTGACTATGCAGAGAATGCACTCCAGATAAACAGCAACATGAATCCTCCAATTAAATTTTCTCCGAGTCTGTTTTCCAAATGTGGGGTGACTGCTTAAATCGAAGAAGAAAAAAAAGAAGAAAAAAAAAGGGGAGCATGTACTGTGGTTATATAGGCCTTCTCTTACAATGAAGAGGAATAGACGTAGGCTGGCTGAAATCCTCCAGTCATTGCTAACTGTAAGAATGGCTACAGCTGCTTTTGCTTTGCCACACTCCATAGAGAAGCAGCTCAACAGGATTTAAGGCTAATATTTCAATTTGCCATACATTAGATCAACATTGGCATTGGCTAAGCAGTGTAATCTACCATTGACAGAAAGGATACAATGCAGTAATTAACCCTTATGGGTTAAATGTGGAGTTTGCTGATTAAAGAAAAATATTCCAAGCTGCTTTTGGCAAGTTTTCAAATGTTAAAATGTAGCATTTTGTTTCAACTTGATATGAAAACAAAATATCAGGTTAGGGAAATAAGGATATGGAAATGATTCAATGGAGTATTTACACGAGAACAAACAGTATTAAGTAGCTGTCTTATCCTTCATAATTGTACTAATGTGTATGTGAGGATATACTCCTTAGGGATGCAGTTGTGTATTTTAGTAATTATCAAATTAAAGGATTGCAACCAACTGAATATCCCCCTCATCTCCTCTTTCCAAGCATATAGGAGAACCTACAGTGGCCTCTCTTAAGGCCTTCTCTATAGTCCGTGTTTGGTTTGTCTGTTCTGGGCTACTGTAGAAACATGATAGTGGACATTGTCCTTATCTAGATATAAAAGGCTCATTGTAAGGTACCAAAAACACTAATTAAAACATACTTATGAATATTATACTCTATTTCTGCCCAGTTTGTTCCACTCGATGCCACTACATTCTACACACTGCACCTTTAACTCAAAACCAATGTCAAAAACAATGCATTTATCTGTCAAGATTATGTCCGACCTATCTGCACACAAGTCACAACATGCTGGTGGTGTTTCGACAGAGGGAGAACGAGTGAGTGAGAGACAGAGAAGAAATAATAAAGATAACCAGAAGTGAGAGAAAGAAGAAGAAAGAAAGTTTTTGGACGGCGAGGCTGAAGCTGTAAGAGACAAAAAACAGACACACTCCTCCTCTGAAGCCCGGTGCTCCTGAAGTGTTAACACCCCCCCCCCCCCCACACCCACCCCCCCCATACACACACACACACACACCAACACCACCACACAGTCCTACTCCGCCTAACTGGATCACTCCAGCCAAAAAAGTTCACATCCCAGAGGCCCCCGAAAAAAAAACCCTTCTCAGATAGGAACGGGAGGAGCAAACAGGAGATATCAACCAGAATGGCCGAGATGCAAACGATAACAAGACTGAGCAGCAGTAAACCTCCCTCTTGTTTGGTAAACACGGCATTACTGTGGTTCGGCTTTCCCGACAAATGTCAACAAGCACAAACAGTTATCTCGACAGTAAACGGCCCCCCTTCATCATGTCCTCATTTTCCTACGTGGCTAACAAGGGCCTTCAAGAGCGGGGCTAATTTGACTCTAGTTTGTCCCCCTTTTCGGTGCTTGTCATGCTCTTGTGTCAAAATCAGCAGCTTCTTCAGGGCGCACCTGTCGAGTCGACCCCCCTCCCCACACACACACACACACACACACACACACACACACATATATACACTCGAAATACAGTACACAAACAAGACAACCCGCACTGCATTCAGTTAATTATTAAGCCAATTCAATACAGCATTTGCAACACATGGGAGTCTGGTGAATGATTGTGTGTTTACCTTCCACAAGGACTTGCTTATTTAAAGCAATCTTCAGTTCCAGCGGTGGTAAAACAGCCTCCTCGCCCTGTGGATACCAGATGAAAAAAAAAAATTTAGACTTCTGGAAAAAAAAAAAAAAAAAAAAGACCGCCATCATCATCATCATCATCAATAGCAGCAGCACCCCCACGAGCCAATTTTTACACAAAAGAAACAAAAAAAATGGGTGCGACCAATATCCTGCCCGCTTGTTGCTACTACTGCTATTGATTAGAATTGATGATGTGCACAAGTAGACTTGTACTGTACGTGTACGGAGAAACCATCAGAAAGAAATCAATTCTCTGCATTCCTGTGCTGTTTGCTTCCTCTTTTGTTTTGTTTTTGTTTGTATGAAAGGTAGCAGTCAGTCAGTCAGTCAGTCAGTCAGTGTACCTGCCGTGGCTGTTACGGCTGCGCTGCCACCATCATTTCAGCACCTTTCGCTTATCCTACCGCGACTGCTATTGTCACCGCCTCACACATCGTTGCATTTCCATCTGCCTGTTAACTACAAACTACACCCACTGATGATAAATGAACAATGGGGCCGTCTGATGTGACTGAATGGTTTATTTGCAAGACAAAAACTTTTTTTCTTTTTTTTTTTTTTACGTCGCTGACAGTCGGGAGTCCTTCTTGGCCTCCCCCTGGTGGTGAGCGAGCCGTACCTGTTACCTGCTCTGTACCCTGACTCAACTCCCCTGGGTGGCCCTCCCTCCTCACCCCTCTGATCTGCATGCACACAGGCTTTCCTAACTGAGCACTCAACCCAGGCAAGGAAAGATGGAAAAAAAAAAAAAAAAAAAGAAACAAAATCTTATTTTTATGGTAAACTGAGAAGTGAGTGTGGGGCAATATCCCAGGTGCATTTGAATAAAAGCATTAAAGCATATCCAAATATGAAAGGGGAAAAAAAGAAGCTCCAACTCCCTCTCCCACTGTTCTTTTTTGCCGTTTACATTTGGCAGTCAAAACTGTGGCCAGGCGTTTGTGCAAGTGTTTATCTAAAGCTGACTGAGCAAAGATAAAAACACAGCGGCCCAACTTGCCCGGTTTCAGCATTAATTATGTGTTAAATGCCCTTGTTGAAAATGCGAGTCAACATGCAGCTCGCTCTGAACTCTACTGAGGGTTGAACAATCATCGAAAATGGACCATTCCCACACAACCACCCCTATTATTGTGATTCATTACACTTCAATTAACATATCATCAATGGAATCGTAAATCAATGGTGAGTGGTGACAAATGACAGATATTTTCAGTTTCAAACTACTAAACATCATTAATTCCCATCACCTGAAAGAGCCCCAGGAGCTAAATGAGTTTACCCAATGCATAACATCCATTTAGATAAATGTTCCATCATTATAATGATGGAAAATTTGTATCGAAGAAAAAGAAAAAAAGGCAACAACGGGATCCTGATAGCAGCTGTACGCCTTTTCTCCTTGTAATATAATGCCCATCTTGTAATACCTAAACAGATAATTGTCTCCATTTCAAACAGCACAAGGCTGTAATATTGCCATTTAGAACAGTGGGGGTGCGGAGAACGTAGGGTGAGGATAAACAAGCACACGCTGATTCGCCCGGTTGGGAAAACCGAGCCCATCACACACTCCCACATTGAGATTTTAGGGAATAGAACAACTCCTGGTTGAGATAATTACCCACCTAGGTGGGTTATGTGCATGCTCAGTAAGAGGCCTGAGCTAAGAATATGAATCAAAATGCAACAATTTCAAAAGACAAAGGAAACTGAGCAGCATTTTGCAAGGTTTTTCTTCTAAAGTCTTGAGCGGATGTTGTGGGAGTGCTGTGTTAAACAAAGTGGAAAATGGGACAACAAAGACTTTTTCTCTTCTGACAAACGAAATATATCATAGTAGCTACAAGACTCTTGTGTTCAATAGATAGTGTGATCATTAACCTGCTGCCTTTAGAGGATCAGATGATCTAAATAAATGTTTCCATTCTCTATGCAAATACTGCACTGCTCATTGTGGCTTGTGGGAGAGGGAGAAAAAAAACATGCAAACACCCCATTTTCAGAGGAAATGGACAATCAGAAGGGTTTTTTGCTATGGTAATGAACCGCTGTGGTTACACGCGAGTGCGAACAAAGACTCATTTTATTCTGTCCGCAAACCTGTGAAGTGGACTTTCCTATTTGTGAGGGGGTCACGGCTTCACAATATGCTCTCTAGTCCCAGGTATGTTATCAGTGCCTTTGGCTTTTGTTGTAAGATTGCATGTTCAAAATATGAATTAATACCCCTCCACTGAAACGCACCCAATCCCAACAAAAGGCTTGCATTCACTGTGGACAGCTCTTCAGCTCCTCTAATGGACAGGCTCTCCTCTCTCTTCACACCGTGCAGACAAAAAAAGATGAGGGCCCATGAATATTTACCACTAAGTAAAGTTATTCCATTAATTACTCAAAGCACGCTTAATACTGTATCTGTGGCTACTTCTGTGGCAGCCCGTTAATGAACCTTCACACATCATTACCATATTAATTAATGCTCAACTCAATGGTTGTCAATAGGAAGGCTGCCAGAGTTGTCTGGCGGTTCTTTACAGCCCATCCGGGATGCTTCGATCACTTAGTATCAGCATCTGAATAAATCAGCTGTATCAATTTGTGGTGTGTTTCAATAGAAGGAAGGAGAAAAAAAAAAGTAGTGGCATTGTGTTAAGCACTCTTCAAGGCTGGTGGATCTGTATTAAGAGCATTGTGTAAATAAGAAAGAGGGCGTAGGAGAGTTTTACTTGTGTAGAGTCAGTGATAACTATATACAGGGTCACTGCTGTTTGTTTTTAGGGTGTGTGCGGGAGATTTTCCAAGTCACTGTCTGTGCTCTGAAACACAGGAAAATCTAAAGCATGACTCACTCCTCAACAAACGCAGCTGCTTACTGTATGATCTGATCTGCAACTAAAAAAAAACAAAAAGAAAAAGGGCTGACTGCACACTATTTTCTCCCTCTTTTCTTTTGTGCTTTTATTAAGAAGGACTGATTAAATGAAAAACATGGCTTAGTCTCGTAAAGACAAAAAAAGGGCAGCGTTTGAGAAAAAAAATATGAAAAAAACAAGCATTGTGTTAGAGTGTGTGTGTGTGTGTGTGTGTGTGTTATTTTCCTTTTTTGATGTGATTGGCAGGATCCTGGCATTATATTCTAACACCCACACAGACTGTAAACAACAGCACTTTCTGACACGCAAACAGACTCAAAACCCACCAATTAAACCCAACTTCAATCCAGCCAGCCCTTATTCTGGATGCTTTTTTTTCAGATTCTTCTTTCTTTTCTTTTTTTTTTTCTAAGCTTAAAAGGCAACAGTGCAGTCTGGTGAATGTCAGGCCTGTCTGATCCCCCCAGATTCTTTGGACCTGCCCTCACGTTTTGCTGAGCTAAGAACAAAGTACACAGAGCGCACACAGAGAGCTTTGCTGCCTTAATACCAAGGAAGTGGAATTTCTCTCCTAACTCAAAACAAACAAGGCCACGATTTTTCTTTACACTATTTAAATGAGCTGGTTGTATACAAAAAGTATTATGGAATGGATGCCCCGACGCATTCTACTTTTGCGTCTTCAGAAATTCTAATCTATTGATCCGTGAGGCAAACCATCAGATAAGTCCACTTTGTTTTATTATGTCTGTTGAGAAGTCACAGCTGGGCCAGCTCAGGATCCTCACAGTTGAAAAGGTCTCTCGCGCTTGCACGTGAAATTAGATCAGCGCAAGTCGAAAAGTTCAACCCCGCATCACGCGTGCACAAAGGGGCTAACGTGAGGTGTACATTATGCAATCCTCTTTTCTTTTCTTTTTTTTTTAAACCAACCCCCTTTTTCCGCCCCGTCAAGTAGGAGGACTGTCAATTCTACCCGTCCGTATCGAGTTTCCCCTCTCGCCCAGGTCCCAGCTCCTCTCAGACCACAGATCCTGTGCGCTATTAATATCAATAAGCTGCAGATTCCATTTCCCCCCCAGACAAAGACAAAAGGGAGAACAAGAGGCGATGAGCGAGGGGAGGAACTAATACCCCTCACGCATCACCGTGGGGTTACCGCTTTACTATCACCTGCAACCCTGCTGCATTGAAAACAAGATGAGGTCAAAACCTAGTATGAGGCTGGACTGATATACGCATGTTTCAATCTAATATAAGAATAATATCTTCAAGAATTTCATTTTATAGCAAATCAAACACATATTGTGTCAAATCATGTTCAAAACTTTGTCACATGTACACACTGAATAAACACATGTTCTAGTATATACGCTATATAACTACAAAAAGAGCATTTGTCTTCTATATTAGGAATGTTTATGATAAGCAACATGGTAAGCATATAATGACAGTTATGCATTAATTATATTACTGTGCCTACTTTGGGAGACAGGAGCACTACATTCCTCTATAAGAATCTACATATGAATGCAGAAGCCTCCTTCACAGTTAAATAGCTGTTGTTAAACCAGTTTTCAGCGAGTACTGATTTGTTTCCATACGTGACAGTAGCGAGGAGAGCAGTTGTGCTTATAGAACGGATCAATGCATAACTGCTTCCCTATGACAGTTGGAAAGACTGACAGGAAGCACAAGAGGCCATTAATAAAAGATTAGGACCAACTCCTTTTTTAAACATAAATTTGGGATGATATTTCACATGCTATCTTTTAGAGATCTACTCATCCAGCTAGTTTTGATTTGGATGAATGAGGAAAAGTCCAACAAGTTCAGACTTCCCTCTTTTAGCTGTATAGACTTAACCGACTTTATATTTAACCTTGTGTGGCTTATTTTCCCAGATGAAGTTAAAGAGCCTTGCTGACATGGATCGGAACAATTCTCAACTTCTAACTCAATGACTTTTAAAAGTTTTTAATACCTATACAAGGAAGAATTATTCCATTTAAGTTCAAATATAATAATGTATAGAATGTTATTTCCATAAAAATGCGCAGCTAATTTGAAAAGATGAGGATAATGTAGGCCTTGAGTTTGACACTATACAAGCCTAACCATTACATAAGGTAATACAGCTGTTGTTCTCACTACAGGTCTGACATTACATTAAACAGCATGATGAATGTAACATAAAGAGATGGCTAGTACTGAATAGGAACTAAACACTAAAACAGAGGAAGAGTACCAACAGTCATATCTTACACTAGCCTACATGGTTGGCAGTATAGTGTAGCGCTGAAATGATTCCTCAAGAAACTCCATTATGAAAAATCACTGATGCTAATTCTTTGCATCGAAGCTTCGTTTAATACAGATGACTAATAATAACTTTAAATGGTGCACTGTGTTCAGCATGGATTATTATGACTGTCACAAAACACACTGCAAACTGCTGACTCTGCAAACTTGACTGATGGACGGTACCCTGAGTATCTGCTGTATATATTCTAAATAATCCTAATTACTGAAATTCAAATACAGGCGCTGCTATTTCAATTTAGATTTCCTGGTTTGATTTCTTTTGTTTTGATACATGGATACACATATTTAAAGTTACTTTCTCACCTGAAAAAATAAAAACTGAATAAAGTGGCATATAAACAGTCCTACAGCGAAATTTTCAACAGCTTTTGATCTGATTTGCTGTCACTTGGTGCGAAAGGCATTCTGGAGTTCTTGGCTGTCCCAAGCTTGAGCGGCCTTCAGCTGACCAATTGTGTAACTTCATCACTCAGTCACTTAGTCACTCAGTCACTCAGCCAGTGACAGACAGACATTCAGGTTTGTTGGAAGGGCCCAGCTGTTGTGGCCGGGCCAAAAAAAAAAGGGAAAATTTTGTACATGAACTTGAACGCACTCTGTTTCACACATAAGCAAACATCCATACACACACCTGCTGTATGCACACTCACATCAGGGCAATGCAAATACAAGCTCACTGTTGGCTTATATTTTCCAATCATTTGTGAATTTTTAACTTACAGAGCACATACCTCTATTTAATGCATAATGTAGAGCAGGCTGTTTGTTCTTATTGTCCATGTGATCCCTGATTCACATGGCAATTAGAATAGATATAAATACATAGATAAAGAGCAAAGAGATTGTTGTAGATGGGTGTTTTTATTTACAAGTACTTTATATGTGTTCATTTAGGCATTATGAATTACCAAGCTCAGTTTTTGTGTGTTTTTAGCTTTGAAATTACAGCCCCAGAAAATACACATGTTTGTATTTATCAAGATGCTTCATTGGTCTAAATTGCTATGAACTGCAGTAGAATTCAGACAGGAATCTAGATGAATTATAATTGCACTTGAGGCATTCATGCAAATCATCTGCATTCACACTGCATGCTATTTCATCTAAATACTTAACATGAAATAGCAGGAAAAACCACTGCTGTCTACTCCCATGTACACCAACTCTGTCAATCACTTACAGAACACACCTACAAAAACACACCTGAATGGACATGCACGCACATACATCCACCGGCGTCCCATAAAAGGCGAGAGAGAAGAAAAAAGAGAGAGAGAAAAAAAAACAGAGAAAGATAGTGAAATCTATACAGACTTACCCACGAACAGTTAAATAGACTTTCATCATGTTCAGGTAACTGTATATTGATGCAGATTCCCTCCAAGCACTGAGTGTTTTCAAATCCACTTCTGAAGAGGAGGAGAAAGCTGCCAGTGAAAGTAGCAGGTATGGAGTAGTTGAAGTAGTGTGTAGTAGTCGAGTGTGTTTGTGCGTGTGCGTGCATGTGTGTGTGTGGACAGAGAGAGAGAGAGAGAGAGAGAGAGAGAGAGAGAGAGAGCGAGAGTGAGAGAGGCAGAGAGATAGAGAAAGAGATAGAGAGAGAGAGAGAGAGCTGGAGCCTAGACTGCAGTGTTGAGAGAGGGACTGAAGGTATGTGGTCTAAACACAACAAAAGCCGGTGCCTTGCTCTAGATTAAATATGCAGGAAGAGGCCCCCTTTGCATAAACACAAACACTCAGCAAATGAAGAACGGCCACAGAGCAGATGCCTGCTGAGAGCCCTACCTGTCCTGGCCTCTTTTAATTAGACGAGAGCAGGCAGAACAAATGAACATCAACACGGTCACACGAGGCAGAACAAAAGGAAGGGGTGGAGAAAAAAAAAGAAACGAAAAACAAAATACTTCCTCTATCTTCAAAAAAATGTCCTTAATGAGAAGAACAGAAGATTGCAACAGAGGCTTGAAAGAAGCCACGCATATTTCATTTTTAAAAAAACAGATATACGCTGGTGTAATTGTCAAGTTCACACCTACCTGATGTTCTGTGTTTAAATAATATCGGCGACTTTAAAAAGTTTCGACACTAAAAAGAAAAACTGCACAAGAATGCGAGCGGATCATGAAGACTTCAACGTGAAAGTGTTTTAATTACCTCCGAAAACTCTAATTAAAATTTAAAATATCAAATTTAATTAATTTAAGTAGGTCACTTTTTGGTGTGGGTTTTCATTAAATTACGTCCTGGATAAGAAAAATACACCTTGTGATCCTTTAATTCATCTTTTACATACGCCTCTTCCTCTTCACACCTCCTAGTGGGAGAAAGAAATAAAGAAAAAACTGAATTTTAATCTGCGGGAAAAATGTTTTTATAGCATGCTCCATTGACCATGTCTTTCTTTTTTTTTCCTTTTTTTTTTTTATTTCTTACATCCCCACTTTTCCTCCCTCCTGCTTATTCTCCTCTTCATCTATCTGTCTCTCTCTCTCTCTGATTTTTTTTTTTCTGTCTCTTTTCAGGAGAGGAATGCAGAAGCGTGTGGTGCTGAGGGGAAACTCCTGGAGAAAACTGCCAGGCCGTCAGAGCACGCACACGCACTCTCTCTCTCTCACACACACACACACACACACACACACACACACACACTCACACACACAACAGAAAAAAATAGGAGGAGAGTGGGTGAGTGGGAGCTGAGCCCCTCTCCAGAAAATCTAGAGAGCGGCGTCAGATGCTGAGTGACACCATACTGATGTGGCCAGTCAGAGATGTCATTCTCATGTGAACCCCCCCACCCCCACCCCACCCCACCCTCTCGAAATAGGATGGGGTTGGTGACACTAGGTGAAGGGAGGTTGCAAAAGAGAGGAGAGGGGAGGAAAGGGAGGGGGTGGAGGGGAGGGGGGGTGGTGGTGGTGGCAGAAATTGAGGGGTGAGAGAGAGAGAGAGAGAGGGAGTATGAGAGAGGAAAAAGGAGAGCAGAAATGAGACCTCTGGAAAATAAACAGGGTGTAGGGTTTCAAAGGCAAAGGGGGACACAGGCATTCCATTGTTCAAGCCAATTATCAGTGGAAAATAATAACAACAGATGGATCCAGAGCGGCCAACTTGTGCCGGAGCACCCTGGCGCTGGAGAACAGATGATGAAATGTGAGAGTGCTGTTGGAGGGGGGGGGGGGGGAGAGGGAGGAGAAGGGGAGGTGGGGAGGGGGAGGGGGGGTGAGTGAGACGCTGCTCCACGGTAACACACGGCTCCACACACACCAGATGTGAACTTCTACAAGGACAGTTTAATATGTTGCTCTCCGGCCACTGCTCGGATTCGGCATACCCAGACGACGGCTTGGTCAACATCTCCATGTGTTTGAAATAAATAAATAAAAAATAGATGGTGGGGGTGGAGGGGTGGGGGGGTGGAGGGGCGTCTGTTTCCACGGGCAACTGAAGTCAGATGATACATATGGCTCCGGTGTTGGCGTGTGATAAATTCAAAATCTGCGCATTCCTTTTATGTTCTATAAAAAAAAAAAAGGGAGGGGGGGGGGGGGGGGGGGTCATTTGGGAAAGGGGGGGTGGGGGGGGCACGTGCTTGTTTCTATTAGCTGTGAATAGAGGCGCTATAACAACATGACAACATGAAGTACTTAAGAATGAAGATTTATAATTTTTTCTTCTTCTTTTATTCAAATCAGCACATATCCCAGATGACCCGTGCTGATGTTTTCATTTGATGTTTTCCAGCGTGCCGAACGTTCACAGACGGGCAGATGTAACAGTGCGGCGGAGGCAGACCTCATTGACTCTGGCTTCATTCACAGATCCCTCATATCAGCCACAGACTGACAGGCAGTGGAGAGAAGGGAAGGGAAGGGAAGGGAGGGGGTGATAGTGGTGGTGGTGGGTGGATGGAGGGGGTATGCAACCTTAAAACAAAACTTATTCTCTGTGTGCCTTGTCAAGGGTGGGAGATGTCTGCAGATAGCAGTACAAAAGATCTGCCCTTCTCTTTTCACAAGAAAAGAGAAGTTTTCGTTTCATTAACTCCAGACTAAAGCATAATTATCTCCCTATAGACCTTAATCACCAACAGAAGGATAATAGAACAAAAAGCAGTTTCTACTTCAGTCATTAAAGTTTTTTTTTTTTTTATGTTGTTGTTCTTTCTTCTCTCCTCTACACTTTAGATGAGTCCATCAAATAATGCAAAGGAATTATGGAAGGCTCATTTTCAACTATGCTCTGTTGCAGAGCATGGAGGACTTTGGCCATTAAATGGATTCATATCATCTCTGGCCTTTTATTTTATTTTTAATCTGGGTGTTCAGCCTGTTGATTGATGGGAGCCACAACTAGTAAAGGGCCACACCAAAGCTTTGATTCAGGCACACAGATGACTGAGGTGCTAAATGAGCACTTTAAAGAACGCTTGAAAAAACAGGTTGAACACTAAAAGCGCCGTTTTTGGAGTTGTATATTTATAAGAATGACTAACATTGCTCCGAGGTGCTTGTGATAACTGTATCCCAAAATGCTAAATCTCTGGAGGATTGCACACATGGATTTCTACAGGAAAAAAAAAAAAAAGAATGGAAAACTTTGCCTAGATTTAATTAGCTTATGAGAAATAATTGCTATTAGCAAATCTCGTCAAATGGGGTTGAGGCGTTTTGCTGGGAGAGAGAAAAAAAAAAGAAAAGTCATATTTTTGGCCGATGAGGAGACAAAAGGTTTTCAAACAGGAACTGGCGGGCCATCAGCCGTTTTAGTGCACTGACACTGAGGTCGAGTTAATTAGACTATTGTCATTTTAATCAGGACAGCTCAGCGGCCATCACTTCCTGAAAGAGCCAGTGGACTTTAAACAGCTGAGGGATTTTTTGTGTATGCGTGTGAATACGTGTGTGTGTGTGTGTGTGTGTGTGTGTGTGTGTGTGTGTGTCTGTGTGTGTGTGTGTTGAGGCTGAGCTGTCACCCAGCTATGGGTTATGGAGTATGGTCTGGTTCTCTCACATGCTTAGAACATTAATGAGCTGGAGACACACCAAGGAAACAAAGGAGCCTGGAGGATCACCAGGGGAAACTACTCGCCTCTGCTCTCCTCATGTCTCTGTTCATTTGAAAATAATTTAAATATCAAATATTTGAAATAATTTGCTTCTCCCTGGCTATCAGATTTTAAATAGGGACTCTTTCATGTCTTCGTTATTATGTTCTTCACTGGCATTAGCATTTAAAACATAATTAATGTAACCATATTTTCTAGGTGCTTACCATTCTGTTACAATAATGGTTTATTTTTTTTCCGATTTCCATATTTTATGAATACAATGGGAATGGCGTAATAACAAAACTGGAGAACGGCAAATGATAGATCAAATCTTTGCTGAATATCATTAATCTAAAGAGAGTTTTAATCAAATCTGACAAAAGGCTGGATTTAAGCTCCTCTAGGCTCGCTAGATAAAATATCACTTTGTGCAAGCTCTGGAGAAAAAAAAGGAAAAAAAGAAGAAAGAAAATAAGGTGAAGCAGACACCAGTCTCATTTGAGTGGAGCCACCAGTTTTTTTGGAAAGAGAGAGAGAGAGAGAGTAGGGAGGAGGAGCTGAATGCTGGAGGAGCCATCAGTGGAGCTCTGCCAATCAGCAGGGGTGATGGTAGGGGTCTGCCCAATATTACTAACCATAACATCTTTGTAACTTCTCCCCTGATCATGTGTGGACAAGGTGACAAAGGTAACCTGCACACAAAAGCTGGTGGAACCCCCCTTCCCCTCCCACCTTCCCTCTTTGTGACACCTCCGTCAGCCCCGGGGCAGGACTGGCCAATGACATTAGCCAAAGCGTCTCACCACACAAAGTCGACCGCTGCAATATTTCATATGGAGCGACCTCGAGGGAAGCTGCATTTAAAAAGGAATGGGGAGCCGTCCTTTGCACATTTGACTCCAATCCGCCACTTTCTACTATGTCTGTTTACGATTATATTAATAGTTCCATAAGTTCATCGTTTTTAACATCGGTCATTAATATTTCACAGGGAGTTAATATTAATCTGATCAGAAATTTTCTTCCTTCAATAATTCAATATACGGCATTAATAATTCAATAAAAAGAATGTTCGGCTTAGTTGAGGAAGACGAAAAAAAAACGGAGACATTGGATAACTATGTGTGAGAAAATGAAGCCGGAAGAGTCACAATACAGCACCGAGTCATCTTAATAGAGTAGCAGCGACATCTAAGTTCACCTGATATGCAACTTGTGAGCCAGGAAGTTGCTAATTAATTAAACATGGACTTTAAAATGACAGCAACCTTCCTTCTGGGCTTCATCTTAAACTGCTTTGTAATCCAGTTGTAAATGCGCTGACTGACCGAGGACCACAGGTTGTCGCATCCACATCGAGAGATAAAGAAGAACACGCAGACTCGTGAAGCCTCCGCCGCCATTAAAAACCCAGCACTGCTCCAGAGTTCCTCCGTAGGAGATTTAACGGGGATTAGATGGTGAAGTAAAAAGGCCTAATCTTTATTTGACAGGGAAGCCAATCTCTGACTGGCTGGTCAACCCCTCACTCTCACACAAGTCACTTTCACTGCACCTCAGGCTTATTTAAAACCACATTTAAGATTGCGTATTGTGCTCTGTATGAGGTCTCCATCCAATTATCATACAAAAAAAAAGACAAAAAAAGGAGTATTTCTTAAAGTGAGAAGTGTGCAGAGGCATAGTGATAGAAAGAGCTATTCCCTAAATGATGTCCTATATTGGGTCACAGCCTTACCTGCATATGAGTACATCTGGCTGGCTATTTCCTCTTGTAATTCCCCCACCCTCCCTTTTTTTTTTTAAGTCTAAGCTGTGCCTGATTGAAAATCTAACCAATTTCCAAGTGCAGTTTAATGACAGATGGAAAGAGATATTTCATGGAGATGTATAGTTAGAGACTGATAAACTATTAATCACGCTGCCGGACAATGACACCAGCTAAATTTAAACGCAAAGTGGAGAAAAAAAAAAAAGCGTCACCACCACCACCACCACCACCACCACCCTCCACCCTTAAATTATTCATTACTGGAAGCTGTTATTGCAGAGCATATAGTATAATAATTTTGCAGATTTGCACTTAATTACAGTGCGTGTGGATGCTGGATACAGATGCCACGGCTCAGACTGGCAATCCTTCACTGAGTTCAACCCTGTCAGATAGTATTCGGGGACCTTTCCTAACCCCCTTTCCGTCTCTCCTGCGTCCGTCCGCTCCGTGTTTTGACCTACGGACTCACGCCCGAGACGACGAGAAAGGTGAGAGAAGAGACGAGCGATGTAGAGCGATGAATAAGACCTGATTATGTAGTGTAATGTATATTTTTTAAGCCGAAAAAAAAAAAAGTGTGACATCTGTTGCTTATTATTTTACTATGGTGAATAATGTACTCGTGCTAAGTATACTGTGTTTTATTTATTCAAAAGACACCGCTAATGTGGCTGGAAATGGAAAAAAAAGCACTATTTCTGGGCAGTGTTTCCATGACCTACCAGACACCAGTAACCAGTTGCACAAGGTCTCCTGATCAACATTTCCATTATGGTTTTGTCTCTCTCGAGCCAACAGATCCTATTTTAATATGCTGAATATTGCCTGTTTGCACATATTGAGCTTTTTGTGTAGAGGAGGATAAATGATCTTTAAAAGCTGCTTGTTTCTATAGTAAAAGACTTTCAGTTGACCTGTTGCTCCTTCATATCTGATCCCACTGCTTAGCATGCAACAGATTGCTGATTTCAATGCGCTCACTTCATTCAACAAGTACCTTTCTCCACATTAAAATGTGTTTTAGTTTCACAAACACTGTGATTGGTAAAGAAAAAAAACCCCAAATACAGTTGATATCACTTTGTTAAAAAGCGGAAACTAAAAAAATATAACGCTCCACTCCTCCGAAAAAGCCACAAGGTGCAGTACCTTTTTCAAAAGTGACCACATTTTGAGCTCTTTGCATAATCTTCACTTTGCTTTTTGTGTTAAATCGGAGAAAAACAGTTCACAGTTGAAAGCACGAGTAGTTAAAAGTCACATTTAAGTGCAGAAAGACTAAAGTTAGTTACTTGGCTGTACTTTGCTACAGAGATAAGCTAAAGCTCGGTCAGGTGGCCCTTTATCTCTGCAAGATGTCAGAGATAATGTCATCTATTTTCCCCATGACTGCAATCAAATAAATATACAAAACAATGCCCACGGTTAAAATGTCTCTTTTTTCTTTTTTTAATTACTACACTACAAATGTCAATAAATATATTAACACATACTGATCTATTCTGCTCTGTGGTTCTGTGGGTTGCTTTTTAAAAGAACAAACAAAGTTTGTAACAGTTATCAGATGCCATTTTTCTGTGAGTGGCAGACAAAGGCTTTGCTTGTGTGCTTTACATCCTACAGTCAGTGTTTCTCCCTCGCCAAACCCCCCCACCCCCCCCTCTCTCTTCCTTGTATCATCCGTAGCTCACAGCAGCAAACAGAGTTGTATGCAAATACTAAAAGCCATAATGCATTATATTGTTTGGTGTTAGCATTTGAATATTTAAATGGTGTGTTTTAGATCTAGATATTCCCATTTAAATTTCCATGTACTGTACATACTGAATGCAGACAGTTAAGCCCCCCCCCGCACCCCCCCTCCCTACGTGTCAAGTTGGAAGACACTATGAGTGTATTTGCATTTTTTGCAGGGTCTGACACATTGTTATTTTCATGATTATGTTTTGTTTCCTGCGTGCATACTTGCGAACAATGTAAGTTACCTATGTTTAATAAATGCTGTGACGATTCTCTATGCAGCCTGTGTGTGTGTGTGTGTGTGTGTGTGTGTGTGTGTGTGTGTGTGTGTGTGTGTGTGTGTGTGTGTGTGACAGAGGTGGATGTGTGAATCACCCACGTATATGCCACTTAACCAAATTGGCGAAGCTGATAAGCTGATATTTACATCGCAGTGTTGCTGAGGCTTGATTACTATCAGTATAACTTCCCCCCCGATACCCCCACGCTTTAATGGAAAGTTGGGATATAAGTTAGTGTGGGTTACAGCTGGACTCGGGAAAATAGCTCAATTACACCCGTGGATATAAACACTCATGTGGCTGTCGGAGTGGTAAACAGATGTGGGGTGACAGTCTGTAGTACGTGATCAGTCAAGCAGCTGTTGCTTGCACCCTCGTTCATTCAGTTGTTCTGATGATGGATTCCAATTCCCACCCCTCCACCCCCCCCCCCACACACACACACACACACAGCTCAACATGAAGCCGCACTATTTGCTTACGGGGCGGTGGCAATAGGAAGATTAAGCTGCTGAGAATATCATTAACATAGTCCTTCTGTAAAGATAATGCCTGCTGCACTTTTGCTGCCACTGTCAAACACAACAATCAGACTGCATGAACATCATAGACAGACTGAGAGTACTCCCGCTCTCTCTCTCTATCTCTCTGTTCTGATGCGGGGCAGCTCTGCAAAACACTTTTAACTTCTTTTCAAACTGCAAAAAACAGACAGCATAAGAGCATTCAGAATGATGTCATATGATGTTATTTTGTCTGTGGCGCGCTGTGCATTTGTACTCACACACACATGGAGTATTGAAAAGGACACCCCTGTTGGCTGTTGTCTCATTGGGAGCCTACCTGTCACACAGCTGATGTGACACCCTTTGAATGCGGCGTGCACATATGATCAGAGCTACGGCGAGCACCCCGGATGACAAAGTGACTAGGGGTGCTCGCCACACAACAAACAGGCCTGTCCTCTTCCAGACAGGAAGTTGGGAGCAACAGAGGCGCTTGCCTTGTCTCATCTGCCAGCAGCGCTCGCCTCCTCGCCTCTTCATCGCAGCAGCCGTGTCTGATGGTGTGTACAGCTCGCATGCCGGACGGCTGTTTTGATTTCAGCCCGTGTGACACATCTGTTGCTTGTCACGTTGCGTTGAGCCCCGTCTGCGAGCTGTAGCGAGACCCGGGCCAAATGTGCTTCTCATTCATCTGTCTGTGTTTACAAACAGGGCTTGCGTTTAGAAGCGGGGGTCGGCGTGACGGACATGGCGCGGAGGGTCAGGAGGCCTTACGAGTCACTAGGAGAACCTGTGCAGCCGGTGTCACAAGCCATCAATCCCCATGGCGTGCTATGCAAATGTGAGCTGTATGGGCTGTAGGATGTGAGTGCTCTGGATTAAAAAGATGCATTATCTGCTAATAAACTCTGTATGAAACCTTAAGTAAAAATCAGGACTAATAGAAGAGTTGATTGTATATAATAAAAAAAGGAAAAATGTATAAATTTGGTTACTTTACCATCCTTTAAGAATCCCCCATCATTGTATGCTGCCTATTGAAAATCAATTATTACCCTCCCATGTCTAATTGAGAAAATTTGCCACAGCTGTAAATCAAATCTCCATCAAGTGTGCATTCTCCACAATGTGCTCTTTATGGGCTTTTAAAGTGCTTTGTAAGAGCATGTCACCAAACTACCAAAATCACCAAGATTCTCTGCGAGACTCCTACTGTCAGCTTAAATTCATGAGCGATGACCACCGCTAATTGGATCCTTCCGATTCCATCCATCTATGAAGTACACATGCCATATCAGCGAAAATCAAACGACATTGTTTCACTCAGTTTAAGGCAGGCCTGGCACTACAGAGCCAGAAAGGTATTTATTAATGGGATGTTACAGTAGCTCAGGAGAGCCGCATTCACGAGTGCTTCATTTCTGTGTCCTTGTCTTTCAAATCAATATTCAAAAGTGGCCCAATTACACCTTTACGATGCATTTACATGCACAGTGCCGTTGTGGTCATAAACTGTACTGAAGTTATGTCTGTGAGATTTTTTTTTCTTTTCTCTCACTACTTTTAGTGATCATTTTATTGCTTTTATTTTAAAATGATCGTCGAAATGATTTCATACTAATTATAACTAAAAACAAGTGCAAAAAAAGGAAGAAAAACTACAGTTTGTCTAAATGAAGTATTTGCATGAGTATCAAAGCCTGGCCTGCTATGTAAATTCAATCCCTCTTCAGAGGGTGGGGAAAAAAATTTCAGATGTCTCATTTACATTGTCAAATGACACAACACTCATACTTTCCATTTACTATCACAATGTTTTTTTGCAGAAACACTAACCTGGAAACGATCAGCGCCCGTGTGTGTGTGTATGTGTGTGAGTGTGTGTGTGTGTGTGTGTGTGTGTGTGTGTAGTTCGAAGTAACAATACTGTGCGAGGTGCGCAGAAATCAGGGCGGATGGTGCAACAACGTGATCGAACACCGTGACTGCCATTTCGACCGGCCTCGTCAGACCACGAGGCGACACGTAGAGCGGCGCTGGCACGGCGGGGGGGGGCACGACGCTGCTACGGGGGGCTCTAATATATTCAAAGAGGGATCATTTACTTAAGGCTTGCATCCAAGGATCAGTCTGGCCTTCATTAGCCTCAATCTGACACGGATGTGAACAACATGTTGGCTTGCCACATGAACACTGCCCCTCCTTCTCCCCCATCCATACTCACCCCCCACCCCCTCCCTCTCTCCCCTCCTCCCTCCCTCTCCTCCTTCTCTGAGACCTGCGCAGCAAATTCCTCTGGAAATATCACAGGTTGTTAGCATTCCAGAGAGAATTTTACATGGGTGTACACTCAGGCCTTAATTAGAGACACTATTTGATCATTCAGCAGCTGGGCTTTATTAAAAGTGCGGGGTTCACATCATCGCCAAACAGTCACCCCCCGCTCAGTGTGTGAACGAGCTTGCAGAGGAGTCTATGAAACAAGAATATGAATATTCATTTCCTTTTTTTTTCTTCTTTTTTTTTTTTTCATATGTGGGGGTCCCTGTACAGGAAATCCACCCTGCTAACCAGCATTTACACTTGTTTTGGAACAACATTTGAGCTTCCTCGCACATCATCTACCTCTGATATTAAAGAGGACAACCAATTCTGTTTGTTTTGTTAAGATTTTTTTTTAAATCTATTGATATTGAAAACACTTCAGTCTGGAAATATCTGTTATATAAATATATTATGTATGTTTTCTAATTTCTCATAAATGCTATTTCAGGCATCAGAAACTATGAATCAAGAACATGAATATTCATTTCTTTCTCTTTTTTTTTTGATATGTGGGGGTCCCTGTAGAGGAAATCCACCCTGCTAACCAGCATTTACACTTGTTTTGGAACAACATTTGAGCTTCCTCGCACGTCATCAACCTCTGATATTAAAGAGAAAGATTAATTTCGTTTGTTTTGTTGAGGTTTTTTTTTTTAGATCTATTTATATTGCAAACACTCCAGTCTGGAAATATCTGTAAGATAAATGATAAATGCATTAGTATGTTTTCTTATGTCCTATAAATGCTTTTTTAAACAGTTTTCTATCCTAATTCTACATAAAACTTACATATCCTTAATAAGAAAAGCATATTTAAGCAACCTCAGTTATAACGCAATATCACAAGCCTTAAACCTCATTTGGCTTCACTCTTAATTAATTCTACTCCTACATTAACTATTAAACATAACTTTTGAGGAGGTCCACTGGACGTCTGCACAGAACCTGAGTGATATCGACCCGAAAAGAACGGCGGAGATGTAAGCCATATATCTCACCAAGGTTGTCGGGGACTGTGGAACAAACACCGGGTTTGAGGTGAAGTCTTCCCTGCGTGAAGGTTAGCCGTGTTTGGTGTTTACACTACACCACGGGGCTTTGAAATTGTTTTGCAGTGTGGCGTCTGCCCAGGGTCATTGTTTGTTTTTGACGTGTTTATACACCACACAAGGAGTAATGACTTCTAGGATAGTCAGAGGGGAGAGAGAGAGGTGGGGAAGGGATGCAGACACGATCCGACGCGCTATCTGCAATTTTTCTTTACTTTTCAGGTTCACAGTCAACTTATGGGAGTCAACGCCGGGAACTCAGGGCTGCTGTTGTTTGTCGTCGCGGTCAGCATCATTCAAAGTGATGTAAATATGCAACTGCATCAGGAAATGAGGAAATCGGTTACTATGCAAAATCTTTCTTATCATTTTGTGGCATTCAAACTCATAATTTCCATATAATGCTCTTGTTTGAGCAAGGATTAAAAAAAAAGCTGCTTGTTTTTAAAAGTTAGGAAATATTGATGAAGTCATGTATTTCTGCTTGTGTGTGTGTGTGTGAGAGAGAGAGGGGGCAGGGGGGTTGGGGGGGTGGGGGGTGAGAAAGCAGCGCTTGTGTTCAACTGACTCGTCCTGCTGTCTGTAGACGTGCGGGAGAAGTACTTACTTTGATCTCTGGCTCCACAGGATGTCACCGCTGGAGTCTCCTGGCTGGACCGGTGAGCAGCAGATAGAAGGGAGGAGGAAGGGGAGGGAAGTTGGGGATGTGGGGGTGTTGGAAAAGAAGGGAGGGAAGGAGAGAGAGAGAGGGGGGGGGGGGGACAAGGGAAATTATTTGAAACGTGAAGGTGACTAACAAAAATGCAAATACATACACTTTTTTTTCCACAATTGCCTTATTAAATAATAACTGTAGTCACATCCAATCATCATGCAGAGTGTGTGTGTGTGTGTGTGTGTGTGTGTGTGTGTGTGTGTGTGTGTGTGTGTGTGTGTGTGTGTGTGTGTGTGTGTGTCTTATTTGGTTGTTGTGTGTGTGTATGTGGAGTGTGAGAGCAGTAGTGAAGGGACACAAAACAGGTCACTTTCAAATTACTATTCATTACGCTAACGCCCACCCCCCCCCCAGCCCCCTCCTCCTCCCTGTACATATCTGTGGATACATATTTAGCATCTCAAACGAGAACTCCCTTGATTAAACAAATAATGACACATTCCAAAAAACTGTAACTGAGTCCAAATTAATTTGAGCTTAGCTCTAATTGCATTTAAACACTGCTCCTCCCTAACCTTAGATCAAGCACTTCTTAATTACCAGCTTCTGAAGACTGAATCCCCCTACAGTGTCGATGGAAAATAAAAAATGGTGTAGGTTGTGTAGTGCTCGTGTTTCTGATGCTTTTTCATTCAATAGAAATGAAGCTCCACCGGAGTGAGCTCTAAAAGTGTCTGAGCCTTTTTAAAATAGCTTGTTCAGGGTATTAAAAACTGCCCTTTTTTTCAAAAATCACCACACATTAGTGCTCAACCTTTCACAGTTGAGCTGGGTCATTCGGTCCCCGCTGCCCCGTGCCCCCTTCGCCTTAACTTCCCCCCCCCCCTCTAGTTTTCAAACACAAGAGGGAAGAAACGGCAAAATGTGTTTCCTGAAAGGGAGTAGAGGTGGAAAAGGCCCATCCTGCCCCTGGAATCACCGCCGCCCCACTAGAGCCGCCGCCACTAGCCTTTCTGCAGAGACAGCAAAAGTTCCCCGAGAGGGGAGCGTCTGCCAACTCAAACAGGGCTTATTCTCCTCTCTGTGGGCCGCCCAGCCGCCCATGTGGGCCTGTGCTGGGCTTCCTGAGGGCTCGCTGCAGCTGGAGCACTTTGAATAAAGGTAACAGCAATGTCACAGCTACTGTAAACTTGCCGGGCCGCTCCTGTCAGCAGGACATTCCCAATCAAAGCAGAAACAACCCCACCTAAAACACGGACGCATTGTTTTTTTTTCCACACCGGCCCCCGAGTCCAAACTTCCCACGAATCACAAAGAGAGCACACAGGCGAGAGGGCAACCACTGTTCCCTGATCTTGCCAAACAAAATGCCAAGAGACCGGGAGTGACATTCAGCTCTGGGGTTTAAAAATACGAGCAATTTGAAAATGATTAGAGTCTTATTTTATTGTTGAGCGCCTGACACAGGAGAGGAAACCAGAACAATCAAGCCGACTGACTTCTTTTTTTTTTCTGCTGAATTTAGAAACACTAATTAGTTTTGCTCTCGTAAAGCCAACCTGAAAACGACCAATTAGAAAGTGAAAATGAGACGTGCAGAGGAAACAAGAGCTTGTCATTTTCACTGTTTAAGTCCCATATGCACAACTTAACTGTGATGACTTTCACACACACACACACACACACACACACACACACACACACACACACACACACACCCACACACACACACCCACCCAAGATGATTGGCATGCTGCCTGCTGAACCTGATGTCACGTACACACTCTGACCAGTTAATGGCACTATACATCAAATGGCTTTTTGCTTAGTTAGAGGGAAACTATTACAGATCTGTATGGCCACATCAAACCCAGGCTGAGCAGCTTGGCCATGCAGATGTCTGAAGCACCAGGCTGGGGAGAGGATACAGCCCACCAGGCTGACCACAGCACCAGCTGCTTTCAGCTATAGAACTAGCAGGGCAAAACGGTTTCCCTCACAGGTGCCTTATTTCTATGAATTTCCTCTTTCAGCTATAGCGGAATAATTCCTCTGCATGTATAATTGTTTCACGCTAACCACAGGGGACGGCACCTTCATGTAATCATATCTCACAAACATTAGTATATTTCATACAGTATATTTCACCTGCTGGGTGGTGTTGCTTTATGTTAAGCTAGTCTTTAGGAAGGAACATTAAACTTGTGGAAATGATCTGCAGGTATTTCATTGCTATTCCCAGAGCAAACGGTGGCAAGTGTTTCATCACTGTCGGACTGAAGACGGATGGGCTGTCAGTGCCTTCCCCCTGTCCAGGATCCAGCTCCTGGGCTGGGAAGTGGCTAAAAAAAGGCCGGGGCTATGCTTTCCAGGCCTGCGCCTTTTACTGGGAGTAATTCTCAGATGCCAGGTCGCTGCCAACGTCCTTGCAGCCAATGGCAGAGAGGCCAGTAAGTTCACATTAACTGCAGAGTGTAACTGCGCTGAACATCTGCTCATGAATGAGAGCGCTGCCCACTAACTCAGCGAGTTGAGGCCCACTGATGAAAAATTCAACGTTCTCCTCGTTGGCACGCTTGTTTTGCACTATTCTCCTGAGCCCCCAGAATTATATTAAGAGAATTTCAGCACGGCCTGGTGTATCTCAGAGAACAGCTGGCGCTGAAAAGGGATCTGCTGCTCTGCGAGAGCTCAGGGACTTCACACGAGATCTGCCTTCTCCTACACCATTTGTCCTTGAAGGAAAAATATATATATATCAGTGTTAAGCACCCAGGTAATAATAAGAAAGCAGAGGCTACATTTAGCTGATTACACCACCCATGTGTGCTACAGCGGACAGAGAATAACCAATGAAGACATGAATCGATATGGAGTGGAAAGAGAAGACAGAGGGCCAATTGTGACAATAAGTAGCTCCCTCAGGAGACCTATTCACTACACCTCGCCTTTGTTTGGCTTGTTTAGCTCATTAGATTGTTAACTAGGAAGAATCTGCTCCCAACCCCACAATATGGAATCAGTCTAATCAGAAACAGAAGCAGTCTGCTCAGGGGGTAAACACATCAAAGACTTTGGAAAGTATGAAAGCAGTACCACAATCCTGTACTTCAACTGCTGCAATTATGTGCCTCATAAGACTAAACTACATATATTATTGACTATTAGCCAAAAAAAAAAAAAGGAGGAATTTGTCAATTAGATCAAATCCGAAAATCTAAACTCAGTGTAAGACAGTGACATAAACTAACAGTCTTTCCTCTCAACATGATGAAATACTTTCTTAGTTTAAAAATGTGAAGTTTAAGGAAGTGATGACTGGCAAACACTAAGAATAAAAGATTACCAAACTCAGTAATTTCACTTCTGTCTTTCTGAGAAATACAGTTAACAGTTTTCTATATGTCAGCACAGAACACAACCTGAGTGATATGAGAGTTTTATCTCCTTGTTGGTTTGATCTGTGTCTCGGTTTCACAGTTTCTGACTTCGGCTTTTTCACCAAAATTAGGCTCGGTTCGCACAAAAAAAAAAAAAGAAACAATCCTTATCTATCCTTTTTTTTTCTTTCTCACAAGTGTAGCCACATGTGGAAGCAAGCAGGAAGCAGATCAGGTTTCTTGCCCTTTTATACAATGCAGTGAATTACCGGTATGTGAAAATCACAGCATCAGCCCAAAAAAAGAAAAAGAAAAAAAGAATCAGCGAATATAATATTGCCATTGAAAGCCAAGAGGATGTCTGGAGAGAAGCTCATTTAGCTGGTGACAAATGACAGCACTTTGTCTTCCTGACAAGATCCCTCCTTCATCAAATGTCCAACTTCACATGGAAATAGGAAATCGCACATTATCACACTGACAAACAATTACAACCATGTCATTAGCAGCAACCCTGGGCCTGAAACCATTAACAAAACACAATGTCGCGCACCACGCTAACCATCAGAAAAAAAACACAGGATGTAGATGAAAAGACAGAGATAAATCAATCATGACACAAACAACCTGATGCTTATAGGCAAGATCTAAATATTGGGAGTGCTTCGAGCCCACTAAATAAATCACAAAATAATCTCAGGCAATCAAAAGTTCCTCGTCTTTGGGTTTCAAAAAAAAAAAAATGTACGTCTACGCCAATGACAGAGCGGCGTTCGCCTTATATTAAAAGTTAACACTTTAGGAGTTTTTTCTGTAAGTGACTTAATCAGATACAGAGCATTAGTATCTTTTTTAATACATCTCCCAGTGTCAGGCGGCAAATGAAAAAAAAAAAAAAAAAAAAAAAAGCTAGCCTCTGTAAATATGACTGCTTACTTCAAACACAAACATTGTTGACACCTAATGTAATTTCAGCGGGACATCCAACTGAAAGCGCACCGGGGTAATATAATGCTCTTAATGAGAATTCCCTTCCAGCTTTGAGACCTTGGCGAGATAGCCATAATGCATGGCTTCTCTTTTTAATAAAATAATTGTTACAGTTATTAAAGATGAATCTCATCACAGTCGAGATGACAAAATAATTCATTACCAAAACCAAGGCTTTAAATAGCTGCAAATTATGAAGCCCTAAACCCCCCTACCCAACCCCCCCCCCCCCTCCCCCCCGCCTCCCTACTACCCCCACCTCTTGAAAATACACTCCCAGATAAATGGGTTCCTTATTTCATATAAATATTAGACATATGCTGCCCTTGAAAAAGGAGAGAAATATTGCAACTGTCCGTTAAGAGGGTTTGCAGGCACCCATTGCACCGTACATGTTAAATCAATAACCACAAAAAAAAAAAAAAAAAAACATACAAATGAACAACAAGCCTCCAAAAAACCTTCAATTAATTTGATTCTTTATCATTACATTACAAGGTTTAATCTAGTTAGAACTCACACAACTGTGGCTGGATATACTTTATTCTTCATTTGCACTTTCAACCAGTGGTACAATGGGGGTTTTTTAGGTTTTTTTTTTTCCTTGTATTTTATTAGGTCATGTGTTTTTATATAACAGATTTTTTTTTTATAAAGTTTTTTAGATATTATTTTTCTTGCTATTGGTTTTATTTACTCTTACACCTTGTCTTTTTAGTATCTGTTGTTTGTTGCTTTATTACTTTCATGCTTACATTGAGCTGCTGCTATCTATCTATCTATCTATCTATCTATCTATCTATCTATCTATCTATCTATCTATCTATCTGTCTGTTTTTTTTTCAAATAATAAATGAATTAATTACTTTTTTTAGCTTGACAATCAATTCTGTTATCAGCATTTATATATAATGCTACTGTTTACATTATTATAATACTTGTTTCTCTCTTAATGAATTACTACATTCCATTAATATCTACTGATGCTGCAATAATGCTCACATGCCTAAATATGGTGCTTTACTGTGCATGCACAAGCACACACGTATTACTCATTTCTCTACCCGTTCACACATTGTTGCCAACACCCAAATATTTATCCCCACCCTTTACTGTCTTTTGTATCATATTGTGTCTCTGAATTGTTCCACTTTATTATAAAAAGCCCAAAATAATGGCAACGTGCCAGAAAAGTTATTATATCCCATGAATGTGTCTGTGAATGTCTTACTTTATATTAGTAAATGAATCTAGATGGATTCATCTATTGATTTTTATATTTGTTCAGAAGGTCTCGCAGCGTAGCCTCATGATAACAAATCAGCACTTGTCTGCTACTGCTGACGTGATGCTCTATTCCAGTTTTGTCTTCCTTGCAGTGTTCCTCTCCTTGCAGCACCTCCACACATGTGAACCAAAAAAATAATTAATAAATTGGAGGGCATGTGTGTGTAAAACTTCCACCAATCTGCACCTTACCCCTCCTCCTCCTCCTCCCCACCTCCCCAACCTCCAATCCCTTCCCGTTCACAGCTCTTCTCTCGCTTTATTTATGTATTCAAAAGAGATAATTTACAGTGATGGCATGGAAACTTCCCAGCATGCCTTTTAACCTGTCGTTTTTCACTCTCTCCACAGCAGGATGTCCAGAGGAAATGCTTTATTAAGATCCTGCCGACATGAAGAGCGGCTCTGACTTACTGGTGCATTACTGTCTAAAAGGCAAAGTTATTTAGACCAATAAAAGGCTAATATATTGTTGGAGTGGAATTACACAGAAGTTATCTCGGCCTTAATAACATCACCGCAACCCCTTGATGTTGTTTAGATCAATAAAGCCCATTAAAGTACAGACCTCAAGAGCAGATAAGGCTGCAACTGCCACAGCAAAAAAAAAATACTGGCTCGGCTGGCATCTAAGAGGGCAGAGGTCTTCTTCTGGCAAACAAGAAGTGGACCGAAAAAAATGAGGAAAACACAACAAACGTAATACCATAAAAAATAAAAATAGACTGAGAATCCAATGAAAGTCATTTTCTGCCTTATGGAGCCTTCTGATGTACTGGAGAGGAAGATAAACAAGTAGAAAGATGCTAATGGATATAGATATTTGGTCGGACAAAGTGAAGTAAAGAGATGGGGGGCAGGGAGTGGGGGGGGTAGTAGTGATGTCAGAGCAAAGGTGAACCTGTGTGTGTGTGTGTGTGTGTCAGGACTGAGTTTCTTGAGAGGAAGGGGGGGGTACTAAACTATTTCTTCTTTCAACACTTCCAACTAAAACATCAGTGAAGTCAGACTAAAAAACTACTAAAAAAAAAAACTTTGTTCGTATTCCACTATCACACAGTTTTTTTTAACACATATCCTTAATTATTAGTATCATCTGAGGTGATGTAGTTGACGCGATGTGGGCTGCCGAACAATAAATACATAAATGAGTGAATTGAAACTACAAAACCAGACAAAAAAGTGTCAGTCTGTAACAGTGCAGAGAGGTGACGGTACCAGACTGTACATCCTAGTGTTTTTTCAATGTGGTTTCCCAGCATGCTGTGCTCATTCTTAGCTGTGTCCACCAGGTGATGCACTAAATCATCTGTGCAGCCACTGTCCATCAGCCCCTTGAGGTGTGATGACCACAGTCTGGACGCTTCCTTACAACTCCGCCCCGCCCCCCTCTCCAACCCCCCCCCCCACCCCACCCCCACATGTTATGATGACAACACAGAAAGGAGAAGAGGACTCTTTCTCTCTGTCTCTGTGTGTGTGTGTGTGTGTGTGTGTGTGTGTGTGTGTGTGTGTGTGTGTGTGTGCGCGTGTGCGTGCGTGCGTGCACATGCACTGTTGGGAGTGCAGACAGCATTCACGTGCACTTGTAAATTGCAGCACACACCACAGTTCTCCACAGGAAACCACAGGAAACAGAGTTTTGACGCTATCGCTATAAGCACGCGAAATGACAAACAAGATTTTTTTTTTTTTTTTTTCTGTTAAGTACAACATGTCCCTTATAGCTTATACACTGTCAATAGGAAGTTTACAGACACCAAGCTTTGTCAGGTGGGGGAACTGTGATCATAACAGACGCAATGTTTTGTTTTGTTTTCGTGGGTTGCTTTTTTTTTTTCTTTTACAGGGTTTCTGGTGCTTCTCTCACCTCAGTCAGTATGTCAGAGGACCACTACACTGATACAGCAGTAGCACTATGACTCTTCAACAAATGTTTTCCTCATCTTTACCCCTCTCTTGTTTACTTTGACATTACTGATTACTGAAGAGAAAGGCAGAGAGGCAATATAAAGGACTAAAGTACCAGCTTCACCTTAGTACAGCCATTCTTATTATAAAAAAATGATGATTTAAGGAGCTTGAGACTCTTAAGGGAACATGTGCTAGTGTCCGTTTCAGCCTTCAGAATCACAGAGTATCAGTGTGACTGTACGCCTGTATTTCAAATCTTTATGAAGTGCTATTAAATTGCATTGTAAAAAATCAAGCTAGAAATTAGCAGTGTTAGAAAAATACAGTTAAAAAGAAAGCTGTGACAGACAGAGGATTCTTGTGTGTCCCATCACACACACACACACACACACACACGCACACACACACACGCATACGCACACACCACAGTGATTGTGAATAATATCGCTGCAAAATGATCAACTGTGACAATGTAATATTACTCGACGATAAATACGTCGGCAAAAAAAAAAAAAAAAAGAGGAGAGGCGAAAGACGAGGAATAAAAATGCACAAAAGAAAGGGAGCAGATCTTCCAGCAGCTCCAAGTGAAAGCATAAATAAAGTGTGGCACATCTTTTACCTTCTTCAATTATCTGCCTTTTGACATGCAAGCTGAGCACAGTGTAATTAACATCTCAGGAGATAATGGGGTCGCTACTCACTGATCAATCTCACACATATTATCTGCCTTTTTACCAATCCACCCCTCCTGTTATTCTAGGAAGGGAATATTCTACAACACATTTTTTTTTCCTTTTTTCAGTGGGGACATTTAATATAAAAAAAAAATTGGTAATAGGCCTAATGACTCATTCAATTGAACTCATCTTCCAAAAACATCAATTAGGCTCCAGATCCAGTTTACACTGGATGTGCATGTGCACATTTCTTTTTAAAAACCAAAACAAATCTTTTCTGATGTTTGCAAGATTCAACGATGTCATCATGATCAACTACTGACAGTGTTGCCAGGTTGAAATTAACATTGATTGTTAAAGACTGGTCCCTCCATGCCTTGAGTGGTAACAGGTGTTGTAACTGCACCCTCTGACCTTGTAGAAACACTTCACAATACAAGCTGGAATTTAGTCTTTCTCAAAAGATTTTATGGGGGGTGTTTTTTTGTTTGTTTTTTATTGGAAAAATAGCGTTAGGTGGCTGTTTATAGTGTTAGATGTTAGTATAGGCTAATTACTTTCACTTATGAATGGAAAAACCCTCCAAATACAACTGTAGACACATCTATTTACTTCTATATTTACTGTACAATTTTTTATACATTTACTATATAATACATAACATATCATTAAATGAAATCAACCTGCCATCCACCAACCATTGTTACTGCCTGTAACAAATGGCTCTTCCAAACAGTAAACAGTAGTGGTGACTGGCCTGGTCTCTACACTGTGTATATGACAGACGTGCACAGTGCTGCTCCCTCAGGTTAAGATGCCTTTGAACAAAACCTCAAATAGGCCTTGAGGTTCATGTTGTTTTGTTTGTGTGTCCCCCCCCTCTCTCTTTCTCTCTCTCTTTCTCTCTCTCTTGTTTCTCTCAGCTCTAAAGCCAAGCTCCCATACGGTATATGTGGTGAAGCCCTGTCCCTCCTGAAAGAGCTCACTGGCACACAGCAAACCACCAAGCTGGAGGTGAGCAGCATACAGTACACACAGGACCCTGAATGCAGTGGCGGGAGCATCGACTGAATACACTAAAAAGGGAGAAGCCACACTTCCTCTTTAAGAGACTGATGTGGCAAAATGTGTAATAACTGTGCCCTTGTAAAGACAACTGCAACTAAAAAAGTTACATCACTCTCTCCAAACCTGTGAATACTATCTAATAATATCAGACTGTGAAAACTAAAGAATGAGAATAATAATTACTATTATTTGATCATGCTAACAGCCTCCTACACATGACATTCTAGCACCAGAACTACTACCAGACCACTAGAATATCTCCTATCCTCTTAGTATTGTCGTATTTATCGTTATCTGTCACTCGTTCTGTCACTCAAAAATGCCGTAAAAAGCAGCGGGGACACTTTACCGTTACCTAAAAACACCCTCTTCAAGTGTTGACTGTGCGAGCAAGGTTACTAAAAGCTGACTAAATTAATACCATCCAAAAAAAAATGGATCAATTCTCAGCATCAGATATTTAGTTTGGAGAATAGATGTAGAGCTGCTGTTGACAAGGGGATGTGTAGTTATTACAGATGTGAGGCTAGTGCCAGTTCTCAGTTAAATTATCTTTTTGACTATACAAAGACCACGCATAATGCTAGAGAAACTGCACTTACTATACAAACTCTTTCAATGTCAAAAACTTTGAAAAAGACATTAAAAAAAAAAAAAAAAGATATAACAGTTCATCAAAAGTAGTGAATACAGGCCAATCAGTGCTGCTGCTGTTGTTGCTGCTGGCTGTGTGTTATAAGCTGCACTTTGAGTGTATTATTAACTTAACGCTGCCTGGACACGCGGGGCCTGTTTTACAATTTAGGCTTTAACAGATGTGCGGTTTTATGTGGCAGGTTCTCCAGAGTTAAGATGCCGCTGTCCGCACAGATGAGGCCGTAAGGCAGGTCGTAAAACCTGCCTTTGAAACTTTGGGCGGATTATTGCCGACATGACAGCGATAGCAGAGGAGAGATCGGCGGCGGCGGCTCACCTTCTCCTCCTCCTCCTCCTCCTCCTCCTCCTCCTCCTCCTCCTCCTCCTCCTCCGCCCCATCTCGTGCTTTGTATCATTCTGCCATCCTGCCAGATAGCTGATCAGATGAGGGCGAGATTCTCTGACATGAACAAACACTACAAAAGAGTTTACTTCTATATGACTAATAATGTCAAATCTGCAGTGTATATATCTCCTCTTGGGTGGTTTTGTAATGAGGTTGCACACACTTGCACCTTTAAAATGAGCAGTTTACCCTAATGGGAATACTGTATTGTAGGGTGATGACAAAGGTAATTGTACTGCAACCACAGTGTACAGTGTAATTACTAGGATTTAGAAAACCTTCTACCGCCCCCCTCCCCAAACCCCCTTGCTTTACAAGGTGGAATTCCTGGCAGGATACACACACTCTCTGTTGGACTGTCTTCAAACAAACACTCTCTCATACATACACTTCTCTCATATGTACAACATACTTGTCTTGATCTAACGCAGAGCAAGACACACACTTTCTTTTTCTTTTTTTTTCTTTCTTTTTTTATTATCTGTAACACCTACAGACAATCTTTGACACACAATGCGTTCTTAATGCCTTACACTCCCTTCTTTTTTCTTTTTTTTTTTGTCAGTGACCTGTGTTACCTTTTGGTACCACCTCCTGGGCCGTGCAGGAAGGCATGCGGAGTGAGCTCTCTGCTGGCTGTGTCCAGACCTACCCTCTTACACAATACAGGCTGCCTGGCCCCTGCAATAGGCCAACACCCCCCACCCCCACCCCCCCATCCACCCATCCCTCCTCCCAAATAACCCACTTCCCATTCTTGATCAAACCTGGGGATTGTAGTGCAAGGGTGGAGATGACAAAGATGGGAGGAGGTGTGTGTGTCTATGTATGTGTGTGTGTGTGTGTGTGTGTGTTTTGAGGAGGGGGGGGGGGGGGGGGGGGGCACATCCTGCGTGAAACCGCATCCTGAACAAGCATCGCTGCATCTCACTGTAAATAAATACTCTCTCCTCCGCGCGGCTTCCGTCAACTGTCACCGCCTTGGCTCCCAATCACCTTCAAGTCCAAACAGGAAAGTGCAGGGAGGCGAGGGAGATGGCAGATATGAGCTTTAATTTGCTTCTCACCGCACTTTAGCCCAGGCGCACACTGCTTCCTATTCTCCCGCTCTGACCAGCTGCCCCGGCTTCGTTCCAGACCCTGAGTCCTTCCTGTCACCTTTCATTACCACATTATCCAGGAGGAGGCTCCCCCCGTGTAGCCGGGAAATCACCATTTGGTGGTACTCCTCCTCCGTTTTATGTAGTATTGTGTGAGGCGTTCAAAGCCACGCGCGACATCCTCAGAGGAGTGCTGCTGCCTTGTTACCTGCTAATCCCCCTGTGCATTATCACAGGAGATGCGAGTGAACAACAGAGCGTGACGAAGGCAACAACTGAGACCTGACAAGCAGTACATAAATTGCTTTGTGTTGCGACACTCTTATCGCACCGGCTCAAATGTGTGAATATCTCTTATTTTATTGAGTATTAAAGGCCTGCTTGACATTATTGTGACACAGATTTTTTTTTTTTTTTTACTATACAGAAAAACAGAAACAGAGGCAGCACCCACTCAATAGAGAAAATGTATGTGATAGATTCTCCACTAATATCTACAGTACAGTGGCCCCAGCACTTCTTACATTAGCTTTATTACACGTGAATGAGTTGAGCAGAAAATTGCATGCAGCTGCTGACTGGCTTTGCCCAGTAGGGTTGAAAAATCATTCAATATATGATCTGTCAAGAAAAGATTGTAAGCCATATATACAGGCTAATAGTGTGGATGTTTATTAGAGTAAAAAAAAATTAAATGGTTATATCTATATTTGCATATTTTAAATTTCATTTGCAGGACATAAATAGAGAAAAATAAATTAAAAAAATAAAATAATAAGTAATATATAAAAATAATTAAATAAAAATAAATAAATAATAATAATACAGGTAAATAAATAGGATAAATATTAGTCAACTGGATTTAAGATGATATATATATAAAATAAATTAAAATAATAAAATAAGTAATATATAAAAATTATTAAATAAATAAATAATATAGGCAAATAAGATAAATATTAGTCAACTGGATTAAGATGATGTATATAAATATATATATATCATCATAAATCCATATATTATTTCATTCTAAGCCGTTTACAGCTTTAACAGTGATGACACTATGTGCAAAGGACTTAATGTGTAACTATGATTATTTTCCAACCACACTGGAAGTTAAGATAGGCACTTCATGCAAACTCATTCTTGTATATGTTTTGCAAAGGTAAAAAAAAAAACAGTCCACAGCAAGTGACAGACATAAAGCCAAAGATTTAGTGCCATCTGTCTGTAGTCTTGCATTTTAAATCTTATCAGAAATCTGCTGAATGTGATTAAGCCAGTTGCTGATATGTTATATTGGGGTTTCTCTCTCTCTTTCTCTTCAGGGCATCAGAGCCATATTCTGCATAGCTGTTACATTTCTGTTAAGTTGTCCCATCTTGATCAGGCGGTTATAGGCGTCCTCTTCTTTTGCCTGAGGAGAAGCCTCACTGGCTAGACGCATTACTTTAAAAGGGCAGCATCTCTCTGCAGCACGTCTGAACCTGCCCAGAGGGGGGGTGTGTGAGTGTCTGTGCGTTTGGGTGTGTGTTTATGTTTTATCCTCAGGACCCCCCGATTGTTGTTCGTTTCCTGCGCGAAGACAAAATAAGCACATAAAGGCCAAAATGTGCTCTTCCCTGGCCTTCACCCACATCACAGCACTTTTCCGCACAAGTGGCTAACCACAGATAATTATACAATTAAAACAATTTTCCGCATCTATCTGTCAGACTGATCTAATTCACAATTCGAATGACACTAATGGAGTAAGCCTCTTTCCCTCTCCTTCCCCGAGCACAAGCCTTTTTCCCTCTCTCTCTGCATCACACGACGAAAGCACGGCCATCTGCGGTGGAGGGAAAACAGAGAGAGCCAAGAGGAATAGTGTTGTATTTGTTTAGCAGGATGTTAGTGACTAAAGTTAAGACCCAGCAGTTTTCATTACAACCCACGGCGCGGCGAGGAAACGGGGAGGTTCATTTGATTGTTGGTTCAAATTAACCCTTGGCTGCAGAAAAAAAAAGAAGAAACGGAGTGACCCTCTTATTTTCTGAGACAACACTCTCCTTTCAAACAATGCTGACATTAATAATTCATCATGACAAAATACATTACCAGAGAAGCTGGGAGTGAAAAAAGAAAAAAAGAGTCAGACGTGACAGAGAAAGAGTCACATTAAAAGCTGGCTGCAGATATTCAGCTCAGAGGCAGCATGTGAGGAATAAAAAGCTATATTTTACTGTTTAAATGAACTGGAACCAATACAATATTCACTCTGAATATTATGTCCAGTGGCTCGACTGCAAACTGCCGACCTACACAGGGTGTGATCAACATAGGGAGGATTTAGACAGCACCAAACCTTGACCTGGATATCCTGCATCTCCGTCCACCCACAGTGTGGACGAGGAACACAGATATGAACAACTCCTACAAAAGTTCAAAGGAAATGCTTGCATGGCGTGGCTCTGTCCTTCCCAACAAGCTCCACCAAGCACAATGGCAGCAAATATTTTTATGATTATGAGCTATCCTGATGGGGATACACATATCCATTAGATATGAGTCTGCCTATAGAGGGGGTCTGGTATTACCCACAAGCAAGTGCCCCATCAGCAGAGAGGGGAAAAGCTGCCTTTTATGGCAACAGATCACAGACTCAAGCCATTGGCCACAAAGCCCACAAATGAGGCGTTAAGTGTAGTGGCAGGGCAGCAGAGAAAGAGGAGAGCAGAGAGATATGACCCTCTTCTCATCCATGCGTGAATCTGCCCTCTGCCTCTCTTTCTTTCTCCGTCTTGATCTCTACCGCTCCACCCTCCAAAAACACATTGTCAAAACAAGCAGGGCCCACAACACTCACTGCAAAATAACAACTGTCACCTGCAGCCGAATTCATTAAATCATTTGTAATGTTGCAGCCCCGTAATGTAATTTTTATAATTGAAAATTAATTCTTATACGATATTTGGAGAGATTCCTAATGGACGTTTTCTGTAATTAATTGACAGATAGAGGCAGGGGCGAGTGCGGCAAAGTTAAAAAACACAACCTGACATGGAGATTGGGAAAGCGAGTGCAGCGAGAGGCCTGCTGGGACAGTTTCATCATCGAGCCTGACCCCCCCTGCTGCTGGGAATGGCAGGGAAGGGGGGGGGGGGGGGGGGGGAGGGAGGAGATAGACTCCTCTTCACAGTCAGAGATTTAATTGCACGCAGATTCCATTACCTCTGCACAAATGTCACATTCTCTCCTGATCAGGGGGCACGGCAGCCACTGGCAGCACGGCTGGCAAGCAGCCAGACTATAGTGCAGAAAGTGTTCAGCCAATCAGGGCTCCCAGGGCGGACAGAGGTGAGCAGAGGGACAGAAAAGACTACAGTACACCAAAGATCTTTAAAAACAAAGGAGAGTCACAAACACAAAGCAGCTGACAGTGCACCATTCAGGGCAATAAGCAGTATTAAAAGATGTCAAATGGCTAACCGATTCAAGGTGTACAATTAACTGTATTATTATTCTTAATATATTTCAGTTGATAAAGGTTGACAAAATACCCCTTACTGGCCTTACTCATATTTTTTATATGGCTGTATATTTAATATTCATGACAAAAACATCTGAGCTAATCAAACACTTTATTACCTAATTAAATGATAGGACATGTTCTGTATTGTTCTCAATGTCAGCAAAAAAACCTAAATACCTCTACACCCAATCAGATGACACAAATTTTTTTAAAATTAGTCTTGTGTCGTGTTTTTAAAAAGGCACCAAAATTCCTAAAACTACAGCGTTTGCAAATGTTACTCACACAGGAGTAAATGGAGCATTTAGTGAGGACCATTTTCAGCTTCAGAATTGATGAGAGCAAGACAGTGTACGTGAGATTGAATAAAATAAATAGTTTCCATGTTCACTGAGATGAAGGAAAATGTGCTTAAACAGTTTTTGGACAACAATGGTGCTCTACGGCACAGATGCATATCAGACTTTTGGATTGTTGGTTTTGGTCTTTCCATGGGATTTGTTGACAATAAGAAAAAATGTAAAATATCACCAGCTGTGTCCTTTAACAAGGCTATGTCAAGTCTCACACAGCACACAACACAGACAAAATAGACAACATCCTTTTGTTCACAACTGCTTTCACACACTTTAACATAAATATGCAACGCTTCCACCGTGCGCCTCTGCAATCCGGCCATTTTGAGTCACTCAATCCCACAAATAATATTTGGCTTCCTCCAAACAATATCTGATGGCCAACATGCCATCTGTCTGTGGTGTGCAGCAGTAGTCTGAGGTCCAGTACACTACTGCATTTAAAAGGAGAGAATAATAAGCCAATAAGCACCAGCTGTGCCAATCAACTCACCTGGCACTGCTCTCATGAGCCATCTCTAAACCTCTCTCCAGCAGCTGAACGCCAACCACGCTCACCCCTACATAGCCCCGCTGCCCAACTGTGGGGGCTGGGAAACCGTATAGTCGAACCTACTCCATTAAGATGGGGTTAGTCAGGGGGCTGGCCAGGACCATAAAATAGGGAACGAAACAGCAGTACTAGCCTGCTAGCCCCAAGTACTGCCTCACTTCTTCTTTGGTCTTGGGCCTCAGGCAGGCAATAACCACTGCTGTCTTGTCTATCTCAGAATGCACCTGCTCGCCACCCAAGTGGTACCCCAGATACCATACCTCCTTCCGTCCAACTCTACACTTTTTCAAGTTGGCGTTGAGCCCAGCCTTCCTCAATGACGCAAGCACCAGGGCCGCACGCTGCACATGCTCGTCCCAGCTGTTACTGTGGATGAAAACGTCATCAAAGTAGGAGGCAGCATATGTGGCGTGAGGATGCAGAACAGGGCCCATGAGGCATTGGAAGATGGCAGTGGCACAGAACAACCTGAACAGAATTGTAAAGAATTGGTAAAACGTAGAGAGTGGAGAAGGCTATTTTTTCCTCGAGACACAAGAATCTAAGTCCAACATAATAAAAAAACAAGCAGTGACCAACCAATCCAGGAGCTCTTTGTCGACCTCGGGAATCGGGTAGGTATCAAACTAAAACATCATTCACCTTGCGATAGTCTGCATACAACAAAAAAGACCCATCCTACTCTCACCTCACTGTTCTGTCACTCCCATCTCCAGCATGGCTTTCAATTCTTCCTAACCCACTTTTCTTTTGTGTCCAGGTAACCAATAGGGCTGTGAAGGCACTGTCATGCACGGGCATGTCTCAGTATGGTGATGTCTGAAATTTGTGCATCCTGGCAAGGAGGAGAACACATCAGCTTATTGCTGCTGCAGACTGGCAACATTTGCTCTCTGGCATGGTTTGAGATGGTCATCACAAAGGAGCGAGGTGGTATTGGTGGACTTTGGCACCTCGCCTCGCTCCATGCTTTGAGGAGATTGAGGTGGAGAGGATCTAGCCACCTATTCCAATTGTAGTCGTCATCGTGCACATACTTGTGGATCATTGACTTTAAGGTTTTGCTCAGACACTCAATGAGCCTATCAGTCAAAGGGCTGGTACACACTAGTCTGAACTGACTTGATGCCATACAGTTCCCATACTGTGCACAAAACAAACGAGGTGCCATGGTCAGCTAGGATTCTCAGTTAGGGAGATGACATGAAACACTCTTTGCAGAGATAGTGTGCAGGTGAACTGCTTTGGAATATCGCATTGCAACCAGGACTAACGCAAACCGATATCCATGTGCGCTCTTGTGAAATGCCCTTCAAAGTCCATGCCACTATGCTCAAACTAAACCTTCATGAATGGCAATGGACACAATGACACTAAGGATGGCCTGTTAACCAAGTAGCATTGAGGGCAGGATGCACACCAGCAGCGTGCATCTCCCCGAATGTGAGTCAACAGATTCGGGCCATTATGCGGTCAATGTTTTGCTATTCATCGTGTTCCATTGGGTTGTAATGAGCCGCCTGGAAAACCATTTCCCAGTGTGGAGTGTCCCCAAATACTGCCTATTCATTGCTGTTTCTTCAAGGTACATCGCTGCGATCACCCAGAGCATCTTTGCCAACCATCGTCGCCAGCTGAAAGTGCTGCAGATCTGTCATAATGTGTGCTGAGGTCCGTCTGGCACCAGTAAAGCAATTCCCACTGCCACGGAGTTCCCTCAGCAGACAACACATACATGACACACCAATCACCGACAGCTGCTTCACTTCAACATTAGTTGCCCGGTTTCTTCTGGCATACACGGTCCAGTTGCTTTGAGTCACTCAGTCCAACGAATAATATTAAAAGGCTTCCATCAAACAATATCTGACGCCCGGCGTGCTGTCTGTCTGTGGCGTGCAGCAGTCGTCTGAGGTATAGCGCGCTACTGCATTTAAAGGGAGGGTATAATTAGCCAGCGAGCACCAGCTGTGCCAATCAACTCACCTGGCACCGCTCTCATGAGCCATCTCTACACCTCACTCTCCTGCAGCTGAACATGAACCACACTCAAACCCACAAACGCTATCTTCAAAAGTTCTAAGTGGTGAAGGTTTTAGCTAGAAACCATCGACTTCATCAGCTGAAATTACAGCTTTTGTCCAAAAATGTAATCTGCTGTAGCTAATTTTTCTACGTCTATGAAGCCGCCAAACAACAAAAGGAAGTTCTTGGCTGATATCTAGTTTAGTCTTCAGCATCAGTGTCTGTTCTATTTGCACTCAGCCAAAAATTGATTATTCAAAGAAGAGGCACCATTATGTATGATTTTAATATTTGTAAAGATAGAGTGTGTTATTTTGCTGATAAAAGAAGACCAAGATTGGTGGTGACTATTTCTCTAAGTAAAATAAAATCTTTTTTAGCAGTAATCAGCTAGCTAGGTAGATATTGAGTATAAATTACTGACAACAGACAGAGAGTGAATCTTTGCAACAACTGTTTTTTGTGGATCAACTTAAAAATTCTGAATAAGACTAGGGGTTATCCGACTGGGAAAGCAGCATTCACAAGAGCAGCCGCAAATCTTTTTAACTCCACAAAATCTGAAATCAGTCTGCACAAATATCGTTCAGGAGTTTAATTTACACAAAATAACTACAATACTGGTCAGTTAAAATTGTAATTACATATTTTCTTTCATATTTTCTGCTTTGTTCTGTACTATGTGTGTCTTTATTATTCATATCCATGTTCACTGGCCTAAACAGCTGAACAATAAAACTGATGAAAAGCTCAGTATAAATCTGTTGGGATCTGCTTCAAGCCAATTATAGCCTGATGCAAAAAAGCCTCACAGTCAGATCTAACAGTGCTTTGGAATCACTTCACAGACATGCAAGCGCGTACATTACTATATGCAATAAGAGATGGGTTAGTGGGAGGATTTCCACATACCCTTTTCACTGGTGCACCGCTGCCTGGCACTCCATTCCTCCAATCAGAATTGATCTCACAGTCTTGAGGGCAGGGCCACGGGGGTTTCACAGAGGACAAAAACAGAGAGAGAGAGAGAGAGACACAGTGAGAGAGAGAGAGAGAGAGAGACAGTGAGAGAGAGAGACACAGTGAGAGAGAGAGACAGAGAGAGACAGAGAGAGAGAGAGAGAGAGAGAGAGAGAGAGAGAGAGAGAGAGAGAGAGAGAGAGAAGGAAGGAAGGGGAAAGATACAACGATTACAAACAGGAAGTGAAAGGTGGGGAAAGCCCCTACCCTGGTCCACTAAGCCCACATGTACAGAAATGACATAAGCAAGCAAAAGACAAAAGCAAACGTGATCGTCGTCAGCCACAAGTATTTCATACGTTATGACACACTCGTTCCTGATGGCATCTCCTGGCCTACATACATGATAAAAATCACACTACTTACATACAGTATCAGAACAGGCAGATGAGCAATTATGACAGATACACAATCTAAAATACTATCAAGAGTGTTTGTGTGACAGTAACAGGTTTCTGTGGTTCATTTCTCAGTAAATGTGTCACAGTGTTAACCTTTATTAACTTGTTAAAGCACCCCTGCAATACCCACATTAAAAACATCATTCATTTCCTATATATGTGTCAACCATATTTATATGTATGTTACCACTGATGAAAAGATTTACAATATGTTGCTGTTGGATGTGTGTTTATTTCTATTCAAAGAAATAAAACCAATGTCATATTTTAAACACATTACAAAAATTCAAATAGAAATATCCTAAAAGTCTAAACATGATGAGAAAGTTATTACCAAAGTGTAGCGTAACAGGCTACAAAGCTGCATAAAGGTATGTTACCAACAAAAAGACACAAGGCTGATTCCTTTAGAGAATTGCATTCACAGTAATACAGTGACCTACAAAGCCTGCAGTGTCTCCATTTCAATAATAAACCGAATATGTATAATATTACATGGATTTTATACAAATGATGCATGGCTTGCACCCCTACAAAAACATGTGAAATAAGCTGGACATTTTGTTTATTCAAAAACCTGGCGTTAAGCTCAAAAGCATTCATCTGTAACCAGATAAACAAGTGGAAAGATGCTAATGACTTCCAGATACGGTTCAGATCATGCAAATGAGGCAGCAGAATGGATGGCTTCTGGTTCTGTCCCCGTCATAGGAGTCATGGCTGCATGTGTGGCTTGTTGCCCCATGATATATGTGTGTACAACTTTGCCGTTTAATGTGGCTGTGTCTCCGGCAGCACAGCGGAGCAATTCAGCTCCCAGTTAATTGGTCTGTTCTATGAGAAAGCATGTCAAAAACCAAATCTATAACTCTGTTTCAGTGTGTAGCAGTGGAGCTCTCCAACCAGACACAACAAACCGCAGCCCCGACATCCCAACTCCTCATAATTCACCAGTGTGGAATTCAACTAACCCCATTAGTGCAGCCGTTGTTTCCACAGCCCGTCCACATTCCTGGGCCTGCCATCGGCCCCAGATAAGACCCTTCTGATTACTCGGTTGCATGCCTGTCATTACTCCCAAAAATATGTTGATCCCAACAGACAGCTTCCCCCCATGGATTTATAGCTACACCATTGTATCTGTGCGCTCCTCAAAAGGAGGACTCGCTTCTAAAGGTGCCCTCGCTATGAGATCAATGACGGTGGGCACTCAGTGACTTCAGATACAATTTATAACACCGGAGCCTTAGAAACTACATAATAAGAAGATTCCAAAGAGAAGGGATTTATGTGCGGTCTCACAAAAAGCTTAAGAGGTAGCTCTGATTTTGAGTCTTTATTGCAAATTAGCAAGCAGTGGATTTTAAAAAGTGGTAAAGTTTTACAGTGTAATCTGTCCATAAAAAAGATTAAACAACCAAACACTTGGAAGATACACTGCATGCTTTGATGGCAGGATAAAGTAAAAAAAAAAATGTTACCTCTAACAAGTAAAGCTTTCTCACTTTGTGGCGTTTTGCATGCCAGCTATTCAACACTCAACTCACTCCTACTCTGGACACATGTGGTTGTAATCCCCCCTTTTCACTCAAATTACAAACTATGTCAATTTCTAAAGAAACTCCACACCCACTCCCAGCCACTTTGCAGCACGTGTGTTCATTGTGACTCATTTGTGAGTTTCCAAGCAAACTAGACAGGCATTTGAAGCTGTCCGTTCTTGTTGGGGAGTATCAGAAGGGTCAGAAATAAGCACCTGTTTTGCACAAAATGATGGTGTTTGCTAAATAAATCCATAAGGGTCATCTGTTACACATCTCTCTAAAGGGGATCTATTATGTTCATAACCAGCTCTATACTTTTTTATTCTGGAAGCATTATACATACTTTTTAAAAAATCCTTCCTTATCTTAAACTGGCATAAAGCCCCTCAGTTCAGCCTCTGTCACTAACAAGCAGTCTCAGCTCCTGTCTTTTTAAAGCCCCCCTCTTAATGAGATCACCTTATTCTGATTGGCCAGCTTTCTGGAGGCCTGCCGAGGGACCGCACATATCAGAGTCATATTAAGTTACTGCCAATGAAAACCAAACATTTCCTGCTTTACTGGATCAAATGAAAAGATGATTAAAATGACTAATAACAGGAGACTTTCATTCTGAAGAATTGACAGGAAATGAAACGCGTTCCTAAATAAATTAGCAGAGCTTCATTAGCCGTGCTAAAAACCAGTCGACACAACAACATATGGAGATACTTGGAGCTCTTTGTTCAGCAGATCCGATATAAATAATGCAAGCAGGAATAGTACAAGTACAAACAGCCACAGCGATGATGACGTTTGATGAAGAGTTGCAGACGACCAGCACACCTCCAACAGGTAAACAACTTATTTTACTTTGCCCTGCTGTCGTAATGGAAAAACACTCAAAGCCTACCAGCTCCACTCGTCATACCTCAGCATGACACCCCTAAAACAATGGAAAAATGCCAAAATGTTAGCAGAGTAATGAAGTCGAGAGCTGTGCATGGAGCAGATGACCATATGAAGAAATCTGTCACAAGCTGATGTCAGCTTGGACTCAAAGTAGAGAAAAAAATGTTGGAAATTGAGCATTCACAGCAGTCTGAAGCCAGTGCTTTTTTTCTCACAGGGATTACTTTTACATATGTTTAACTCGTTATATGAAACTTTAGCTATGTTTAATATGAACATCTGGCATTTTAACATTAAGACTGAAATGAAAGTATAATACGTCCCCTTTAAGCATAACATATAAAAATGTCTACGGTATACATATTGCTCTTTGCTCTTATTGTTCTTCTTAAACTTTGTCCCCAACGTGACTGACTGAGTGAGTCACATCAGAGCCAAACAATGATCTATATCAATCAGCCTGTAAAATGTCACAATATACATTATAAGTGAGCATGTTTTTAATCGTCCGGGTTGAAAATTGTTGCATGCAAAGCCTCAAATGGACCTAAGTTTTCAATCATTTTCAGCACTTGCATAGCTTGATCTGTCTCATATGTGTTTTAGAATGGAATAGAATAGAAGAATAGAATAGTCTTTATTGTCATTGTCAGGACAATGAAATTTTGTTGGAGCAGTCCTCCAGCTGCCTTGTACATATACATAAATATAAATATGAAATATAAAAGAAAAAGAATTAACAATATATACAATGGGCACAATCAACAATAATTAAAACGTATGCAAAGAAGTCCGGGGAGGGGGGGAGGGGGGCTAAAACTGTGTATGCTCCTTTAAAACCTGCATTTTATTTTATGTTATAAATCCTCCTTCCTGGGTACATTCTCCGCTCCAGCGCCACCATTGTATCTTAGCATCTAATATTTCACCATCAGATACACCATTTACAGAGATGCAAGACATGCTCCGCGGACCTTATCATGTCTACTGACAGGGCTTTGGCACTGGCTCCATGTGAATCAGTCATCACGTTTTCCAGATATGTGGTCTTTCATTGCACAATGGCCTTAACCATGACAATAACACTGTTGTGTGTATTAATGAATGTGTGAAAGCTGAGTTGAGTCATGTTATGTTACACTACGAATTACAATGAAGAACTTGTGTTAGCCCAGCTGGTGATCAGGTAGAACAGAGATTGTACTGGGGAGCCTCGGGCTGGATATCGGCGCTGTGTCGGATCAATGGCTTGACCTATTAAGTCACACCACTCCCAGTAGCTCATCTAATAAGAGCCGGTCTTTGGGAACACCCCTAGCTGACCCATGCTGCTGGGGACAATTACAAGAGAGTGGTCTTTCGGTGGCCGACGCCCACTTGACCCGGTAGCGTAAAGACACGGAGGAGATCCACATGATTTAAACTCCTCCCCAAGATGTGCTGACAAGGTTAGAGGGTCAACGCAGACATTTACAGGTCAGTGTGTGGCCCACTTGGGAACAATTACTCCCAGTCACAGCTAAGTGGACACTTGATTGAACACGACGGAGGCAGGACACACTTCCCACAGATAACAATCCCCAGAGCCATTTAGGATAAAAAGCCCTTGTGATACAGCCTTTATGGCCAAAATTCATCTTCCTTTTCCCTTTTAAAAGAATGTGAGAGTGTGATAGAGAGCCATTCTCTGGAAGAGATGAGTCTCTCAAAGCATTACCATTTTCTAGCAATACTAATAGCTGCTTATGACACAGAAACAATTACAAGGTGACTGGGAGAAAAAGCTAAACAATGAAGCAAACTGATAAGATTTCAATTTTTTTTATTCATGGGAAAAGCAGATGTGTTAAAAAAGGGGAAAAAACTGTCTTGCAACAGACTTGGATGAAATACTTATGTTTTACAGTTAGGTTCAAAACAACAGCAAGTAAATAAGTAAAAGAACTCAACAGTGTGATATGAAAAATACTCTTCTCTGATAACTAATTAACTGTGTAGGTGCTGCAGTTCTGCTGTCCAACCTTTAACCTACTGACAGTTTGACCCCTCGCCCGCCACAATAACTAAAACTTCGCCTTGAACATCTGGTGTCTGATGTGTACACAGCAACAAACACACTCCCCAGAGCTGTCACAACCAATAGTTTATGCATTTCAACATAATGTGTGGGTTAAACATGTAGAGGAGGGGGAAAAAATTAAACAGATGTTCGGGAGTAACTACTGCAGATAAAATAGCAAACTTGGTTAATGTGCACCTCTGCGTAAAGCGGTCAGTCTCATCATATAGTCTGTTCGTACACAAATAGGGCTTATCGATACGCCAACACATTTCCCCCCCCCCACGGCATTTGCATAAGCTGGGTGTTGTTTGTGGTATTGTTTCTTTTTTTCCTTTTTTTTTTTTTTCGGGGGCTCTGTTTATTTATTTCTCTGCCTTAGAAAATCAGTTCCACATTGTCCCTCGATCTGTAGCGGTGGCTGGCGCTGCAGCTGTTGGTTGTTAGTGGCTGGAGATGACACAGTTCACCACTTCTCCAGGAGACAGCCAGCTCAGAGACCGGCACAGCTGCAGAGCAGGAGGCGGAAAGAGAAGAGAGGAAGAGAGAAGAGAAGAGAAGAGAAAAGAAGAAAAAAGGAAAGAAGAAAAAAGGAAAGAAGAGAAGAAAAGAATCTGTCTTTTTTTTTAATATAAGGGTTAAGAAATCACTTTGTTGACAGAGTGATAAGACTCCAGAGGCGTTGCTCATCCCCTTCCATCTTTCTCTTCTTTTTATGAGGAATCCCAGAATTAGCAAAGAGGAATAAAATTTAACTCCTGCAGAGAATCTCTCCCCCATCTTCTCTCCATCCCGCCCTTCTCATTAACGGGAGTTCTTTTCCAATTCATTCTTTTTTTTCTCCAATTCAACACCCCTGAGATACAACCTTCCCCAAGAATTCAAGCGAAGTGACAAAACATTATCCCGTTTACACATGCAAAGTGCAAAAGCAACAGGCTCACCGGGCTGACCCATTGGTTGTTTGTGGCAGTCAGCCTTATTCCCCAGGACCCGCTTTGTAACCAAAGGGCATCATGTGAATACCATCTGGGTACCACTTATTTAAAGCTGGCAGAAGTCCCGTGGCAGCAAAGCCTGGCGATGAGGAGAAGGGAATAAATTGCATCATTTACTTAACACGCATTTACCGTCGTGCCCGTTAAAAGCCCATGACTAAATAATTTGGCGTTCTTTTTTGTTGTTTTTTTATTTTATTTCGGGTGCCAGTTTCCGCTGTCAGCCAAATTGCATTGTACTCGCAACAAACGGAGCAACTGTCAAAGGGCTGATAAAGGAGGTATCGAGATGTTAACCACGTGAAATCCTGCGTTTACCACCAAGTACATTAACGGCCCTCAATCCATTTACACCAAAGAAATCTCCCTGTGCGTTATGCGTTGCGCCGAACCCATAAACAGACAATAAACACATTGTAATTATAATGCCAACTCTTTAATTACGTGTGTCATTTGGGGATGGTCGAGCTCGCTAATTGTCAGAGTGATGTGAAAAAGGATTGGGGGTGGGGGGGAGGAGGGAGGCGAAGAAGGAGATCAAGCCTCGGGCCCCAATGAGAACCATATTCCCCACTCTCCAAGCGTGTTAGAAGGCAGAAAATTCAATTGGCATGCTTCCAAAGAAGAACAGTCCAAACAGCCTTAATCAGTGGGGACAAACTCCATGCAAATCATTTACATTAGCACAAGTGTAGAAAGAGAACAGAAAAAATATCGAAGGTTTCACTCCTGCAACATAAAGAGGAGGAAAACTTTGCCTTCTGTAACCTCACTGCAAGGTGTCTTCGTAAGAAAAACGCTGGTTTCGGTTGACACTGTACAAATCTGTGCATCATTCAACAAAGTATAGACACATCTACAGCCATGCATTGCTCTATTCTAGACAGACAGGATGTATATTTTACTTTATTGCCCTGCGTTGCTCTTTTTATGGTCTGTAATGACATCAGAATGACAGGAAAGAAAAAAGGCAAAGGACGTGGGTGACATGGTACAAGCTGTATTTAACAACATGGTATTGCCAGCATTGCAGTAGACTTACTGTAGCTGACCAGAAAAAAAAGAACCCCCCTAGTTGCACTGTTACACAACATTCCCATGTTGAATTAAATGCTGGTATGTTTACATTGCAGTCTTCAGAATACGCAGCGGTATCATAAAATAACCCAGGGGCACCACACATCTCGCTCTAAAACGTACGAAGACGATACGTGTGCTGTCAGTAAAGAGGAGCGGGCAGATAATGGTAGGGTTAGCAGCTAATGCTACTTCTGAAAATGCTGCTGAAGCCACGAGCTGGTTTATTTAGAGGTGCATGCTCTCATACAGAGTTACTGAAAATGTCAAATTCAGAGGAATGACACAGAGCCACAAACATCAGCAGCATGCTAGTTAAAAAAGAACACCTTAGGAACAGGCTGAAAAGTAGTTTACTACTGTTAACATGATGATCTGCAGTATAAAAAATTAGGTTATAACTTTTAATGTAAAAATAGAAAATCTTAATCAGAGCTAAATCAAATCATCAAATTGTCATATTGTGACAAATACATCTGTATTGCTTTTGTATCAGATTGCAGACGGTGTATTGATGATACATATGAAAGCACCTGAAAGGGAATGGTACACATGCTTAATCAATACATTATTATTCAACATTTGTGTCTTAGTGTACATGGGGTATTTTTACCACCTGCCACAGGAGCTAAGCTACACTATATTTAATCTATTATTTTATCCAATTTAAAGTTATTTTCAACATAAACAATGCAGTCTGAGTTCAACAGACCAACCAAATGTGTTCAAAGGTTTCTTTGCATCTGTTAGCAATTCAGTTAATACAGTTAAAACAGTTCAAATGAAACCTATATGTATGTCATGCATAATTATTCACCACAAGGACAAACTTTTAGCACAGCTATCTATCTATCTATATATATATATATATACAGTATGCAGTAGGGACAGTGGTGGTCAAAGATGGGAGAGTGAATTGTGGAAACCGCCATAAGTACAGTTCACCCTGAAAACATGTTTTGAGATGACATGTTTGAGATGAATCATAAGCCGAGCAATGAGAAATGTCAGTTAGGCAATGAGAAACTGTCTCCGCTATTGTTTACATATTGACTGGCACTATGTGGTCGGCCCTGATGAGAACAACACGCAAGCCTCCAATGCTATGATCTCACCCGGTGGAAAAAGAGCATTTGCAGTGTGGAGCTTGGTAGGAGGGTGTGGCGTCGCGATCGATGGGAGGTGGGGGGAGACGTGAAAACACAAACAAAACAAATCTATTATTTGTTCCACAGTATGAAATCATAGATTAGCTAAGCTGGTACTGAAACTGCACCGGTTACGCCACAAATTTACTACTCAAAGTGTTCTCACCTCTGCTTTTTTTCCATCCCTCTGTCTATGTTAGGTTCAACTGAACACTTCACTGTGGCCTGCAAGGTCTTTCTACATGCAGCCGCTATTGATAAAAGAGATGTGAGTGACTGAGAGAGAGAGAGAAAGAGTGCATGAAGGATACAGACATTTCATCTACTATCCATCTCATATTCTAATGTAGCCATTATGCTCTAAAAAGAGACTGCTCATCTATTCATTTTATGGGGCATTTGCAAAAAAAGATGACACTGCAAGAGGGTTGGTCGGAGTGATTAAAATTCTTTGAATTAGCCCTTCAATCACTGCATACTATTGTGTATAAAGTACACAGAAATGCACTCAAAAGCCTGAACTCCTCTGTAATATGAAAAAAAGATTGATTTACTAATTTCTCACTGCGAGTTGTTTTCAGTGCGAGGAATTGATTGGTCAACACATTAAAAGCTTGTACATCATGCGCTCCATACGCACAACATGAAAAGGCTTTTAGAAAAATATCCAATAACTCAGAAGCGCACCGCAGCGACTGTTCTGAACAGGTGTAGTAAATGTCCAACAAAAGGCAGTAAACAGCGAACAGTAAATGGTTAACAGTAGCAGGGGGAGGAAAACAACTGTGGAACATATTGTGCATGATGCAGGAGGCACTTTGATGTGACTTGTCGGTGTCACTCTGTTACTATGAGATCTCACAGAGTCTGTACTTGTAGATCGTGTTCATGTTGTAGGAAGCTGCTGGAATGATGTGACTCATTTTAAAGCGACGAGATCATGAATGGGTTTTTTTTTTTTAATTCGTGTGATTAAGTCAAAAAGTTTCAACAAAATATGACAAATAAAAAAAATATTTCCAGCTATTATCAGAATTCTATAGCCCCAATAATGAGACGAATTATTGATGAGTGGCCAACTATTAAATTAATGAATTAACTATATTGATAATCGATTTGAGTTTTTTTTGTTTTGTTGTTTTTTTTTAAAGGAAAATTTCCAAATTAAATGATTTTTAAACACTCGAATGTAAATATGTAATGGTTTATTTAGTCCAATATCTTCTGTGATAATAAACTAAATATATTTGGGGAAATTGTCTGACATTTTTTTGGACGAAGCGACTACTCAGATGAGTCGATAAAGAAAATAATCGTCTGGTTGCAGCCGTGCAGAATTCACAATATGAGTTTATTAATTTAATATGTCTGAAATTTGCTTGTGCTTTCACTGTAAATGTGAAACAAATGCGGCTCTCTTTCATTCACGTACCCCGAACAGTATTTGATGTGGTGGAACATGCAAGTCTTTCAACCCTTGTTTGACCCATTAATGAGGCGCCGCCGTCCCAGGTTAGTCTAACATTCACAGCCACTCAAATCTGTAACTGAAAAATTATTCACATCACTACTCATGTACACAATTAAAACTTTTTCTCATGCTGTTTTACGCTGTTACCTGGAACAAAGTGACTACTTAATAAAGTTTCAGTTCCACTATAGTTTCTCTCTTTCTCTCGCTCACCCACTCATACACTCTTTCTCTAGTGCTTTTTCTGGCTTTATCGTGCTCTTTTTTTAGACTGGTCTGGTAGTCGATTGCACAAATTGTCCTGTGAGCCACAATAACATAAAACAGTTTCCATCTCTAATATAAACCCGTGTTCGCCCATTCATAAGAAAGGCAGAGCGGCGTCACCGAGCTAAGTCTGTATTAACCCATTCAGATCAGCTGCAAATGCCAGGATTTTTTTTAAAGGATATTCATGAGCATGTGTTGTGCTCATGTGCAAAAAACTCATCGCTGAATTTTTAAGTCAACTTCTTGTTTTTGTTTTTTTCCTCTTTCGGTTTTTGACAGGTTACACACAAGCTGTGCGTCTGTTGTAACTGCCTGCTGTTTTTTTTTTCTGGCACATGGCAACCAGTGTGTTTGTGCATGCTTACTGTCAAAGAAAGTAAAGCACATTGGCCTCAGGAAACAGGAGCATAACCGTGGGGCTAGATTTTCATACACAACGCTGCAGAACAGGCCATCATTTACAAACAGGAATCCACAACACACTGTGATAGATTCATGACTATTCATTTCACTTCTCTGACATCTTGAGGGTGTTTGTTTCCTACATTATCTGTGGTTAAGTATTTGGACAGACATCTGCATTCACCAGTGAAAGTGTTGTATTGTACCGAGCAGACAGAAATGTGTTGGCGTGAGCTGGTTAACAACTTTTTATTAGCTAACTCACGCCAACGCATTTCTCTGTTTCCTTGGGGTAATCTTCAGATATCTTGCTCATATCTTCCTCTCAATTGGTTGTCCGATGTTGTAGATACTGTACAAATCAGTCTAAAACGCTGTACATGTCAGACAAATGGTGCTGTACTGAGCAGCTGTTAATTAGCTGTTTTATGATGTTCTAGACTGTGGTTGTCACTATAACCAAACTGCACATCAACTTAACCATATTTCGCACTCTTGTGTGTAGTGGTATAAACACTATTCATTGCAATGAGACAATAACTTTGCAGAAGCAACGGTACAGCAGGTGGATGTGATTTCAAGTCACAGTACTGAACCCAGATTTTCCAGATTTCTACTACTGCCCATTTCAGACTAACCACTTGCTGCATGTAGCTGCGCAGCGTAGCGTTGTACCGTTGTACTCACTGCTGTCTGATTCTGGTGAGATATTTGCAAGATCAGCGTCAGTCACTACGCCTGCTGTCTCTCGTCGAAAAGGGACTTTACACACATCCGCAGTTTCTGATGCTGTGCCACTCTTTGAAAGCCACATATGTATCATAACAGACAAGGATCTTAGTGTGGATCTCCAAAATGACAGTGATTGGATAATCAGAAGACTAGAACACTGTCCAAGTTGCCGGTCCATGTAAATCAAAGCATCATCCAATCATTACGTCTCCTTATCAATATTTGCCTTTTTTTTTTTTTACCGTGATTCAACTAGTATGTGCTCACACAGCAAACTAGCACGCCAGGGATATGTTCGCTCAATTAGATGTAACAAACAAAAATGTTGTTTTGGAAACTGGGCTGGGACTTGAATTCATTATGACTATTTGGTATTTGACTAAAATATAAATACTGAAAATAGAGCTTGAGAGATACTGGATTTGTGGGACCAATATGTCAATATTAGGGAATAAAGAAATTCTTATATCGATATATTGGCCAATAATCTTATATTTACAGAATAATACATTTTTTGCAATGGTCCCTCAAATGTAGTTATTAAACACTTGTGATAAAGATATGTAATGGGGGCATGATATTTTACAGATTAACAATACATGTTATTGAAAAAAATGTACTGAAACTGTAAACTACACTGGGACTTTAATAATTATAAACTACTATAAAGAACACACGGAACAAAAAAAAACATATATTCAACTTCTCATTTTGAAAAGGGGATGAAACATACAGGAAATGTTGCCTTAATAACGTTTAAAATGGGACATATACTCCAATATGACGTATCTGCGATAGGCCAATATCGACCGATAACATCGGCTGACCTATATATTGTTCAAGCTGTAACTGAAATTGTTTCTGATGTAACATCACCTGAAAACACATCATACTAACTCCTGTGGCTCACTGCTAAGATGTTCCTATGTAAAGTTAGTCAGAATATAGTTTCGTGACCGCATTGACGACTTCACTGAAAGTAGAAAATGTTATCGACTACAGCGCAGTGACGGGAAACTATTATCACGAAACATCTCCTTTTAAATTTTGTGACAGATGGTGGCAAAGTTAAAAACATATAGACAATCTCAATAACACTGTGCAATATGGTTGCATAGTCACAGTTTTTATTGTTATTCTTGTTCTGAGTATAGTTTTAAGTATTCCAGATAACTTTATGTAATGACCATATTTAAAGTAAATTCTATTTCAGTGATGAATAAAACAAAATTATTTATTTTAAAAAGGTATCATCTCAAGATTTGAGGCTTATTATTATTATTATCAACTTATAATTTGTTTAAGAACTGGCAATCTGATGCACATTGTGAATTTGGCACAGTATGAATACATGAAGAGAAATTATAACTGATAACACTGATTTATCATCCGTCCATAACAAAGTCTGAAATACCAACAAAAACCCCTCCCCACAGATTTATTTTTTTTTTTAATCACAAAAACAACTGTGACAAAGTGTTTATCTAGTCAGCACATGCAGCAAATGGTTAGCCGCACTATCTGCTTCAACACATAATTCCATCCTGGGCTCCTAATCTATTGACCCAAACGATAAACAAAAAAATAACTCCTGTGAAAATAACCATCTCCAACTGAGTGGTTTGGGAATGGAGCTCCACCCTGTTTACAACACTTGAGAACAAAAACAAACTCCCTCCAAGGAGCCCGGGCGAATGCGAGTCACACTCCCAGCAATACAGGCAAACAACCGCAATGTCTGAAAGATCTCTACGGGGAGAGAGCGGGGCTACCAAACAACAGCAGCAGCAGCAATCAAGGTGAGCGTCGCTGGCTGTTTGTTTGCACGAGTGAATTGGGAGAGAGAGAGAGAGGGAGGGAGAGAGAGAGAGAGAGAGAAAGAGAGAGAGAGAGGGATTTAGTCATCTGTGAGAAAGACAGAGAGAGAGAGAGAGAGAGAGAGAGAGAGAGAGAGAGAGAGAAAGCGAGAGTTGGTGTGAAAGTGGAACTGAGTGGCAAACAAAGTCAAATACCACCACCGCCGCCACACCACTCCCCTCCTCCTCCTCATCCTCCTCCGCCCCCGGTCTCAGGTCAACTGAATCATCAGGAGTCAGGGAAGATACCGTCACCACCTTCCATGAATAGCTCACAAAAAGCCACATCAGTATGACTTCACCGTGGCGAACCCGGTAGTTTAAAAGAACACACTCTCTCTCTCTCTCTCTCTCTCTCTCTCACTCTCTCTCTCTCTCTCTCCCTCAATATCCAAGGGACTGTGAATGAAGAGGTAATGAATCTCAGTTAACAAGGCCATTATCAGCGAAGGAACGACATCATCAGGAGGGACTCCGAAAACCGTGAGGCCCTTACATCCGCCGGCCTTTTATTGTTGCTATTAACTGCACAGGTATACTGTGAACAATTGTATAACCAAAAAAAAAAAAAAAAAAAAGATAGTACTGATACTCACACTGTACATCATCATAGTAAAACAATGAGACTGTATAAGGGACACAAGCCCAATTAGCCATCCTTGCTCTCCGCTGTCAAGTGTTTAAACAGGCCCTGCTAGAATGATAATAGTAACCTGCATACTTTCATCTGTGCTCCGGACTCATCAGTGTGCTAGCACCTCTGCCGGAGCGCTGCGCTGCATCCTGGGTAATTACCGCTTCCCCCCAATTACCACCCGGCTGGTAAATATATATCAAATAAACAAGCAACAACCCGTCAATTAGGAGCACCCTTTCATAATGGGGGGTTCAGATGGTTTTTTTTGTACGTACAGACAGAGGCGAGTGTTTTAAAAAATCGGAGCGTTCGACTTCAAAGTTAACTCTCGTCCGTTTACCGGCGGTTAAGAGAACAGTTTGTAAAAATAATTAAATGTTGTGTTTTTGGAGGTAATTAATAAGCAACTCTAATTTAAAAAGGTGTTTTAATTGCAAAAACAGGGGGCGAGGAAAAGGATGGTGCGAAGCGGGAACAGCGCCGCTCCGCCCGTGAGTGCGAGAGAGAGAGAGGGAGGGAGAGAGAGAGAGAGAGAGAGAGAGGACTTCAAAACTTGAAAAACCTTTTTCTTCAACACAGACGAGAGTGAAGAGGGACAAGTAACATTGTTGAATTCAAAGGCAAAGAGAACAGCTGCAGTAACAGTCTGTCAACAAAATTTGCATTGCTGCTCTCTCCTCGTCTCCATTACTCTCTCCTGTCTCTCCTCGAAGCCCACGGAGCTGCCGGCTTCAGATCTGAGTGCTCTGATGGCTTATCACATAGCGAGCAGCAGGCTAAGCCGGAGTGATGCGCCCAAAAGACATGATCAAAGCGCACCAACTTTCCACCCGGCAATGATGATGGAAGAGCAGGCCCTGCCATGTTATGTTTCTTATTAGGCTGGGACTGCCAACTGAAAAACACAGCCAAGGAGTCAAGGATGAGGGCCTTTAAAAGATGTGCTCCTGCAACCTTATTTTACATTACGCTGCCTACTCCGGTTAGCAGGGTTTAAGTAACAGGCTGTGACGTTTTCATATTAGTACATGTCAAGTTTTTTGCTACTCCTCCTTCTCCCACTGGTGTAGAATAACATGGATTTAACCTATAGCCAGTTGCTCTAAACATCCACATCTAAAAACTTGGTGCGCGTTAAGTTTTTTCCAGCAGCAGGAACGGCCGGGTTTGTTTGGCATCAACAAGAGAGCCGGTGAGATAGCGCGAGCAGCCGTCACAGCCCAATAGCGTGCCACCACTAGAAACTCAAAACCTCAAAAACAGAAAATCAAAAAGGGGGAAGATATCACAAACATGGGCAGCCCAGAAATATCTAACCACATGGTGTTACATTAACAGAATTGAACTTTTACAAATTATAACTCGCACTGTCTGTTTCAGGAAGTATCAAATCTCACTTTAGTAGAACAGGGCACCTTTCTCAACATGTTTAACATCATATGACTTCAAGAATAGCCTAATTTAACCTTCATCTTCCAGTTTAGAAACCACATTATGTACATTGGTTAATAGCATAGATATTTTACTTTCAGGTTCTCTTCTTTTTGGCTTCCCCAAAAGTGCCAGGAAGCAAAACTACTTGTTGAAAACTGCGACAAAAGACAAAAACAATAATCAGGATGTACACCATTTGATGTTCTGTTAAGATTGAATCTGCACCAGATGAAAAATGAAAGTGAGAGAAGTCTTTTTTTTTTTTTTTTGAAATTTAGGTCAGTAAATGATATTTTGTTATCTGAAGGTAAACTGTGGAAATTCACATACAAGAATGACAAATCACTTACAGTTCGGACGTAACCGACTTTCACTGGCGGCTTCAGATTGTTACGAAAGCGGCAAGCTTCACTTCCTGTCCATTGTTGCCCTAGAAAGACAAACAAGAAAAAAAAACATCTTAGATTACAGTCACAACCGATGCAAATTGTAGTGAAAATCCTATCAAAATTGAGCCTGCGTCATCCATCGGGGCGGAGGAGCCACTTCATGAACACACGCAGACTGACATACAGACTGGACAGCTGATAGAAACAGGTGCTGAGGTTTCGCCTGGCAGCTGAGCACAGCTTGTAGCATATGGCTGAGCCCTTCATGTCTGGGGAAAAAATGTTTGTAGCTTACCTGTATCATTCCCAAATCAGATAAGAGAGTGTGAACTACTCAAAAAATGCTCATTTTAAGTTATTATATGTGTTACAAAAAAAAAAAAAAAAATCATATCTCATCTTAATTATCCAAAAAACAAAAACAAATATATTTTTAAAAAATGTAAAAATGACTTACATTGTATTTAGTTAAGGAATTCATACTGAATGCAGAACATCACTACACTCTCCATAACTACCCTAATAAAAGTGTCAAATCTCAGCCCCAGAGCACACCACAGTGCATAGCCAAACACCCTCCCCCCCCCTCCCCCCTCCCTTCTCCCTTCTCCTCAACATAACTATATATCTTTTCGTTCCAAGTCTTTCTTTATCTTGGTTGAGACAAGAGTCCATCAGCAACACGCCTCATAAAAATCAGCTTTTAACCTGCTGCGTTCTGGAGACTCAGATGAGTACAAAAACACATGTTACTTCAATTCAAGCCAAATAGCCAAATATGCTGACAGGACTCTTAGAATTTTAAAATATATGATTATATAATCACTGTCACACAAGGAAAAAAGATGAGGCTAAATATTTATATGATGACACTACCATTATCATATATATTGATATTGTAGAGGAGGTTTTAAGCAGCATATCCAGCCTCATTTAAACTGAACTGTATGTACAACAGGCTGATTACTTAATAAAATAAAACACCTCCCCAATAACTGCTTTTAATACACCACATACATAAAACAATATATACTGGACACAATAGACCATCTGTAAAGCTGTGCTGTATTCCTCAAATGCAACACCAGCAGCAAAAATCATTTTTTGGAACTCAAGTTAATTGATTGTAATTACATGCTCCCTCTCTTCTCGTGCAGGAGGATGACTTTTTTTTGTCAGCATCTCTCCTTTTATTAAGGACACATGACAGTAGAAGACAGTAATTAATGGCTGCATGAGTTAATGGCTGTCCTGAGCGTTTTTTGCCGTCTCCATAGAGACCGAGGAGCTACACAGAGCTCACCTGAAGCTGTCCACTCTCTGACCAATCGCCTTCCCCTTGGCATTGGGTAGACAAACCGCCGGCCCAAGCACGCCACAGGGGCCGGGACACACTAACCTTTACCCTGGAAAATATTGTTCTGCTTTTCCTTTGTTATCACTTCCATTTGTGTAATAAAAAGCACTAATGAGCGTACTTGCACTTGTTTTCATATCGCCAGTACTGTTTTTCTCATTTGTGTTGTGTGAATCAAACATGCGAAAAAAGAAAAAAAAAGTCACATGACGAATTCATTTACCAGAAAATTCCCTTTATTACTGATCTGTCACTTATCTAGCTTTGTGCAAAAAAAAAGGTTTCAAGCAGCTGGTTTGAGAGTATCTGAAATCAAATGAGGGGGTGAAACCGGCAAATTAAACCTGAAAGAAACAATACAGCAATTGCAGAAGCTTATTCCCACACTGGACTGAAAATAACTCTCCTTATCATTCAGCTGCAAGCGAGAGAGAGCACAGTCAGTTTACAGCCCCTCCGTACCCAGCACAGGGTATTTCAATGTGTGTTCACAAATACTGAGCCGTCAGATGAAAGAGAGGGCCGCTCCACTCAGGGATGGGAGTCCTCACGCTGAATGCATGAGTGACTGATTACTTTTCTTACCAGTTGAACCTCAACTCTCTACAAAAGAAGAGCCTTAGCCCGAGCCTGAAGAGGCCAAACTAGAAGCGAGGGCTTTCCAAAATAATACAAAATCGCAGATTGGTGTTTTTTTAAAGATTTTTTGCGTCATTACAATGCATACAGCTGCTCTTCCTCAGATTTCAAGCTTTGAGCCCCCCCACCTCTTCTCCTTCTCCCTGCCAACTAAATGTATTCAGTTGTAAGTGAGGGGCAGAGAAAGTACAGTCACTTTTGTTTCTAAACGCGGACACAGGGGACAGTGTTCAGTCGCTCCCATCAGAATGAGCAGAAGAGCTGAACGTCTGCATGTAACAGCCGTGTCAAACAGCAGGCCCTGGAAAAGTTGCAAAGTTCATCCTGTGTTTTAAAACCTGGGTCAGCATTTGTGAAGGTCCATTTCTGCATAAGTGAGCACACAAACCCCAGTGCCTGTTCAAATAGTCTGCAGCTCTCTCTCTCTCTCAGGCAGGCTCATGACAACAGCCCAGCAGCAGCACTGTTTGATCTCCAATGTTTTCCTTAATCTGGGTTGTCAAGGTTCGCTTGTTGGAGGCTGTTTACTTTACTTCTCCTACAAAAAAAGTGTTTTTTTCCCCTCAGACAATGACTAATCCAAAGACCAAGAAGGAGGGGAGCACTGCCAGCAATAGTTGTTAAAGCTGCAGTTTCCCTTTTGTAAAAAATTTCAGATGGTTTTTAGTCCTGCTGTTGCCAGCTGCAGAATTACTGTATAAAATATTAAGGTGATATTTCACTCTTATGTGCGTGCAGTTCAGTCTTTATAGACATACATAATCTGCATCTATTTTTTTATTAAATTACTTTTTTTTTCTGCAACTACTAATTCTAATAATAAATCAACATGGATTAGGCTCATGAGACAGCTGTTGATGATATTTATACATACACAGTAAAATTCATTATCCATCTTTGTTTGGTGTACATTTGTCTGTCGATACACCTGTTTAAAAATGTTAATTAGAACATATATTAGAGCTAAAATATTAAATATGCTCTGCTTTCCTTTGAGTGTTTCTATAGTTCAACACGTTTTTTGCCACAGTACATTCCTGTAGACAGTGAACACGGATAACTTAACATTAGTGAAAACTATCTCACCCACTTTCACACTCTACTAACAACAAGTAATTGTTAATTGACAATTTTAAGATTTTTAAACCCTACTTTTGACAATGAATAATGACATGCTCTACAACCTCAGCATTTTAACAGCAATGGAAACGTCCAGCTTTAACCCACACCATAACTGACTCAATAAACTGGCTCCACTTGTCTCAAACAAAGCAAACTAACAATGCAGTTGAATAAAACCTCTACTTTTAAACTTTTCGTGCTGTGCTGTGACTGTAAAAATTGCCACCGGTGTAATTAAAAAATAATGCAGTGACGCCTTTGTGTTAATGAAAAGTTGACTGTGAGGTGATACAGTATATCCGCTTGAATGTATTGTGCACTGCCTTATCGCTGAGCTGACAAGCCACCACCAGAAACAACAGCTTTCAATCAAGCTAATGATGAACAGCCAAATAAAAGGCTATTAGCTAAAGCGCTAATACAGTTAATAAGTATAGTTTGGAGGGAGGGGGGGCACAGTTGAGCCTTCCTCCGGTCTTTCGGAGTTTGGAGGACAGCTAACACGTGGGGAAAAGCTCCTTCTCTGGTCTTACTCCAAAAGAAATCACGGCACCCAAAACTTCCTTTTTTCACCGTGTAAAGTTAATAACTTCCACGGCGTTAGCTTAAACAGGTAACATTGTAATTACGCGCTGTTAACATGTAACGTCAGTCAGCACTAAGTGGTATTAAAAAAAAATACTTTTCCCCTCAAAGGTGCATTTTCCCCCCGGGGTCTCATGAGTAGCCTCAACTAAGTTAGAAACCCAACTTTCCAAAAAAAAAAAACAGTCAAGTATACAACACTCGTGGTAACAAAAGGCGCTCTAACAGTCGCACTATACATTAATTAGCGTTAACACCACACCACATTATAATATTACAGGTGTTTGTTTATTTGTTTGTTTCGCCGTTTGAAACAACACCGCGACAAACACCAAAGACAAACTCCGTGAATGTGTGTGTGTGTAGTGTATGTATATGTGTGTGTGCAGCAGCAGCACAGCAGCAGCACAACAGCAGCAGCAGGTATCTAGATACGACACAACAAAGCTAATGTTAACATAATAGTGAAACTTACCAGAAAGGCTCTACGGCAGCTTACGGGCGCACGCGGAGGATACCGATTTGCTCGTAGCCTATGAGATAACGAACCCGTGCACGCGAGGTTGTGTACCGAGAACGCGGGGCGACAACAAATCACACAGTAAACACAATATTAGCCTACTCCGCCCGCCTCGGTGTGGCGAGGTGGTAGAGGTGTGGGGTGGAGGAGGAGGGTGAAGGGGGACTGACTAACTAACTTAACTATAAGGAGAAAGAGATAATCTTACCGAGGGCGTCGAGAAAAAAAAAGAAGCAAAATGTGGAGTTTCACACTCGCTACCTCCCAGTCCGTGTCGCGGGGAAAGGCACTAGCTCCTTTTCTTAATGTTGTTATTAGATTTTAACACGCCGAGAAAAGAAGGAGAGAGAAGAAAAAAAAAAGGAAGAATCGCGGATTTGGATGTTGTTTTGTTGATGTTCCCAAGCCCGTGACGTCATATCCACCTGCAGGTTCATTGCATTGCAGATCCTTCATAGAAACATCACAGTCACAAGTATAATTCAGTAGCACTTAGTAGCTCCTTTTTATGGGGAAATGTAATGATGTGCATTAGTTTTAGCTGAAAGTGTGACAGGAGAGAGTGGGGGGGTGGGGGGGGGGGGGGTTGTCAGAAAAGCTAAAATGTCTAAGCTGACTAATTACAACTGAGGCAGAATGAACTTCTATTATTTCACAAATTTCCCCTGTCTGTTTTTCTTTTTTTTTCTTTTTTTTTTTAATGTGAGGTTCATATAACTGTTTCAAAGCCTCACTGCAAAAAGATATGCTTTGACATAATCATCAAAGATGTTTTAATCTCAACTGAGTCCTAACTATTAAAGAGGGTGATATTAAGATTTTGAAAATGACTTAACATAATCAGAGTGCAGGTTCTTTCCGTTTATGTGTGGTTGTAATTTCTGACATGTATGTTCTCGGGTGCTGAGGGCAGGGACTATGCTTTAAATGTCAATGAAGTTATCAAGAATTTCTGTTTGGTATCATTTCTGAGGTTGAAAAGTTGTACTTACTCCCACTCATGACTACTGTCATTGGGACTTTTAAAATCTCTGTCACTTGCCCCTGAAGAGGAGAATTATCACGGGCCAGTTCAACAGTCCAGTTAACACTCATTGTAAAGCAACATTAATTCAACCCTTAGAGAAAATATTTTAAGTCGCTTTTTGTCCTTGATCAAGGTCTGAGAAGCACAGCTCATTTCATTATAAATGACATTACATTTATCATGGCTGCATCTGGGAGGAATGCTGCTGATGAGTCCTCTCAAGAAGGCTGTTTCTTAGTAGAGAGCGCCACCCTCTGACCAGACCTAGTCACAGGAAGTACCGGATACCTTCAAAGAAAAGTCACTTGGTCTTTAGCTTATGGGTTTATGTTGATTTCACTGAATATTCTCACTGCTCTGTGTCACTATATTACTCAATACCTACATTTCCCCTGTAATATCCTTAACCCTTCAGTGCATGGATGCTTTTCCAAACATTTGGACATACCTAGGTTCTTTAGAGGCTTGTAACTTCTGGATCACAGACTGAGCTTGAAATTAAAATTATAATGCTTTTACACTTTTCAGATCATAATATTAAACCCATAAAAGTATACAATTTGTATTTATTTGGTCTTTTAACTGTATATAGGTTAAACAATGTTATTTTCAATATTGTCTATTATATGTTGATGTTAATGTACACATTGTACTGTGTTACACATGAGCTACTGTAAATGCGCCATGACTCGCACCAAACACAAATTAATCACAAATCATTGTCACTGTGACTGTGTTGTGGTCATTACAATATGTTTACACTGTGCACAGCTATCTATTGTTTTGTTCTTAAGCTCACGTCCATGAAGGCATTGTGACTTCATGTTTCCATGTCCTCATTTTTAGAATCATAACCCTAACACCACGTTAATTAACATCAGCAAACCTACAAAATCATTTTGTGTGCATTAATTCATTGTAACAGTGACTGAAAAAATCAAACCAAACAAGAGAACATAACATTACCTACTATGACCTGCTACCTGCACATTCAATAAAATGTTAGTACATTTCTCTGGACTTTGAAGCCCCTATGAAGACTTTAGAAAAATGCATTAGAAAAGCATCCGTTTTCAACAATATAGATAAGATAATTGTTAAATACATGGAACTTGAGGCTTAAATAAAATGTAAGAATAAGACAGGGTGTAATATGGTCGCAGGTAGCCATGTAATTAGTGTCATATATACAAAGTGTACAGTTATAGTAGTTACATTAAATACATGAAGTAAGCATAGTGAAAGCTGTGTCAAAGCCCTTTAAATTCCATTTCAATAAGATTTTCCTTTTTACTCAAAACATATCATCAATCCCACAGCTCCAAGCCGCCACATCTCCACTGTAAAGCTGCACTGTATATGTGACAGACACATCAGTTATTATATGGTCCACAACCACAGTGTTGTGTTCAATGACCCCAGTGCCCAGAAACACCCTCTGAGTTATCCAACTGATAAGTCTGAAGCCACAGTGTGGAATTTAAACATATGAATTGGACACACATATACAGCCACAGCGAGAACTGTGAGAAGTTCAAAATAGACATTTCTTGATATGAAAGATTCCACATTTTTGACATGCCTAAGAAAAAACATCTCTGTATTAAAACTAAAATATTCCTATCTGTCTTTTTGAATGTGTGTGTGATGAATTCCCTCTGGTGAATGTATGATATCATTCTTCTACTTTATGAAATTTTATCTCTTTTGGTATAACTACACCTTGCCCTTAATATTCCTAACAGGATTTGCAGTTTTATTATGGTTTGCATAGTAAGCCAATTCTACAGCCTTTTATAGTATTACAGCAGTTTTTTTTCTCACAAGGTTGTAAACATGATTGTGTGGAGTAATTAATGAGCAAAATGAAGATGTATATACACTGTCTAGTCAATCTAACACGTAATCTAAGCTTTCTAATTCTTCAGCGGCTTGATCTGCATGTCAATACTGGATCTATGAGCTCAGCGGAGCCCAACAAGCCTCCGTCTGGCTCTGAATTTATTACCATGTTTTGTTGGTGTCACGCTGGTGATGTGTTGTGTGGATTAAGGCCCTGACTTGATGGAGTGTAGTTACAAATTAATTGGGGATCACTATCAGTTACGTAATAGCCTCTCCACACATACGCGTGCACACAACAAAGTAATTAGCTTTCTGTTAATTAGGTAATTAAGCAAATGAATAGGAGCTCCTCTTGATTTCCAAAGGGGATGAATGGCTCGGATACGGTGTTTTACCCTCGCTGCTGGGGGCTCTAAATGAAAGGAAAAGGACTTCTGAAGAAGGTATACAGATTCATGACCTAGACTGTCCAATAAGCAAAAAGGAGAAAAACTTATGTCCTGTGCGCCAATACGAATACTTTTTTTTAAATTTCATACTTACACACCATGACTGAATGTTAATAGTGTTATTTAGCTTAATGTTTAACTACATTATGCATAATTCTTATAATAATCCATGACAATGTTTGAGTTTGAAAGTGATAGTAAAGTATAGAATGGTAAAATATTGTATGTCCAGTCTCTTAAACACATGTCCAATAAGGTGGACAGTTATATTTCCAGTCACAGAAAATAGATAAAAACAGATAAGAGACAATAATCATGTTGAATTGTGCTTTATCCTGATGTCTGTATGTTCTCCACCTGTCTCTTTGAGTTACTGCCTAGGTAACTTTTATTGTGTCACATTTTACTAATTAAAAACTTGTAGAAGCAAATCTGAGAAAATACCATTAGTAATGTTAACTTGATGTGGTGATGCAATGTTAATGTTGTGTTTACAGCTTGCTGCGCAGCCTCCAACTGGCAAAAAGGAGAAAACAATCATTCAATTGAAGTTTAATGGGCCTTATTTTTTTTCACAGAAGACATTTTGACATGTCAGCAGGAATTGCACAAGTAGAAATAACACAATACGTGACCAACTCCATTTCAGTTTCAGGGTTGTGATATTGTGCATGCTGGCTTGTAATGACACGCTTGAATAAAGCCATTGTTGATATTATTAGTAACACCTGTGCTTTTCCTTCTTGGACAAGAAAAGATGTCTGCTGTGAGACACGAAGAGATAAATCAAAAACAAAATGAACAAATAAGACAGTCAGATTTGGTAGACTGATAAACTACAGATTTATAACTTTACTGCAGGTTATCAATCTTATGCTGTGTCTTTCTTCCATTGGAGAGCCATTGCTGCTTGTGCTTTCAAAAGTTGTTTGAGAGGTATTATAATTGTCTTACTTTGAGTGACAGCAGGAATGGAATGTGCAACTGACCCAATTAAAAATGATGAGTCAGCACAAAATGGCTTGCCATAGGTGAAAGATGCTCAAGTATTAACACGTCATACCATATCTCTGAACAGATAACTGCTGTTTATGATTGTTACCAAGCAACAAGAAACACAAAACAAGTACATTTACATTTTATTGACTTAGTCCATGTCACTGCATTAAATCATGTTTACAAAGGAAATATTGTCCCCTTATAACTAACTTATTAACCAGTCCAAAGTTGAACTAGAAGAGTGGTGTGACATACCATAATACCAGAAGCATTCAGTTTACTGTAGCCTACACTGCAATAAAAACAATAGTGTGTTATAACTGTATTAGTGACGGTAAACAAATTGATGACTTTTCAGGTAAAATGGCCCAGATGTAAAAAGATCTAAAGTATAAAAATGTTTTTTTTTTATATTTTAACTGTTGAAATATGGTATTAACCTATACAGACATGATCAAATTGATGAGATTATGTTTAAATATGCATACATTCCATTGAAGCAACAGTCTACATCCACTCATATTCATTTAAACCCACCACATCCGCCTTTCTGACTTCTGAAGACATACAATTTGACATATTGCATCTACATATCATACTGAACATGGGAATCTCATGACTGTATGTTACTTTCTTTAAAACAAATAATGCTGCTTTTGTTTTTTTACTCAGTTGTGTTATGGTTAAAAGGACACAGTCCAGTAAACAAACTAGATTTATCAGTGAGGAAAAAACGACTACAGACGAGCACCACCGGCCGAGCGCGAAACAAAAAAAAAGGGCCGCGTCTCTTCAGAGTCACGTACTTAACAATGTGTGACTGCTTTAAAAAAGGAGAGCAGAGGTCTACTTTTGACACTTGTATTGAAAGAAATGTCACATGTTGTGTGGCTAGGAACATTCAAAGAGGCACCTTTCAGGATGGATTTTTGCTCTTTAACTAAAGCTGTAAAGAAAAACCTCCAAGAAACTAAATCTAACATTTCTTAGGGCCATATTTGTGCTGATTCTCTATGATGGCTTTATAGCTGAGGGATACCGTGACTGGAACATATGGTCGTGTGCAATGTTTCCAAGTGTTAACCCTGATTTTCATGATGTACAACTGAAGACTCGAGAAACCCAATGAGACGTTCACCCCATCTGTAGAAGTCAACTCCACCTGAATAAAAACACTCTTGACGTTAAAATGCAAACTTGGCACTTCGCGAGCTGACGACTAAAACTTGATATGACTTGAAGTATCTTAACATATCATATTGTTGAAACATACTTTGATTAGCTGCTACCTCTATACCCCGAGCTTCAAATTGTGAGGTCCGTAGGCCGGCGCAGAGAAACAGGACCCTGCCAGTGCAGTTCAGTACAGGAGGAAGTCAAAACCAACATGGACTAATGAACTCGCAATGAGATTTTGACGCTGGATATACATTCTCTGAGGGCTTTTTTTTTTTTTTTAAACAGAGCTGTAGGGCCCCACATGAAAGATGAAACAAAAGGCATCAGTCATAAAAAGTTATAAAAATATATTGATAACATTTCCTCGTTGAATGCAAAATAATATCCTTGATTAGGTTGTGGACAGAGCCTTTTTACGTCAAGGCTGGTACAGAGTTCAGGTTAAAAAAATACACCAAAGGGAAAAAAAGTGCGTTAAAATCTAATGTCTTGAACGTCCTCCCTCAAAGGCGTGATGTTCCATGTGAGCTGAAAAAGTCAAAGTGATTCATAGTGAGTATAAACCCTTGATCTGTTAGGCATAAATAACACTCATTTTACATTCAGAACAGTTTAGACCTTCACTACACAACGACCTTTTATCATTTTTGAATTTCAAAATAATATAAATACCGATTTGAATCTTAAATCTGGATCAAATTCTTGGATTTCAGCTCAAAAAACACAATCGACCGAGCATTAGTTAAAACACTGCCGCTCATTATAATGTTGGCCACAAATATTTAACATGTAGTGACAAGACCAGCCTATATGAATGTGCAACAGTATGTGGAGCAGGTATGACTGCATATGGGCCATTTAACTCACTGCCTTTTCTCCAGTGTCGATTTGCCTGCAGCCATGAGCACTCCTTTAAATCATCCTCTGGCATACTTACGCACCGGTTGGAAATGTCTTCTTTTAAAATGTGCACAGTCTTTTTTTCTACAGTCTCACGTTAAGTTTCTGACAAGGCGTCTGCAAAGCTTGAGCTCATTTCCATTTCTAAATCCCAAAAAAAAAAAAAAGGTGGAAAGAAAAGGGGAAGAAAAAAAAGGGGCATACTTACACTTATAAAAAACAGCTTTAAAAGATATGTGGGGGAGGAGCTCATAGATTTTTCCCAAGATACTGGCTTCGGTAGCGAGAGACGCATCTTTATTCCACACTTGTACAACATCTTCCCGATCTCGAACGCTAACGCTGACACCGACGATCTCGTCATCTGACAAGCAAACAAAAAAAAAAGAGATGAAACAGACAAGATCACCGATGTTAATAGCAGATAAATATCCATCAACAGAACTACTATCAATGGAAGAAGCAGAGCAGCGTACCTGAGGCACAGTAATCTGCAAACTGCTCCCCAATAGTAGCGAGTAACAATTCTTTCCAAACTGCAGACTGAAGGGCAAAGAGAGGCTAATTAGTGATTCAAGTCATTTATTATTATTATTAAAAATCTCAGCAGGGCATAACACCTACAGTGCTTTCTTTTGGTACTTTCATCTTCCATACTCCTCCATTTGCATTACTTTCCTCTTCCCTGTTGGAGTAAAAAAGATTGAAAAAAAACAAATGAATACAGCACAATCTTAACTGAGTGATCTGTTTATTATTTATTACATATTTCCTTCAGCTAAAATAGAAAACATTGAATCGTATTAACATGACATCAGTGTTCTAATAGTGATAAGGCTGTGGTAATTTCAAAAGTAATAATGTAATAATTCAAGCTTTTACTACACACTCAGTTCAATGTATTGAACATACATCCCTTTATGTTGCTGTGATGACATTATTATACTAACAGTGTTTCTTCTATGTGCAATGTAACTGCAGGGAAATTACTATTATTATGACATTACGTGGCAGTTATAGCATGGAGCTGCTGTTATAATTTCCAAGCCCTTTGAGCGTATGATAATAAATATAATCATAATATTTACAGTAATAACAGACTCACCAGAGTGGCCTCCGTTCTCCGCGCATTAAGTGATAGCTACATCTCAAAGGCAGTGCGGATACTGGAGGGATGTTGTTGTATACACTCCAGAACGTCTGCAAACACACACAAAAAAAGAGAAGTGATGCTTTTGACACGTGCAAGAGTTATGTCTTCCTCTAAACTAAAGAGCAGGTTATTTTAGTGCTGTCTAATAGTAGCAATTTGCCTCCTTTGTCCAATATGAAATTGGTTTGCAGTACTTTTGTGTATTTTCTACAGGAAATGATCACACAGCTGGTATCCAGATCATTTTTAATTAATAAATTGCTCCTTAATAAAGTAACTCCACATTGACTGTGACATTCTTTATTATCTTTTACTGAGAAATGCTGATCATGTTGTCAGATCACACCAAAGAAAAATTAACCAGTGTGCTTTAAGCGGTTCATTCTGAGAGTTGTTTGTACTTTTAAACATCAGTCCTGCATGTTCACTAGCTGGTGTGTTTTTCCAGGTTTTGTGCAGATGATGCAAATAAAAAGCAGGCAGACCTCCCTGCAGGACCAATACAGCAACTACAACACATCACTGCTGTAAACCTCTCACTGCAGCACAGAGTGACAATGTGCAGCAGTGCAATGGGTGGAAGTTAAAGACCCCCTCCGGACATATTTTAAAACACATAAAAAATATATTATCTGCTTCCAATAATTAATAGAGTCCGATCCAAAAAAAAAAGTTTAATTATCTTGTTAGAAATTGTCAAAATGACATCAATTTGTTTTGCCTCATTAAAAATCCACAATCTATTAACATGTAAATATTCATTCATTTCAGAAAAAGTCTCCTACTGAACTGAAAAGTCCATTCTCTGTGTATATACACTGGAGGTTTCAAGTTTCCACGCACATCAAAAACTTGTGTAAGTTAAATATTGGATCAGGTTTTGGCTCCCACAATAGATGTAAAGTCACAAATCATGCTTATAGGTGCACCCCTTCAACTCAGAACTTTCCCCCCCTTTCGGCAGATGAATGTGAAAGCAACCTTCACGTGTCAGACAGTGCACATACAGTACATCATTCTGCACGATGAGGCTTGAACATCCAACTGAAGGAACAAGAAGAAGAAAAAAAAACAACACATTTTTGAGTGAAGGGGAGAGGGGTGGGGGGGTGGGGGGCAGCTTTAAGGATTTTAGCTGGAAGGGCCAAATCTGTTTCATATTCTCCTGAATAACTGAAGACTTTGACTAAACGATTAAAACAATAGTTGGTGTGTTTTTCAGCTTATTAAAACTGAAACCATAAGTCAGTTTCACTTATGTTACTGAAACTGCATAATGAAAACAGGTTCCACCTAATTTAGGGGGGTAAATTTTGCTTTACTGTAAATAAAAGCCCTAAAAAGCATCATATCAATACAGATTAGCAGATGCACTTTCACATGTCAGATACTAGTGGACGTAGATCTGGAGCTGCTGTCAGATACACTATGCCACACAACAGCAACAGGAGGCTGCCATTTGAACCTCTCTTACGTAACGTGGTGTCAGATCATTATAAAGTATGTGCTCATATTTCACAGTAAAAAAAAAACAAAAAAACTTTGATTTTTTTCCCCATCAGCTCTGCCTGCTGTAGCTTTAATTGCCAAATAACTGCCGATTCCCTTTTATCTCAGGACCCTCTTCTCATGTGAACGTGACTCTGCAGCCAAGTCACACACTCAATCTGTTTCCTCTTAAGATGATGAAGCTGTTTGAGCCGACACACCAAATCTCACCTGAACAGTCTGTACTGTGTAGATCTTCTTCAGATTGGATTCACATTCTGCGGCCGTCGTGCCAGGTAACGATCTGCAACAGCACATGAAAACTGATTCAGACTCTCAGCTTTGTTCAGTTCATTCATTCTACTGACCGAGTGCCGACAGGCTGTAAAATAGAGCTGTCTTAACTTGCTTTTATAGCTGATATTTAACATTTGAACCCAGCCTATAGCTTTTGTTTGGTTTGCATAGTAAGTCAGTAAATGTATCTGCCAAAAGATCAAGTAAAGGTTTTGTAGAAGTTGCCCAGGAGCTTCATTGCTGTATTATGACTTCATTGATGTAATAATTTCACATTTTCTAATTTTCTTTATCTAATTCTTTTCTTTCAATTATCTAAATCCACTTTTATTGATATGGTTTCCCTTTTTTATATAGTTCTTCATTAAATTCTTTAAACCTTTTATTAATACCTCGGGGCTCTTTAATAATAGTGTGACCTGAGTGTATATCTGGGATTAATCTAGAGGTTTTATCTTTCTGAAGTCTGCAGGAAAGTATTTTACCTGTCTTCTCTTCCATTACATTCTTTTACTTTCCACACCTTGTTATATGCAAAGTTCTGCTTCTGTAAAATAACTTTTCTCTGTGCATGACTACAATAAAAAACTAATTTAAGCCAGGGTCATTTTGATTCATTTCCATGCCTTATAGATTATATGATGCATGCTGTAATTACACTAATAATGACTGTGCTATTCAAGTATAGAAGTGCTCATCTAGCCTGATGCTTCATTATCAGCTGTATTCTGGGGGTTGGACCGTGTTATTTATGTATGTATTCATTCATTTTATTCATTAAATAGCTAAATGTGGAACTGTCAAATCTAAATTAAGGATTATTTTCATGATCAATTAATCAGAAAAGCACATCACAAGCTCTGAGAGTGCATGATGATGATTTAATGTGTCTCATGTTATCTGACCAACAGTCTAAAACCTCAATATTTACTTTTAAATGACATAGATACAAATATTGGCATTTACAGAAACTGAAGCAAGAAACAATTGTCATGTTTGCTTTGTAAAAAAACTATTTCTTTGCCCAAAATTGACCAAATTGTTGCTTATTAATTTCCAGCTGTTCCACTAATGAATGAACTGAGCTATTATTTCAAATTTGGTGTTAATGAGTAAATAACAGCCTACTCTTAAGTTGGAAACTGAGCATTTTTACAGACTTTTTTTTTTTTTTTTTTTTTGTTAAAAAGGTTTCTTGAGTTTATTTCATTAATATTTAACTGATTACATGTCAACGCAATGAGCAAATACATGATGAAAGATACCAAAACTTCAGCGTTATCCAAAGTTTGGACACCTTTGCACCGAGGCAAAGGATCAAATCATAAACTAAGCATAAATGACAAACTTCCTGTCAGATCATAAAGGAGGAAATGTAGCATTTAAATATCTTATGCAAGCTCAGACACATTACACTGAGTAGGCTACTATTACAAACATGGCTGTAGCCTATTAAAGTCTACACTGGCTATTTAGCTGTTGAAGAGAGTGAAGCTAGTATCTTTGAGTGTGCTAGTTTGCAAGAAAATGGAGAAAGAGTCAAAAAGTTCAACTCTAACCCCCCTTCTTCTTCCTCCTCCTCCTCCTCCTCCTCAGGCTCCCCTGCTGGGAACCTGAGCTCCGGTAACTTCACTTTATATGTTTGGATAACAAAGAAATAACACACGTCCACTGTGATACCCACACGTCGTTACCTTTAACACCAATAAAGCCGCGAAAATGTGAACTTTTCTAGGGGTGTCAGCCTCGGTTAGGTCAACAGAATAAGGTCATGTAAAACGCAAACACTCTCCCGCTACATTTGTTCCCGGAGGCCTACTGAAAGCTTTTGGCCTTGAATGATATTTTTCTCGCCCCCCTCCCTCCTCCTCACATCCCCGCTGCTCTTCCCGGTCTCTAAAGTGAACGACAACGCGGAAGGATATATTACCTGTCCAGCCAAAACGTCCAAGGTGAGTGTAAAGGCAGCGTCGCGGTGTCGTCTTCTCGGTGTTTCTTTGTGATGTTGTCCAACTCTTTCTCGTCGATGTCAATGTTGTTTTCAGGGGGGGGAACAGTGTCGCCGCTTAGTGCTCCTCTGTCCATCTGTAAATCCGTCTGACCCGCAGGAACCGCCATTACAGCAGGAAAAAAAGACGCTGCTCTTTCTCTCTGCTGCTGCTTCTATCAATCTCCTTAATAAAAACACCCGGTTTGGCTTTATCTCCACATACAGAAACACACTTTTTCCGCCTACCGACTGATGACGTCTCTGCGTCACCGGGCAGAAACGACGCAGTTGGTCCATTCCAGAGAGCCGGAAAAATAAGATGAGGAATCACTCTGCTGGATTTTTTTGGGAGGGTTAGCAGAAACCGACCTGCATCACAAATCTACCAGCCTCATAGCTCCGTCATGCACTGGATAACTGATTGTGCGGACACATGCTTGAATACATTAAAGGATGGTACAGTCAGGAGCCCAAATTAACATTCAAATAGGTTTTTCTTGCCATAATAATTCCTCATGTTCATACTGGCCATTAGAAGATCCCTTCACTTAATGCATTTACAATGTAAGTAATGGGTGCCAAAAAACATAGTCCTCCTTCTGTGCAAAACTGTATTTAAAAGTTTATTTGGAGCAAACATGAAGCTTCAACTGTCTGAATTAGCACTATACTTTCAGCACAGCTCAATAGTAAAACACTGTCCGAGAAAACACAAAGAGGGAATTCAATGCTACAGAGTCTGTTAATGTGGCAGATATGCACTTGATATGACTAACCCAGACTGCTGAAGCCTCATATAAGCTTCCTTTAAAGGACCAGTGTGTAGGATTTAGTGGCATCTAGTGGTGATGTTGCAGATTGCTACCCCTCACACATCCCTTTCAAGCATACTTGAGAGTCTAAAGTGGCTAACAAACTACTGAAAAACACAAACGGTTCTCTCTAGAGCCAGTGTTTGGTTTGTTCGTTCTGGGCTATTATAGAAACACAGTGGTGCAACATGGTGGGCTCTGTGGAAGAGGACCCACCAAGTAGGTCTACCGGCTGCAGACTTGTAGTATCTACACAACACATCCACTTGGTTAGGTTTAGGGATGAGCAGTTGGGGTTGGTTAACATACTGTAATATATATTTTATTTTATAATCTATTTCTGCTGAGTCCCTTCTGCTAGATGTCACTATGTTCTACACACTGCACATTTAAATACATTTGTGTGGACACATTATGGATTTTGGCCTTCATCACTTACATTGAAAGCACATCTGAAGGAGATCTTTTAACAGCCAGTATGAACAGAATGAATGACTACAGCATGGAAAACATCTGTCACCGTTCATATGGACACCTGACTGTTGTTTAAAGAAAGATTTTTAAAAATGTGAACCTATCCTTTAAACTACTAAAGTTAAAAAAAAAAAAAAAAAGATCAGAGTAAGACAGTTATGAAGTCCGAGGGTGTTGTTTTTATAAATGTTATTGACAACTGAGTCTGGTGGACTTTCACCTTGAAATTTAGGCTACTTTTACAATTGCAGGCTACCACTAGTAAATGTAGGTTACCACAAGTGCACCATAATAAACTTACACAGTAGCAACCAGACCACATCCCTATACACAGTTTACAGCAACAAATTAACTTGAGTCCTTTATAAAGGCAGTAGGTCTGCTGTATATTCACTTAAGCCAATATTAGCTTATCAATGGTTCAAATCTGCCAACATTTACATAGAAATGAATATAATCTCTATGTAAATGTTGGCAGAAACGTCACAAGAAATTGCAGTACATGACAACAATGTGTTTTACTGTCATTTAGAACAATGATGCCTGAGTGTACTGTTTCTGTGACAGAATGCTTTTTGAAATGTAAAATGTCCCAATCACTACATATATATATTCATATTAATATATATATAGTTCTTTGCTCCCAGTATTTAATATACAGTCAAGAACTGTTAGCAAGCCTGTTGTATGTGAAAAGCAGAAACGGGCTTACGTCAATTTATGTAGACCAGGAAACTGGTATGTTTTTTTCTCTTTTGAGTGAGACCTCTTCTCATTACACTAGCTTTGGTCTTTGGTCCCCTTGTTGGCTATTATATGGTACTTAAATTGCACTTTATTACTTGATATATTGTATTTGTAATTTTCCAATAAAGGTACTTAAAAAAAAGAAAAGTATAGGTTGCAGACTCCAACAAGGCAGTTGTTTATGAAGCCTTTTAACTGCAGAAACTATATGATCAGCCCAGAACTTGACACTAATCCTTTAAGCAATGCACAGACTCAAAATAAAGGAACTGTTTCCCAATTAGTGTGTAAATATTTGCATTTTGACTTATTCGTTGGTTATTAAAAAACATGTTCCATGCTCCAGTGCCAGTGTTTGTTGTTCCAGCAATGTCAGCTAGTTCATTACCTTGAACTCAGCCACACCAACAACACTCCAAAACTAATTTAGTTGGTGGAAACATTTGACTGGCAGTTGGTTTTATTCTGGTTTGTAATTTTTATAGTGTCTGCCTGAACCTTCTGTAATTATTCTCCTGGACTTGATTCGGGATTCCTGTGTTTGTGGTGACTGGGTCATGAAAGCTGAGCTCCACATTGAAAGTATTACAGAGCACTGAACTCACATATGACCAAAGTGGGTTCTGGTCTGATGTGAATTAATGTCTCAAATCAGTTCTAGCTGTGTGGCATACCAGTCAAACCCAAACCCAGTCTAAACTTAATGAAATGCAGTAAAAACCTTGTAACTATTGATCAGTTCCTCAGTGTACAACATATAAAATTGAGATGGCCTATCTTAGTATATTATTGTCCTTACATCATATACTGTTTGCATGTGTGCATTTATAATGTTTGTCTTGCAATAATAAAGAGTATAAGTTGCATTAGTAAACAATATCTGCAGAACTCTTGACTCTTATTGTCTTTATCTGATATATAATCATAGGGGCTGTGATAGTTACCTGCATATCAAAGCATTGTGCAATATTGATACAAGTCAACATCTGTCAACATCTGCGTCACATCAGTGCATGAAGACAGGCTTCCTATAGATTGCAATAGACTTGGACGGGCAGATGAGACTCCTGGCTGATCCCAGGCCTGCTCTGTACATGCAAGCGGACGTGCGTCGCATAGACTAGACGCTGTGCCGTGTGTATATGTGTGTGAGAGCTCCACCGAGAGACCCACCGTCCTGACGCTCCCCCGCCTCTGTGAGCTTCCCACCTCCACTCAGCTTCCACAGACAAACACGTTTTTTGTATATTTTAGTAACATTGTAGCAGCGGGCGTTGATGAGGCTGGGGATGCGTAATTGCGCCATGCTTCCGTGCAGCACTGTCTGTTTTTTGATTCCTCAAGACGAAGAACGGGAGACCTCCGCCATCGGTGGAAACTGAGATGTGTTATTGAGTGTGCTGAACGGATGCCTACCGAGATGGTGTATAAACCTCAACCTGGCTGTCTCTGTTCAGCGGAGAGAGGAGCCACAGACAGGGGTGCTTTTTATACCGGACACTTGTGAGATGAAGGATAAGAAGAAGAAAAAAGAAGAGATATTGAATGATTTGTGTTTGTTTTTTATTATTGGTTGGGATCACAGCACATCGGGATGGATGTTGAGCGAGTGGATTTATTCCTGAGTGATTTTTCTATGTGAGGGGCGGCGGATCGCGTTGTGTTTTCCATTCAGCCGTGGCGGGATACTACCGATCGTCGATGAATTGATGTGGGAATACGCGCTACCTCGGCTGCATAGATGGCAAACACAAGTGAGTTTGGGGAGAGCAGCCCGTCCTTACAGAACTATGCGTCCGCGGCCTCTGCGGTCAAGCTGGCCTCCCTGGGTCTGATCATGGGCATCAGCTTGCTGGGCAACGCGTCGCTGTCCCTGCTGCTGCTGAAGGACAGCTCCCTCCACAAGGCTCCCTACTACTTCCTCCTGGATCTGTGCCTGGCAGACGTGGTCCGCTCCGCCGTGTGTTTCCCCTTCGTGATGGCATCGATCGGCGGCGGCTCCGCCTGGCCGTACAGCGGGCTCAGCTGCAAGATCGTCGCCTTCATGTCCGTGCTCTTCTGCTTCCACGTCGCCTTCCTGCTCTTCTGCGTCAGTGTCACCCGGTACATGGCGATCGCCCACCACAGGTTTTACTCCAAGCGGATGAATCTATGTACGTGCGTCGCGGTGATCTGCATGGTTTGGACTCTCTCTGTGGCCATGGCTTTCCCCCCGGTGTTCGACGTGGGCACCTACAAGTTCATCCGTGAGGAGGAGCAGTGCATCTTCGAGCACCGCTACGTGAAGGCGAACGACACGCTGGGCTTCATGCTGATGCTGGCCGTCATCGTGGGGACGACCCATGTGGTTTACATAAAGATGCTGTGCTTCGTGTACGATCACCGTAAAATGAAACCTGCCCAGCTGGTACCGGCCATCAGCCAGAACTGGACCTTCCACGGCCCCGGAGCCACCGGGCAGGCGGCCGCCAACTGGATCGCCGGCTTCGGTAGAGGACCCACCCCGCCGACGCTGGTGGGCATCAGGCAAGCGACTCACCCCGGCAACAGGAGGCTGCTAGTGCTGGATGAGTTTAAGATGGAGAAACGGATAGGGAAGATGTACTACATGATCACACTGACATTCCTCATCATGTGGGCTCCTTATATAAGCGCCTGCTACCTGAGAATATTTGTGCGGGGGGCTTCGGTCCCGCAACTTTACCTGAGCGCTGCGGTGTGGATGAGCTTCGCCCAGGCTGGAGCCAACCCCATCATCAGCTTCCTGTTCAACAAGGAGCTCCGAATGCGCCTCAGAGCCTGTTTCCCCTGCTGCTTGGGAACACAGACACCCATGGAGCCATACTGTGTCATCTAAACGCTCCTGGCCCCAACATATATACTGCCAAAGACACACTTCTACATCTAGACTGGTCCCCAAAATGTGTTTACGCAGTCAGGGATGTTCAGCTCAGTTTATTTGTGACAAACAGTCCACCCACTACTTTAATTTGACAAAATATTACACTACACAGACTGGTTGAAACTATAGGAAGCATATTAAGAGATGGAAACATATGCTTTTATTAAAAAATAGCACCAACTGGGCATCAGATGTCATGATTAAGCCACATTTTAATTTACACCTCTGCATGTGTAGGCTATAGGTGGCATTCACTCCAAATATAGAATTTATGTGTCATTTTATGTCCTACCTTTGGAGACATTGTTTTCCCTCTGCCCTATTGAGCATATTAACCTTTTTTTTGGTCTGCTACAATATTGTACATGAATGTCATTTTGGCTATTTGTTTGTATATTGTAAAATGATATTCCAACACATCCGTTTAAGGTTGTTTGCCTTCTGCAGAACTGATGACTGAAACAATACACAAGTATTTTGTCAGCTGATGAGAGTCATCATCTCTGGCATCTGAGACACACTTGCTTACTAGACATTTGGATACCACAAATGAGATGCACATCTCAGTATATTTTTAGTGAGGACAACGTCACATTTGTAAATACTGTACAGCTTTCCCCCCCTACTCTCTTTCTGCTTTTTTAATCAGATATATTGTATATTTCATAATCTCTTAGAATGCTTTGTGTTTACCAAGGTGTTATCACTCACTTTAAAGGTATTTTGCAAATTCTTATTCTTCATGGAACAGTTGTGTTGAGAAATGGGTCGATCCACGTTCCCAGGAGGAAAAACAGATATCATTCTTTTTCTACGGTTATGGACAGTTTGGTGCTTTGGAAAGGATGTTTGCATTGTTTGTATTTCTTAGCAAATAAATAAGAAAAGGAAGATAAGTTGTTTGGACTGTATCATCTGTTTTAAACATGTCTTTATATGGATCTGACTCTGCTCTTGAATGCATCTCAGGTTACTGCATGTTTTTAAAAGGAAACACACCCCCAGATACTTTCACATAGTGCAATAAGAGGTCTACACTAGTTTATTTAGTTTATCATTTACTTTTGATGACATAATCACTTCACCCTGTGGGTTTGAAATGGATAGATGTGTTTAAAGATTTTTCAGTTCAGAAAACAGTAACAATCTGGCTGATGAATCAATATAGACATTGGTATCTTAGTGTCTGTATGATGGATTAAAGGTAAAGGTCATATACTCACATACATTTAAATAACTGAACTTAGGTAATGGCCTCAGTATATTTTCTGGGACTTTAAAGGAGTACTCCATTTCCAAGAAAAAAATGAGACAACAGAGGTGAATACATCATGCTTTTTAGTCTCAAGTGTGCGTCAGGCTCTAAATCTGACACTTCCGATATTACAACTGGGTAGCATCTTGCATTAAACGTCCACTGCCTCCTACATACCCACTTGTTTCAAACTCCACACCACCAACACAGTCTTCCAGTGAAGCATCTTACGTCTCAAGCTGACCCAAGATAACCCTGATGACATCATCAGGGTTATCATCAGGGCTATCTCTTCAAACTTTGGAAAAATCTCTGAGCCACACAAGACATTATACAACTGTCTTTTACAGACTGGAATGCACTCCTTGTGACTGGTACACAAACTTCATGTGTAAAGCAGGTAGAGTGCTGCTTTAATAACCATGGGGAAGTTTAACATTTGCATTAATGATTCCAGTGTTTTAGACCCAGGACTGCAATGCTTTAAACATATACAGAACCTGTCAAAAGTCTGGACACCTTTGCCCATTCACTTGACAGAGAAAATGTGTCCAAAATTTTGACTAGTATGTAATTAAATTTGCGATGCGATACATTACGATACGGAGCGATACGATACGATACAATATGATACGATATGATACGATATGATACGATACGATACAATACGATATAATACAATACGATGCGATACAATACGATAAAATATGGTACAGTATAGTACGGTACAGTGCTGTACGATACAATGCGATACGATACGATACAATACAATACAATACAATATGGTACAGTACAGTACGGTGCGGTATAATACAATATGATACAGTGCGGTACGATATGATACTATATTATATTACTTATTAACAGTTAACTGAATGAGTAAACTATAAAAAAATCCAACTATTGAAAATAGAGACCTATAGGGGCTTTGGTGGGACATGATGAACTTAGTATTCAGGCTATTGTCCTGTAACTTATATGGATATTGTTGAACATCAGTGTAAAATGAAGAATCTAATAAGACGCCTTTTCTCTTTGATTATGACAGCCTGATACTGAATCTGACATTTACCATCATGAAAAATCTTCTGCTATCGATCTAATTATACTGTAGATGCTGGAAGTGTGTCACATCATTAATGTTTGGCTGCCACCACACAACAACAATAGCTGCCTAGTTAGAGGGTTAGAGGTTTGATTTTCCCTCTAAAAGTGTGATATACATGGCTCTCAACACTGCATTTATGAAACAGCTAAATAGATTGGTGTTAATTGGTTGTTTGTGTGCCATCTGCCTTTTAAACAAACTCACTCAAACTCCAGTGCCCTCCTCCGTCCTTAGGCAAGTATTGATTCAGGTAATTGCCGCTGCATTCATTGACATTGGCCTCGATTACACAAAACCGCAGCAGTTCTCTCAGTTTAATCACCATGACTTAGTGAGGTGTTTCTGAGGTCCGGCCCTCATGCGTCATTCTAATCTGATCACCATACAACACCGAGCTCCTCAACACTGTCTGCCCTCAGTGCTTCTGGAACCATTAGCATCACAACATGCCTGCTTGTTCCTGACAGCTGGTCGAGCTCTGCTACCAGCGAGCTGAGGTCTCCCGGTGTAATTGCTGTGGCTCTTCGGCTGCAGGATCCTCCTCACCTGCACGTGCTCTCGTGCGATGCAAATACAGGTCGGGTATTTTTGGTACATTGCGCTAGCTTCGGGGCATGCGGGCTCTGTTGTGATGCTGGGGAAATGTGACTATTTTTGCCGGGCTTTTACTGCCGACTCCATTACTGACCTTTCTAGTCCTTCCAACCACTAAGTTACATTGATGACGACTGCCCTCCTCACTGAGTTCTCCTAAAATACAATTTAGACAGTTAAGAAATTCAACTTTTTTTTGTCTGATGAGCTAATGTTGGATAAGATATTCCAACTTTTTGAGATTTTATTAAACAAAATGATAAATTATTGTGTGACGCTGCCTAAGAATCATATTTTCTTAAGGCTCAAATAGATTCATGGTTCTTTATTGTACTAATAATAGATATTTTCACACACTGTTATACTAATTGTAACTAATTCTGCCTAAAGTTATTGAGATCCTACCAGTATTCTATTCCCAGTGATTTTGTATTCTTTTATGTAGTCTTCAGTAGTTTTCAGGATCTGGGGCATTTCTTCATCACAGATAACTCCATTGACGGTTTTAGGCAACTGAATTCTCTCACATCACAAGCCACAGAAGACTAGTATACATTATTTTAGTCTAAGATTGATGTGCATCATTGCCCTACACATTGGATAAAGCTAATCATAGTTTTAAGCCTTGAACATGCTGTGAATAATCTAAGTGATTCATTTTATAGCTGTCTTACTGTTGGTGCTGGTATTATAAAGAGGTTCACCTGCTGCCAAGGTAAATGTGAGAGAACATCTGTCCCCTTTGTTTTTCACTGCCAATAACTCTCTTATTGTCTTTTTGGATTTTGCAGTTGGAAAACTGGACAGAAGTCACAACCGAGTGATAGAACTGTAACCCAGTTTGCACATCTCACTCAGTTATTTTATTTATTGTCAGCGAGGGAACATGTGTTTCTCCTCATGTTTCCCTAGAGGGCAGTTGAAAGCTCAGCAAAAACTCAACTTGCAGAGCACTGTGAGACATGCAACCCAGTATAACACAGAACCATGTGTCACTTGAAGTTAAGATTATTCTTATTGCCAAATACAGAGATGCAGCATTAAGAAGAAGGCTTGTTCCCATCTGTATTTTGATTGCATTCAAAAATCAAATGATAATAATGAATTATACAGAATACAATTAATTAGACAGAGACATGATTCACTATGAACTGCATAAAAATGTTTACTGATGTTGTCTACTGATAAATTATTACTGATCACCGATCAATGTGAGGTATCTATTTCACAAACAAAGCAAACAGCATACCAGTATATGGATAGAAAAGTTAAAAGATGCCATCCATACATGTCCTTTGAATAACAGTGTTTAATATGTTTTCTCCACCAAAAAACTTTAATTATCTTGTTAAAAGCTTTAATATTACATCTGATTAAAAATTACAAAAATCTATGAATATGCAAAAAATACTTTTCATTTTAAAAGTTTAACTGCCAGAAACAAGATGTGTCCTTCCTCATTGTAAATTCCATCCTCTTTGTTTGTGCACTGGAGGCTTCAAGTCTCCACATCCCACTTGTGTCAGCTAAATCCTGGACCAGGATTGGCTCCAAACTAGCCGTGATGTCAGAAATCATGCCTGTCTATGGCTTTGATTTTTGGTGAGCACAGAGAGACTTTCCTCATTCAGCACATGAATTTGATAACAGACTCACATCATGCTGCACAGTAAAGCTCAAACATTCAACTGATTTAACAAGAAGAACACATTTTTGAGTGGAGGGGGACTTTAAGTCGTGACTACAGTATCACTGCAGTTTTATCATTTCATCATCAGTGATGAGCTCTGAAATCCAAAGGGACAGAGACTAGTAATTGAAGTTTCCTTTAAACATAGCTTAAAGGTATACTATGGAGGATTTTCCTGAAAAAGTAATCCCTCTCAAACAACACCCGCTAGCAGTATATCTACAGAGACCCTGTTCTCTGCCTGTATTTTCTTATTATTCTGCTGTATTTGGGGCATTTCTGGGTGTCAAACTTTGGGCAGTGGGTGTGTGGCCCCCAGCCAATAACAGCGGGCAGTGTGTGAGGTCAGGTGGTATTCCAAAATGCTTTAAGTGATAACTCTGAGTTTGTTACCCCTGGGAGGAGGGAAACTGGCTTTTCTCCTCCAGAAAGAAAGCTAACTTAAACTCGGGGCCAGTTACCATGGTAACTCCTGGTTGGACTATTTGTTTGTTACTCAAGGACTACCTTAATTTTTTAGTTTTGCTATGAGTCATTTCTTTGAACAGTGTTTTTTTCTTTTTTCTTTTGCCTTCACATTCAAATTATACACAGCATGAACTCACCCTCAAAACCTCCTAAATGTCCTTCTGTTATAATACTGTGTCTCTGTGCACACAACACGGCTGTCAGTTTGTTAGAGCAGCTCCTGCACTAACAAATCTATAGCACATAATGTGTAATATCAGTTTAAATGTACAAAATCAGTATGAAGCTTTAGACACAAGCTCTTAGGATTAATGAATAATTATCTCTATCGCTCTTGAGCTTGTGATTAGTTGCACTGATGGAACATAATTCCTATAATATTGGAGATTATATGTTAATAGTTCTGAGTGAGTAGGACAGTGGAAGTGGAGGTGCAATGTATAACATTTTAAAATTGACTGTACTTTAACCTTTATGCCTTTATAAGTGCAAATCACCAAACACATTATTACTGGATCAGATTGTGAGCTTACAGTTATGTCTCTCTGTCTTTGACCTATTTCTTTTTTTTAAATCTTAAACTACATTTTGCCACCTCCTGTGGTTGGCCCCATCAAATTAAAGCTGAACACATACATTTAAAATGTAATGCAGGTGCAGCCTGATAAGCAGCCAGAGTCCACTTTATCATCCATTAAGTAAGCCTTGTAAATGTTGAATTAATGGACAACACTGAATAAACTAAAAATATTAACACTTTCCCTGCTCTGACCCAGGCTTTTTTTTTAAAAAATAAATGTGCACCACCTGCATACACACGCTTAAATTTCTCTTTGTCCACTGGACTAAAATGGAGGCTGTTGCCATGGTGAATCAGAATATCAGAGCTCCATTGATGGTGATTTCTTCATTCATCAGGCACGCATTTAACTCTCAGTGAACATACTCAGAGTTGACTGAACTGACTCTGATCAGCTGTTCTGGAATCGAAAACTTGGTGGTTCCCATCTCAGGGTTAATCAATTCAGAGTTCAGGGTTTGTTAAATCTGCTTTCTGGATCAACACCTTGTTACTGTGTTTTTTATGTGCTCCAGTGTCACAGCCCTAAAGGACATTGCTTCTCTCTGTCTGTGTCTGTTTGACCGAGGGCGAAGCTGAGATACATACACATACACACACATGCAGAGCAGAGAGGCCACAGTGGACAGGGTGAAGCATGAACTTCAGCTACATTCACACCAAATGCTCCAAATCCCGCAGAGTTGTGCAGAGTTGGGGGCTTGTGCTTTAGAAATATAATAAAAGCTTTTTATTTCTCTGATTCATAGCTTTGCTCTTGCTACTGCTTCTTCCTCTATTCATTCACTATCTAGCTCGACCATTGACCATTGCCCTCTCTCTAGTTTCATTGTAGCAGGAATGTTGTATTTACAGTACAGCAACCGCCAAATCCTACATAATATGCCTTTAATTTAACCTGAACCAAACTGATGCATTATTAAATATATCTCTTTATTTAAAAGAAATAAAAAACAAAGTGGAAACTGACTTTTAAATGCAGTTGAAATAATTACAGTGCAGGTAGCAAACAGTAACTTGTTAATGTTGGTCCTCAGAGGTAGTAGTCTGGATACTTGTATGGAGAAAGACATTTGGATTTCCCCTCTTCTATGGTGATGCATGACAGGTTGGGCAGACAAGGGCAAGTATGATGGAGTCTTTTCCCAAAGAAAGGAACCTGGAAACAAAGAGAGTGAAAAACACCTTCAGGATGAGATTCCCATCACGGTCATCAGGAAAAATGAACACAGGGGATATATAACATATAGACACTGGCATGATAGTTTTTGTAGACATTTTAAGAAGGAAGAGCTTCAATTACAAAGTTAGGATAGGCTGCAGTTATTTTCTGAGAGGTACTTTATCAAATCTGCTCAGTCCCTGGCTTATGAAACAACAATTACAGATAATATATTAAGTATCAGCTCCTTTATCCTCTTAATTGAATCACTGCTGTGAGGAGACAAATGTCTGATACTTGACACATGAAATAAGGGAACCTCAGTAGAACCTCTGTCTCACTTTGTGGCTCATTGGGTGACACTCTTCTCCTTCCAGTCCCATGGGCGTACACATGCGCAGGCTGGGAATCCACAAACTCACTGCACAACACATTCCTCCTCCACACTGAGAGTCCTTTTCACAAGACTAGATACACACACACACACACACACACACACACACACACACACACGGACACAATATTAGATGCCTTTACATGACTTATGCAACTTTTTCAACCAACATTTAAAACTCAGTGTTATAACAGTGAATAAAGGTAATTAATTCCTCCTCATTATTCTCATATAAATTAAATATCAATATAAATCTAATGACTTACAGTATTTGATGTTCATGTCAGTATTATATTACTAATCTAAAAAATGCTATGAATGAAACTAGTAACAGTCAAACTGCAATTGCCACACAGTCAGACAGTTATCACCTGATGTCTAAACAAAGAATGGAATGGATGGTTGTATAAATACGCTATATGTAATAATGAAACACAGTTATGTGATAATTGCCATATTACCAGGAAAATGCAATATCGGTGAGAAATGTGTTAGCAGCAGAAAGTGCAACACTCATTGCAAAGAGTTTAGTGTGCTACTGGTAGTGTTACTGCATTATATAGTCATGTCAAATCTCAAGAGAACACTACAGGATAGGTGGTGATTTATTGTTTTGGAGTGTCGGGATGAGAAGCTGAGTGACAGCCCTCACTTTGGATGAGATGGAGGGAGCAGAATGAAAAGGAACAGAAGTGATTTCATGTGACAGAGGCGGATTAAAATCACTTTCTGTTTTACTGCCGCACGCTCCTCTCTCAATTCACATCAGCAACGCAGCATGAGGGGGTTGTCATGACAAGGATTGGTATTTTATTAGCAGGTTATTGCAATGATGTATGCTCATGGAATTGCATAATTCTGATTCGGATAGGGAAATCAAACTCAGCGGTTGTAATTTTATATGCTTTTTTTAAATCAAACAGATATACTGCTCTTGTCATTTAACATTTTAGTAGCAGTCATGCTTTTAGAATGTTAAAAGAATCTATGATAAACATGAAAAGTCCTTTACATATTCATATATATCTACTTTGTAACACAATATAAAGCATTTGACTGTTAAAACCCTGAAAAATTCAAATGCTAATTAAAAGATAATATGCTGATATTTATTTTATATTTGGGAAATGAACATTACAGTTGATGAGTGAATGTCACAATGAGGCTTTGGTCAAGCATAAACATGGTAAGTGCTTATCAGGACATGATAAGCACTTATTTATTTAAGCTTAAAAACTGCCATGCTATATATGTTATTGTGTTTTCACTCATTAATTTATATACTTTTTGGTTCTTTACTTAAATATGAGCTTTTTCTATTTCATCTATAATAAGTTGAAAGTATCCTTCATCCTTCAAAATGTTTGATCTCTTCAAAAAGCAATAACAAGTACATTCTTCATGATATAACTCCACATCACATCAGGCAGCAGTTTTAGACAATGGGATTAGAAAAGCATATTCCTGATTTTTCTTCCTCCCATTGCACTGTGAGCTATATACCTGTTTGTCTCACTTACCCCTGTGATGACCGCTGAAGATCCGTGCGACACCAACAACAAGGAGAAGAGCAGTAGGATGAAGGATCTCATGATGAAGAGCTGTTTTTGTGCTCCCGTGCCCTCCAGGATGAGAAGTAAGGATGCTGAAGCTGCCGAACCTTGCCGCATGTGCATACGTGACAGACCAGAGTGATAAGTGGCCTCCAAACTCATGTGTTGAGGGCTGGTGGAGGTTTATAAACCCAGCCCGCCATTCAGAAACTCCGTGACTCACTCACACCACTATTACAAAAAAAAAAAAAAAAAAGTCCAAGGTAAAGTTTTACATGACAATGCCCCTACCATGCTCTTTTCTTTTCCTTAAAGCTTAATTTACACTCATGCATGCTAAAACTGATTGGGATAGCATCGTTACAGACTTATTCAACACAGCATCTTATTATATTCATGGTAGCTTTTTTACAATTCAACCACTTCACACTTCAAGGCCACCATTTTTAATACAGTACTCTTTCAGACCCACTCTCGCCATCGCTCACAAAGAAAGCAGTTTTGATTATTGAACATTCAGACCACTGTCCTCCGAATAGATTCTCTTATGGTTCAAACCACTTATCATTGTTGATTGTTGTAATATTGCAACAATGGTCATTTAAAAGACTTAATATGGTGGTATATTACATTGCTTTTTTAAACGAACTACGGAGTTAGTGACCATATCTGCCAGTCACATTGTATATTCATTTCAAGTCATTTTCACTTCCTTTTTCTGTGGTCAAATAAATGCTTGATTATCATTCTCCTTCAATTATAAGTCTCAGGATGAGTGAAGTTCTGGTGGTCAACAACTTCAAAGTAATAATTAATCGATTAATCAATTGACAGAAAATGATGAGTCATTGTAGTTTAATTTAAAAATATATTAATTTCTGTCATTTACCAAGCAAAATGTCAAAATATGCATTGGTTTAAGTGTCTCATATCTGAGAATATGTAATTTCCTCTGTTTTACATCACTGTAAATTTAGGTTTGGGAATGTTTGATATTTGACAGTGTCACCTTGGTTTCTGGAAACTCGGGATATGTGTTTTTCACCATTTTCTGGATTTTAGTTGATTGATTGATTAATTGAATAAAAAGCAAATTAAAAGATTAATCTTTAGATGGAGCTCCCCATGTGGTGTCTGATATTTAATAGTTGTCATATTTGGAAATGACAGAGATTCACAGTGCAAAAACATATCAGTGTAGCATCCTATTATATTCCTAGCATCTTTTTTTCCCCTTAAACAACCACATTTGTATGTTTTTCTCCAGTCATATTTAATGATGAGTCAGATTTAATAAGAGGATTAAAATTTGAGAAATGCCAAAACAAAGTTACAAATAAGTATGGACTGAGTGAGCAATGGACCGAGTGACGACCTGAGAACAGGGGCGCCTCATATGCAGCTGACTGACATGGCCAACACTTCTGAGCTAAATTTGTCCCCATCACAGCTTTGCAGAGTGTCACACTGACAACTGAGTCACACAGGAAGACGAGAATCCAGCAAGCAACAGTGACCCATTAAAGTCCTGTTTCATCTCAACTTTTATACTGAACAATAAATATCATGGAACGTAACCACAACTATGATCAACTTCAGTCAATCATACTGTTTTGCATAAGAAATGCATCAGCACTTTTGAAAACGCAATAAATAAGAAACAAATGTGTGAAAATGAATACAAATTAATATACAAATAGACAAAAATATGCCTCCAGATATAACAGGAGGCATATGAGCATATATAGCATTTTTAATTTAAATTTTACATCATCAGGACATATGTTCCCTGTATGTGCAGTATAATAACTAAATGCAGCTTCACCATGACTAGGTTCGAAACATCTAAGAAACCTTGTGGGTTTATATTCTCTCAGATTAGCAAGGTGTTTTGGCCCTACAGTGCTCAGTTCTCTTGGCTCTTGTTAGAGGTTTCACATCAGTGTTGTGACTGTACTGCAAGTGTCTGATGGTCTTTTCTGGAAGGGAGGGAGCGGGGGGGGGGGGGGTAATAGTCGACCCTTCTTTTGTCTTTCCTCCTTGTTGACAGATACAATTATTTCATTGTCATTAAATGTAAGGAAATGTAACTGCATCCATCTGTTTTACTCTAAGTATTGATACAGTGAGTGTATGAGACCATAGTTACTTGATGCACAAGCTAAGTAAATCTGTTTGTCATCTGCAAAGCTGTGAAAAACAATCCTATTGTCTTGTGTGATTTGGCACAGATGGAGCTTCAATGGTTTATAATCACTAATTGTAACAAAGTAGCTCTTACTTTTGAAATATGATCTGAACTAAGTGAGGATTGTACAAGTATTTTAATGGTCAACAGACTCAACAGACACTGAGGTCAACCAGCACCAGAAGCAATGTTTTACTTGAATCAGTAGTCCAGTGAATGTCTTGGTCTGTGTGCTGTGATGTGGTCTGAAACAGAGTTATTCAAAGTTTAAATTTGTATAGAAGTCACAATTTCCAAAATGGATAAATCACTTAGGGGTAAATTGATTTCCCATTGACTTTGAGGCCTGTAATGAACAATATACAGGTACAATAGCTATGATATACTGTATATCCATAAATCTTAATATGCTGCTTTTGTGATGTGGGTTGCAATAAGCAATACTGTATCAGTGTACTGTAATACACTAGCTCAATTAAACAACTACAGCTTGTCACCATTTATGACAAAGTGCCAAAATCTTTAATGACTTGGCATGCATAATCTAAAGGGTGAAGCTGGAATAGTGTTGCAGCTTGAATACACAATACATCAGTGCATGTATTAAACCAGATGCTTTTAATCTTTACAATTAAGAAGTAAACTGACATTTCAGAAAATGTATTGTGAAGAACATTTTGGGAAACAAAAGCAATGTAATGTAATATCATGCCTTAGGAGAACATTTGCATTTGATTGTCTTTAATTACCAGAAACATGTTTATCCTCCATATGCTTACTGTTCCCACTGTTAGTAAATCATGAAGCCCCAAATCTATTTTTGGGAATTTGTACGACTGAAGCCTTTATGTTTATTTCCGCAATGAGTCATAGAGTGATGCAACTTGTTGCCAAGTTACGAATGATAATAAGTTATGAATGAGGGAGGAGTGGACCATTCTTTGTGGTGTTTTGTAATCTTTAAGGAGGGTGGGGTTGTTGGAGGTGCAGGAGTTCAAGACTGGAGTGTTTGGCAATCTGACAGACACGCTTAACATCCTCAGCTCCTCAGTGTGTCAGCAGAGATTACTGGCTCTCAGGACGCTCTCCTTTGGTGGCGTGTGTGTTTTATACCAGTTCTGATTTAATGAAGAAAGAGAAGCATGATATACAGTAGTGCTTACATCATTTCCATGCATGGCTGGCCTGGCAACATACAGCAAGATGAATTGAATATGCACATGCATGTTGGATCTTATCGCTTGTAGACAGAGCTGCTCTCATTCACTTGTACTTGGATTTTAGCCTTCTCTACCATTTCCAATCTCATTTGCTCCACAACATGTAAGAGGGATACATGCGACTAGATTATGGGGTTGTTGCGAACATCACATTCTCTCTGCCAGAGCATGTCATCAGAGGATCAGTCCCTTGTATGACATAATGTCTGTGCTGTTGGCGCACCATGCTCCCAGCAGGCCTCCTCACTATTCTCTGTGCCACACAACATGCCAGCATCCCTCGCTCACACATAATCTGACGGCTTTTTTCTCTGTATTACATGACCCTCTAGGTTTCACGGTGGCTGAATCCAGGTATTGCCGGGCTTCCACCTGCTGGGACAATCCCAGAGAAGAGATTAGGGAGGAGTATGAGGTGTTGTCTATGCTTCTTTTTCAGTACATAAACACTTATTTCATGGTAAATAATATAAATTCCAATTGTTTTTCCATTTAGTGGAAAAATTATCAAAGCAGTGCAGAATCTGCCATGCATCATCTTGCACCCTGCTTCTTAGTCTTTCTTATAGTAGCAAACCTGGGAAGAAGAAGGATTTTGTCCTTGGCTGTAGAAATAACAGTAAAGAACTGGATGTTCAAAAATCGAAGGACACAACAACCGCTGCCTAGGCAAACTATTCTAAAGCACTAATTCAAGGTGGTGAAGTTCAATGTTGATGTCATTTTGCAAGCAATCTTGCCTGTGGGAGTTTTTTTCAAAGCAATATAGCATTGTGAAATAGCAGCTCATTCTGTCTCTAATCCTCTGTGATTATATCTGATGCATAACGGTTGTTCTTACATAGAGGAAGAATGTCATCATTCTATAGACAAAGATTTTATGTTAGATCATTTGTTGACATGAACTCTATTTCAGTCTCAATGAGTCAGTGAATGACTGGATGGATGTCATAAATCCAATGATTCATGACATCCATTAAATGAAATACATTTTTAAAAAAACTCCCATTTGCCTTCCATCACAGTAGAAAAAAAGCTCCACTGTCTTTCATCATCATCTATGCAAGGTCATAGCAAACCCATTCTTGGATATGTCCTTGCTCTCTTGCTTTCCTTCCACAAAGCCATCCTCTTATTCACATCTTACCTGTACAATTTCTATTCATTCTTTCAGAAAAGCCCACACTTTTGCATCATCTACAAATTCCAACCCTGCTTGACATAGAAACGACACGCTGCTTTGATTGAAGAGGCTTTCGCACACCATAATGGATGAGTTGTTGGGGTTCTTACAGAGTAGCTCGTAATTCATCACAACTTGCTTTGACAGGCTAATTTACTGAAGTTCAAGATTAGCATGGTCATAATGATGAGAGTTGAATCAAAGCTCGAGCACAAAGGGCACAAAGAAAGTTGCATCATATATGATTAGTGTCATGTAAGAAATGCAACATTGTTAGTTAAAATAAACACATTTATTTTAAGTAACATGGGCAAAAGAAGGTTATACCTCTGATAACCTCAAAGTAAGAGGACCCTCCTGTAAAGTGTATGAGGTACAGATTGAGTCAACTCTTCTCTTTTTAGAAATCCATTACTTTGGATGTAAAGTCACTCATAAATGCTAAATCAAACTAATGATTTATTAATTCTGGATGCAAAATAGAACGAGTGGTCTTATGGGTTAATCATTTATAAGGTATGGTGTGTGATTGTAGTAAAATATAATTTAAGATTTCACAGATTACATCATCATTAAACAAATATGAAGTGTCAGATCAGATGTGTCAGCTGAATTCTATATCTCTTTTACTCTTAGCTCATTTAGTTATTCATGTTACACACAGCAGTTACTGGGTTTTAATATTTAGTAACAACTAATCTCTATGTAAGAACTAGTTTTTGCTGTACAACACATTTTTATCTTCATGATGCATAAAGCTCCACTTAACATTATAACTACATTTGAATTTATAAAGACAGCAGCCATCTCCTGGGACATCATTCCTCCAACCATCCACATGAAGCTATTTTTTCTGTCTAACTAGGACGAGAAGTTGAGCATCCGCAAAGTTGAGGGAACTGTTCTGAGGAAAACATTATTATTATTATCCCACATTATTTGGGAGGATTTAAAACAGGCCCAATATATGAAAACTCATGTCCCACAACACCTTAGAATGTGGCTGCGTCATGTTCCGGCTGTGCCATGCCTCCATTCGTAGCTCCATTACTGTTTCATTAGAGACAAAAACATTTCAGAAGTAGAGCATCTGTTCATCAGCACATTCATCATATTGTTAAACAATATCCATTTCTTTCTTATTTTACATCCATATTGAATTCATGTTTGCAGCTCATTTAGATGATAACAGATACTTTGTGGGTATACTTGAATATGAAAACTCTTTATCACATCATTTTCACACAGCAGAACTGTTGTCAATGACCTGTAATTCTGTTTGTTTTGTTATACAATGTAATGATTATAAAATATTAAGTTTATCTGCAGCACAGCAGCTGAGTTGTGGTGATATTTCACACCACCTACACTGTCTGACAACAGAAACAAAACAATGTGTAAATGAGAACAACTATATTGACAATTTGGCTGCATTAAAACAATATACATGTGATCACAGAGAGCAGGAGGTTCCCTCCATCTCTCCGGTTTTTTTCCTCTCTTCTCTCTGATTACACAAAAAGTAGTTTTACTGTACAGTAATACATGAAAAGCATAATGAGCAAATAACTTTAGGTCAATTCTCAATTAATGCAGGCATTCATATACATTCAAAGTGAATTTCACATTTACACGTAGGTGGCTCATGGCCCCGATCCACACACACACACACACACACACACACACACACACACACACACACACACACACACAGAATGGTAAAAAGGTTGTCTGAAGTATGCTTTACATGAAAGAAGCCAAACAAAATAAACTTGTGTGTGCGATGCATTGCATTATTGTATGTGATGTACACTGATGAATCATATGTTTACTAAAGTACTATGGATTATGCATATTTATGACTTGTACATTGTCTGCATATGAATATGATGATGAACAATAAATAAGTAAGCAAAAACTTGAGATCATGTATGCATTTAAGTGGGTGTACACAGTATATGCTCTCAATTACATCTACTTTACATATGTGTACGTCTGCATATAGTAGAGAGGAGGACTGCTGTTAAGAAAACCAAAAAGGACTGGCAGTCATTTAGTGTGCATAAAGTGACTACACTACTGAATTTTGAATAGCGGCTTTATTTAAAATTCTATGTAAGTGGGGTGTGTAATTATCTTCTCTGTCTGTCTGATTAATGTTTTTTTCAGAGAGAAAATAGAGTGAATGGTGTCACCACATTCCAGCGATGTTTGTAGCTGCCTGTGTATGAGTCAATTGATTTGGCTCATAGAAAAAGAGAGAAAATGCCAAACAAAACACCTTTATTCACAGAGGACATATAAACTGTGAAGCTCTTGACATTAACTGCTAGCTTGATTTACTGTACATTTACTGCCACAATACTATGCCAAGCTGTATAAAGTTTGGTCACCTATAACCAATATGTGAGAAATCTACTGCTTGCTTACACTTCATGTTTGTGTTTTTTCTCTGTTATAGATTTATAACTTCTGAAAACTAAATGTCATTAATAATGGAGTTCACTAATGATGAAGACATAATTAATGATGTAAACAAGAGAACAAGCCTGGCAGCTTAAAATTTCTCATTAAATTTAAAAACAGCCTGTTAAGGGGATATATTTCACAGATGCTCATTAGCTCATAACAGCTACTTGACATGCTGTATTTTAAAGTGTTGCAAGCCACCGGAGACACAGAGGTGGTTTTCCTGCCAATCCTCTCATCATATGTCGTGCAATGGGACTAATAGTCCAAACTTTTAAGAGGGTTGAAGTAGATTTTAATAGAGCTTTTGATGGCAGAAATGCTTGGCGGTTTTCTCAATCTTTGGCAGAATTTCCTCTTATTTTCTCCATAAAATTGTACCGTGATATCTGTCATTTCTATGCATGGTCAACAGGATGGAGAATATGGCTTACCTCTAACTTGAGATACATTTAATTTCAGTTGTACAATATGTGAACACCAAAGTCTGTTTATCTGATAGGAAGGCTGGTGTTGGCTTCTTTGTACAGGTATAAGCAAACCCAGCATAGGTATGGCAAACACCAGATTTACTGAGATTGATGGAAGCATGTTTCTACTAACACACAGTGGTATGGGAATCTCTAAACGCTCCCGGGCCCAGCACTTCATCACGTTTGCTACAGAATAGCTCATTTTCTCAAACTTTTTTCTTTACCCACTTTATGCCATTGTGTCCTGACATTTTGTGAAGGAAAGAAAATGCCCTTGTAAAGGAAACATGGTTATTAGCATATCCAACAATATAATAACATATACAAGAATACACTGAGGCTTCAATGTCAGACTGTGACATCATATCTCACTTCTCAGTGTAGTGTAGTTTTTGTTGTAGTTCTTTTAATTGTGTGGACGTCACTTTAAGGATATATTGTTATTGTATTAGATTTTTGTTGCATAGACTTCATCTACTGTATTGTGGCAAATAATAAGTTATCATTATGCAGATGTAGGTTTCTGAACTTTATATCATCATATTGGGCACACATGGGTGAGTGAAGTATAAATGTAGGAATTTCTGAATGATGTCACATCTGATCTGTGCATCGCTAATGAGGACTAATTGTGCCCAGAGGTTTCATGACCTTATTAAATAACTTGGTGAGCACAAACAATATGGTGCTCTCTGTTACAGCACACTGTTACAATCTAGAACACCCAAGAACGCTTTCATTCACCGTAAAAAATAAAGCTTGTGGTGCCCTACATTTTTTCCCCAAGAAGATCTGGTGCTTGTCTCCATTTGAACTGACTGAATCACCTGACATCAGCTATTATTCCAGCTAAAGCATACATTTTAACCTTTAAAAAAACCTCTCCTGACCCCCAGGCACAAGGTAACACAAAAACAACTTGTCTATCATCAAAGTTCGCAGCAGCAGTAAGAGAGGAGCAAGAGTATTTGAGGATGCAGACCACACACTATATCTCCCCTGAAGCAAAAAACAGAGGAGTGCAGACATAGGTCAGCCATTTCCTTCCTAGGAGACAATCAGGGCATTAAATGCCTGCCATTCTTCAGGAGCATTGGGGTCCAGTGTTCAATTTGTCTGCTATCTTTTTAACTGTCTTCTTGTCCTCTGTGGTGTTATCTTTTGAGGTTGAATGTTAAAACAGATTAAAAGTACATCGTTTTTCTACTTGGGATGTCAAATCTTGGATGCTGAGTATGTCAGAACTACAGTGCAACCATAAAAAAAACTCATTACTTCAAGGTTGACCATGGCCGCATGTAGATGTAATTGTCATAAGATGCAGTTGTTCTAATGGCTGCAAAAACTGAAGTGAAGTTTTTCTAAGCTGACTGAGTTCACTCTGTCTAATATTGCAATTTTGAAAAATAACATCTTTAGTCTTTTTGTCAAACTTAAAGTGACTTATAATTACTATATCCTGACTAGTGATCTCTTGTGGTCATGTGAGTAATGATTTCTTTCACTGAAAAACTCCACAAAACCTCTTCAGGTGTGAAAGGTTTGGTTTGGTTATATAATATTGGTTTATTTTGTCTATGTATCTTATGTATCTTATGTATCTTGCCTAAAGTTAACCACACCTCAAGCTTAGAGGTGGCAGGTCACAAAATGTTCATATGGGTTATATTGGAAGGCAATGACAAATAACGAGTTTTCTGATGTCATGAAGATAGTATTAAAGCTCAAAGTTGGGTAATTTGAGGATATCAGCCATTTTTCTACAGTCTTCGATCTCACTGCTGCACTTAAACTTGGGGAATATAATCTCAGGTTCTAATTTTTAAAAATGACACATTTACCAAGGCTATTCTGCCATAACAGATATCAATATTTGATGTAGTTTGAAAAATGCTCGACTGTTCCCTCCAGGTTGAGAATGAGCTGCTGCCAGAGTATTTTGGTTTTTTTCATGAATGAGTGAAAATGCGAGTGTAAGGTCAATAGGTAAATTGGTGCGGTGTCACCAGCAATGTAATGGACCATTGTAGTGAAGATTTACCTGTCAATTTATGTTCCAACCCTCACTGTCACAAGCTTTGGGTAGTGACTGAAATAAGATGGATGCAAGCGACTGAAATTGATTTACCCAGTAGGTGTCTTGGCTCAGCTTCAGAGATCAGATATGGAGCACAGACCTCCGGAGTAGAGACACTCCTACTTTGTTTTGAAATGGTTCAGGTACCTCTCTTGGGGAGATTCTCATGGCATAACCAATTGGTAGGAAGCCAAAAACCATATCTCCTCTGGCCTAGTAACACCTTGGTATCCCCCAGTAGGAGCTAGAGGACATTGCTGGGGAGGACGACGTCTTAAGCTGGAACTTGGCAATCAGTGGAGAATGGAAGTAGCCCAACTGCAGTAAGTGATAGTTAAGTTTTGGGCATTTTACAGTCTAGAGATAGACAGATGATTGAGAGATGGGGATATGACATGCAACCTATGGTACCTGGCCAGAATCAAAAAGTAATGTTGAGATTATATAGTAGTAGCATCTTTACCATAGGGCTACCAGGACACCCAAAGTGCACATTAGAATGATGTCAATTTTTTATACATTAACAAGCTTTTTACAGTAAAATACATGTTCATGTGTGTTTTGTTTCTCTGAGCCTCAGCCCTTCTCTCCCCCTCATCTTTACCTTGCAACCACCTCAGGGTAAGACATAAACAGCGTGAGTGCTGGATAACAAGGTGCTTTACTCATTAAATACAAGACCTGGCACACCTTCCCTACCTGCTGTATGTCGAGGAAGATTCTCCTTCTCCATCTCTACCCTCCAGAGGGTCAGGGATGCTGATGGAGAGTGTGAAAGCTGTGACTGGGTGATTTTTCAGTCACTGTTTGTCTCTTCCTCTGTATATGGATAAAACCTTGGAGACTTGATGTTGTTTTTTAATCTTTTTGTCACATCTTGTAATGGGATCAGACCCCCTCTACTGCATTTTTTTTTTATTCCTGCTCAAACACATTTGTTTGAGCAGGGACAAAAACATGATGCACGACTATATCCTGAGAGGTTGTGCTGCATGTCAAACAACCTCAATGAGTAAACACAGTGTCCATGGGGGGAACTGGAGCAGCAGTTACAGAGCATAAATATGCAGACAGGTCCATAGATAGCTCCACTCACTGGGTGTTAATGAGCACTGTGATTCATGTACAGCAGCAAGGTCTGGCTTCTTAATTACAAAGGAAATATCACGCTTGACTGCACAGTCATTTGTGATAGCAACAAATTCAAGGCTGCAGTACAAGGAAAAACTACCTGTGTTGTGGTTTGATGAGTTATGTTTGACACTGAAGAATGAACAGTGTCAGTTTCTCTATGACAAGTTGATTAAAGGTCAACAAATGCAGTTTTTAATAACTCTTCAGCTATAGAGTTTTTGAACCTCTTTGAGTGGATTGTTTTTTGAAGAAACTTGACTGTGGTAGCTGGGTAATTTAAGGAGTGTCTGCATTGGCACACCATTTAAAGCATGAGGACCAGAGATGAGAGCAAACCCATTATTGCTTGTTCACAGGATTTCCACTACATCGGACTTAAGGCAGGCATGTCCAAACTATTCCATAAAGGGCCATGTGGCTGCAGGTTTTCATTCCAACCAAGCAGTAGCACACCAGGCTTGACTCATTTAATCAACTTATCTCAGTCTTCAGACGGTTGATTGGTCAAGTGCTCTTGATTGGGTGGAACGAAAACCTGCAGGCATACAGCCCTTTATTGAATAGTTTGGACATGCCTGATTTAACGGCTAGAAGGCATATGAAAACAATAATCAGCAAACAAAGGTACTCTAATAAATCTTAATCAAAGCAATAATTTGTGCACAAAAGTAACTCAATGCTGTAAATATCAATCATATTAAGTATTTTAGTTATCAAACAAAGAACCAGCAACTGTCAGCAACTGTCAGCAACTGTCAACTGGAGCATAGACAGCTCATTATCACACACAGGTGAGCATGCTGCTGCAAATAGGAGAAACTGAGCAAGGTCTGAGCAAGGCTTCTTGTCAGTTCAGGTGTGGCCCATTAGGGTGAAACTAAGTCCTGCCTACCTAGGACTGGACAGGAAGGAAGATTTCCTACAGTTTTAGTTTTATTATCTAAAAATCTACTACATGTTTCAGGCTCACCTCCTTCACCAACCTCACTTTGAGTGCCAGAAGGCTTTTTTAATGAAAAGGTTTTCATAAACTCACTGTATGCTAGCTGCCCAGCATCACACATTGACATAAAATACAGACATAGCAACTGGCTGGTGAAGAAAGACAAACATCTAGCAGCTAAACTCTTAACAAGTTGATGGAGACCAAACAAGAGCTACTTGTTGTCTACTTGTTGCGGAAGCTTGTGCATTAGCCATACCAACTTTTTAATGCACTTATCATTCAGTGTCTGCCCCCTAGTGGCCATGCATTTATTCACAGAGCTTTAATTCTTTGAAGGAATCTGAATTGGACTGAAGTGCAAATTCCACTAGATAAAAGGCAGATGACCCTGTTATGTTCTGTCCTTGCCTTCATCCAGTGAGAACACAGAGCATTTCTTATGCATGAGGTTCTATGTTTCTGTCCCTGACTTTGCATTTCTTTTCAGATATAGGATCTGTGAGAGAGAACCTATACTTTTTTTTCTAAAGTGAAATGCCAATCCCAGTGGGACATGGAGCTCAAGAAATTATTTAATTACTTTTGAAATAAATAATCTCATCTGTTCATCAGCTAACAGGCAGGATAAAACGACATAATGCCAGCATATTTTATCAGTGAAATAATTTACTCAGCTTTTTGTGTCTCTGAATGAATCATAAAATGAATAAGTGTGAATTCACAGTGAGAGGTCTTAGTGTGCTGCCTCAGTTTCAGTTTCACTGTGATTTCTACATCACAGCAGGGCACTTCAATGTGAGTATTGCTATTTCTGAATTTCACAGTAACTGGATTGGAAGCTGCATTTGTTGCATTTTTTATCTCAAATATGAAACAAATGCTATGACTATTTTGTGAATGTATCTTTTTTATATCTACTGTAGTTGTTGAACCAAACCATGGAGAATATTTAAAAAAAGAAGATTTATGGCTTTTGAAAAACTTGAGATTTTATTTTCAAAACGAATGAAAATATAAAAGAATGATGTCATTATTCTTTTCTTTGACAAGTGACCATGGTGTAAGCGGGACAATGCCCTTTGAGATGTCCATCATCAGGAATTAATGGATGACAGCAAAGCCAAGACCGTCCAACAGGCAGCGGAGGACATTATCCTTTACATATTCTTTTCGCAATCCATCACAAAAAGCAGAAATGTGGATCTCTGGCTGTGTTGTAGCTATCAAGGAGAATGCAATTATTCCCGGCTTCCCATTCAAACACATTTCCCTTTATTCCCCTAATATTTTTAGAAAGACAATTTCCGCCCTGTACACGGGCACCACATATATTATGCAAGGTGCTGTGGAATAGTACATTGCCATTCACTTCTCGCCTTTGTAGCCAATTTGATTGTCCTGTCATTTTTATCTATTTTCAGGGAGTTAGATTCTTCACTATTTGTGCATTTGGTATAATGTGTCTTATGTAAAAATGAAAAAAAAAAACATTTTTATATTGCACATACAGGGTCCACTATAGACCAACAATGATTCATATGTCAAGCTCAAATGTAACATTCAAGGTTTAACACATTATGTAACTTACATTTGCTTTGACAGTTAGTTAACATTTAAATACAGCATGTACATCTGCACATCATGTCTCATTCCTTGTTAAAGGTGTGGGGTGTGAATGGTAGCATTACAATGAGGTATGTTGAGATTGAAGCTTGAATGTTCTCACCTGAGGCCAACACTTCAGTGAGTCACATTTAACACACATTTATTAATAGTTAAAGAACAGCCTGGGTGATGTCTCAATTGTATTCGGAGGTGTTTTAATTCACGGATGGCTTGCTTGACTTCTCTACTTGATGTGATTAAGAGGTCCTGGCTTTCTAGACAAGGATCAGAAAGAGGTGCGCACATCATTTCCTGTCTATTTTCTGTAAAAGAACAAAACATTTAAATGTGTAAAGACCTCCTCCACCCAAAATGGTGCTTACAGTTCCTTCAGTTGTTCTTCCTCTTCTCCTTTCTACTCTAAAAGGGTTGACAATTAAAGGTGGGAGGCACACTGAGAAAAGGGATGTGATGTTTAAATCCCTAAACACTAGAGCGGTGCACCTTGAGCTCCTTACTTCTTTAGATTCAGATGCTTTCTTGCCTGCTCTCAGGAGACTCATTGCACGCCAAGGGAAACACAGAGGTACCAACTTCTGTGGAGCTACATGAGACATTCCAAGCTCTGGAGACAGAGTTGCAAGAGAAGCTCAGCCAATATCAACTCTGCTTCAAATTCAATCTAAAATCACTGGAGTAAATGACTCCAGGTGTGCTCAGATGCACTAGGGTGAAGACTGATCACCCTGTCAGTTCAGAGCAGACAAACCTGGCATTCAGGTGTCTCCGTGTCTCCAGTCTTGCTTCCCTCTTACGTGACTGACAATGTGAGTTTCCTTCTGGACATTTAGACAAAAAATAAATTGACAACATAATTGCTAATTTTGCTGTCGAGAATTCTTAGGCATTTAAGCGGCCAATATAAACCTAAATACATTATGAATTGAATTACAATCTACTTCACTACCATTCTGCTGTATATAACTTGCTATGGACTTAATATGAAGCGCATGCACAGGTTTCCTGCTAGTTCTGTGTTATATAAGGCATACATTTGGTCAAAAGAAATACTCCGCCTGAAATGTCTTTTGTCCAATGTTACAAAATGATGATGCATCTGCACAATGAGCAGTGAGTCATCAGGCTTGATATCGGCTATCAGCCAAGAAATATGAAGCTATTTTGCTTGTTTCCATTTCTTTATCCTTCAGACAACTGTAAGCCTTTCCACTGAAAGGCCAAGTATCCAGTGCACATAGGATGGACTGTGACAGCAGCACAAGGGGGATCAAAGATGCTCTGAAGGCAAACACTGTCCCTATTTCTTACACTCACAATGACACATACAGCTTTGTGTGTAACACTGATATAACAACTCAGATAGTCAATAGCTAAGCGCATATATGCCTACAGGGGAACAGCTGCTTTGTCCTGACTCTCTGACAGAAGCTGCAGTGTGAATGGCAGATGTGAAAATCTGACAGTAATGAATATGACTATAGACAGAGGAAGTCTGATGATAGGGAAGTTGTGACAGTTATTTTTATTTTTGTGCCTGCGCTTTAAGGTAGAATTGCGTTTCATGCTTTTTGGCTTAAATGGGATGAATCAGAAAAGCAGTATATCTCTCCTGACAGACATCCCTGGATCTGACGTGGCAAGGCAACACACACACACAAACACATACACACACACACACACACACACACACACACACATATACACATACACGCTTCTCTCTGCTGCTGCTAAGGTGATGCGACACTTGGAAACATTTCAAAAACATTCCTTCACTCTGTCACTTTGCTTAACACATGAAAAAAGTGTTTAGAAATCTCAACTGTTTTTGTGTGTGTGTGTGTGTGTGTGTGTATGTGTGTGTGTGTGTGTGTGTGTGTGTGTGTGTGTGTGTTTGTTTTTCTCATTTTTTGTCAAGTCTAAATATAAACAGCCCTGCTCGTAATGATGAAACTACTTCAGTGTCAGCGGTGAACTAGAAGGATGTAGGATGATTTTTAACACACTTTTAACACCCTTGAGGCCCGGTTAATGTTATTGAACGCCTTCCTCTTTGTACAACAGAATCTAATGGTGCAATAATTATAATACTAAAAGAATTAATTATCAATTATCTTTACGTTTATTGCACTAAAGTGGCTATAATCTGTATTTTTTAATTAGCAATGGATCACATACTGTATTTGTAAGTGAAACTCACAGAGACTAGTCCACTGCTTAACAAAGAGCTGAATACATAGCTGATAGATAGATGGATAGATGGATAGATAGATAGATAGATAGATAGATAGATAGATAGATAGATAGATAGATAGATAGATAGATAGATAGATAGATAGATAGATAGATAGATAGATAGATAGATAGATAGATAGATAGATAGATAGATAGATAGATGGATAGGATTATAATATCATGAATAAATAACACATATCAATCATATAAATAATAAAACTAGAATAAACTGCAACAAAACTTCCTATGAAAATGAATGATGAGACTGAATTTCATAATTATGACATTATTACACATTTCAGAATAGGGTTGATTTATATGTTTTTCTCTATAAAGTCATGTAGTTATCTGTTTCATAAACATGGCATGTATTTTGATAAAATATTAAACATTTTGAGTCTTTCTTGACTGAAGAAAACATTTATTCTTTCTATCTTTGAAATGTTGCTGAAACAGGAATAAATAATGCATCCGTTGGGGACTATTTACTGCAGCAGATTATTACACATTCAGTGATCCAGTAAGTATTTCTGGCAGCAGAATGATGTATGATTGACTCTAAATAAACTGCAGAGCCATGTTTGTAATAATGATGAACAGCGAGACAGTGTGGCTCACTGATGTATTTTTCATAGTTTGTAGACCACGATGAGGGTCTGTGGAATAAAGGAATAAACTATATCAGATGCTGGCTACACTGATAACACCTGTCAGTAGACTCAATTCAGTGTTTGGATTATTCATGGGATTTTTTGATAATATGACAAACATAGAAAATCCCCAGACTTTAACAATAATAGCATGTGGCAGAATGTGTGTGTGTGTGTGTGTGTATTGTCATGCTGTAGCTGTGGAAAGCCCAGGTAAGAATATTAGATGTACTTGACTATCCAGTCCCATTGGCTCTCATGGTACGAGGAGCAAAACTAATGATTAAAGACCCAGCCTGCCGTTTACTCCTCCCAGATCTCTGCTCTTCACCTGCCGGAGGGCAAGGCTATCATGTCTAATACACTTCCTGCTCACCAGATGATAATCTGACTTCCTGCCTTTTTGTCAATGTCACTGTAATGGCTCCAGTCCCATTCATCAGACTCCCTTCCTCCCACGTTGTCCACCACAGCTTCTCCCTGCCCACTTCTGCATGCATTTGGCATCTCTTGAAAAAAAGAAGTATTTATTCATATTCAGCAGGAGTAAAGTACTCTTCAAGTGTTTCTTTCATATTTCTGGGGTAAGTGCTGTTTCAAGATGCACTGATGATGACATCTCTGCGCTGGATTTCTCTCTTTAGAGCAAGAAGTCAAGGACAGCTGAGCATGCTGACCTTAAGATTTAGATTATAATTAAGCCAATAGAAGTATCTGAAAGGCATTTAGAGAGATAATTGGCACAAATGAGCTAGATTGACATTATTTGTTAATTATATCCTTGCACAAACAGCTACTATCTACTATCTGATCGATGTCCTTCTCTGTGTGTCCCTGTTGGCTCATTGCATCTTGTGTGACTCTTTCATTGGGCATCAATCAATAAATTGGATTGGACACAAGGTGAATTAGCATGTTTCATACGAGCTCTGCTTCTAATTAGATGGTTAATTGAGCTTGCTTTCATTGAATTAAAGGACACGACAGGGCTTCCATTTAATTAACCCAGCCTGGCTGTTAATATTTGATTCAATAATAGTGAACCTTAGACGGGATACTCAAAGCCATTTTTGCAAGCAGCTAGGGGATCTATTTGTGTTCATATTCAAAGCTTGAGTAGTCTTTTTTTAAAGCCTGCAGATAGAGCAGGAGTACTTAACAAAAAAAGATCTTACATCAGACAGAAATCACAGCAATTGTTTTTTTCATCTGGCAATTGTACACACATTATTCTGTGTGGCTGTTTAGAATTAGACAGATCCTGTCTTGCTTTGTAGTGAATAAGATGTGAATAAGATGATGTATGTATCAATACCTAAGGGAGGCTTTTAGGTCCAAAAATATAGACTACACACACTCAGACATGCAATGCAAATGTGATGCCTGTAGTCAACATCCCACCAGATCACATGAAAGCAAAGATGCGACTCCAGCACATTGTTCAGCTAAATTGCCAGAGTGCTCCTCTAAAAATAGGGCACACAGCTGAGAGCTCTGGGGGATGTGGCACACAGAGAGAAAAAAATGTGGGCTTTCACTGAAAAGCAGGAGCAAAGAGAGAATCAACCAAAGCTCCAGAAGAGAGATGATGTTAACAGTAGGCTACACAGACAAACAAAATTTCAAAAACTTTGGGGGAAAAATATAAAACTGTCAACAAAGCTGCTCTAAAAACCCCTACTTGCCCTTCATATATGCTGAGTTTAAAAGGAAGGTGGCTTCCCACTGAGTTGCCTGCAGGTTGCAGGTTCAATGCAATTTAAGTTTTCAATTTCCTTCCAAAAATGAGATTCTACAAAGCCACGGGAGAGCACGAGCACAGAGCGGAGATGATCTTTTTCTCTCTCTGTGAGTCAATGTGAATCAAAGGAATGTTTAATGAAGACTTCAAGAGTGGAGATAGGCTCCACACTGCAGCTAATTTAATAATCTCTGTTTGTGGATTTCTGAAGGTTGTGAGTGGGACTATTGAAGAAAAAGACTTCTTTCAGAGCATTGTAGAGCATCCTGGGTGGTTATATGGCCTATGAATAACACATAGAGAAATACATGAAGATGGAAAACCCACAAATAGCCATAGCTTTTCTCACTAAGATCTCTTTAAGATAAACTCTGAAGTACTACAAAAAAGCTAAAGAACTAAAAGACAAATGACCCAAAGCCACAAAAAGTCTCTATTTAAGCCTGAACAATTTAGAGCTTCAATTCAAGATCGTATAGTATAATATAGTACAATGCAGTGTAGTGTACCAAAGCATAGTGTAGCATAGCGTAGCGTAGCGTGCCATATATTAAAGGAAAGGAAAGTAGCGATCCCAACAACATTTCAAATTTGAAACCTCCAAATTGACATAGAAGGATAACATTTTTTTGGTATGTGTATCATGTCCAGATGCACAAAAAAGCCTCTTGGAGCCATACTGTAAATCCAACAGGAAGGCAGTCATTTTGCAATAACTAGAAAACTTTGGGGTATTTTTTGCTATTTGCGGGCCTTGTATTTAACAAACTCCTCCTATTTTTTTAACCCGACCCTCTCCAAATTCAGTCAATGTCATCTTAGGACCTTTGCGATGAAAAGTTATATATGTCTAAAGTCTGCATCAAATGCCCTTACCACGGCGCCACAACAAACTTTGATGATTGGCCACCTACTGGACACAGGAAGTCAGCCTCATGTGACAAACATAATCAGATATACATGAATTTTACATGGTGTGTTCTTCAGATCAGACACTACAACATGACATTAGATTGATTAGTGGGTGTACTCTAGTGCCGCATAGTGGACACAGGACATGTTATTTCACCCAAAATATCAGATAACAGCTCTGGTTTTAAGACCTTGATGTAAGCCGGGGGTGCGAGGGCCAGTTCATCACTGCTTGCAGCTTTAATTCATTATTTGTCTCTGTACTTGTTCTTAGTGATTTATTCATAGATGTAGACTTCATTCTCAGAGGAATATCTTTTTAAAGAAACAAAAACATCTCTTGGATGTAGTGCAACAATGTGACACAGCACAGCAGATTTACTTCCTTTAGTTGAGCTAGTTAGCTGACACTGCCTATGTATTAATGATACGCTTTAATACGAAGTGATGTTTCATTCTGGAAAAAGGCAACAAAGTCTGAAAGAAAATGTCAAACTTCCTCTGTGATGAGACTGCATGTAGTATTTTTTAGCTTTAATAATTTCACTGTCTACTCGTCAACCTTCACCACATTGATCACAAAAATTGTATTTCTTTTTTTTTTGTTTTATTCTAAGGTACCATTGTTTCCTTATTAAATCAACCTCCTGCTCTTGCTTTGAGTGTGTGATTTCATTGTTCTTGGCTTATTTCCATTTCCTGGACTGTAAAAGTAGTGTTGTAATAGCTGAGAGAAATGACTAGAAGGCATGGCTGTGATCGCTTGCACAGCATTTCTTTGTCTGGTGTTTTGCCAACAAGTGGCTCACTGTGATATCCAGCATCACAGCTGGACATTTCACTGCGAGAGGGGAAAATCAAATGATATGGAGCTGAGATTCTCCATATCCTCTGGGAGTGTGTGTGGTAAGTACAGCACAAGATAAAAGAAAAGCTCACTGTGAAACCTGATGTGCATCGCTTCTCAGTGTTCCTTCTATCTGTATTTATTAAAACTGTAAAACTGAGACTGTTTTCATCAGATTTTTTCTGTAACAGTGTGCAAAGTTTCTGTGTGTTGTCAATTTTGACACTTTCAGGCTTTAATGTAAGCTGTCTATCAATATTGCCATGTTTCTCTGTGCCTCTTAGTGTTTTTGCTTGTTGTATTAGTGATATCTTTATAGGGGTTTAATTCTAATACAGTTTAAAGGTGTAGTTAATATGCTTATTTACTTTATTGCGAAGAGTTGGATGACAAGACTGATATTAGTCACTATCATGTCTGTGCAGTAAATATCCAGCTGCAGCCAGAACACAGTCAGCTTAGTTTTATAGCATGAAGACCAAAAGTAAAGTAACCAAAAATAAATTTTGTCCGCAGCTCACTAATCAATTTATTGTATCTTGTTTTTGTTTTTGTAGAGTGTAAAAATAGCAAGTTGTGGTTTACACGTGGTTACATGCTAGGTGCTATTTTTTGGTTGCGTCTTTAAAAATGGACCAAAAAAGTAAGTAGTCCAGCACAGAACTCCCAGTAAAACAGAATCTTGTTTTATATTGAAATTTTACCCCAAAAAAATAGTCTATCAAAGTAATTAGAGAGCTTTAGTGATACAATTGTTTTGTTTTTACTGCTGACAAATTCAAGCTAGCTGTTTCCGCCTGTTTCCAGTTTTTACGCTAAGCTACGCTAATTGCCTGCAGGCTAGCTTCGCACACATGCGAATGGTAGCAATCCTCTCTCCTCTCATCAAAGTGAAGAAAGTGAATAGCTATGAGATTCAGTTGTTTTGTATACTGTCCCAATCTTTTGGGCTAAATGCTAGCTACTGTGTTACTTTGACACAGGACATCGCAAAGATCACCCATGTATTCAGTACTAACTGCAATCTATTTCTGTGTAATATCTCTGTAGATGATTTTTCTATTGGTGTTGCTCTGTTATTAAGTCATGAAAGCTTATAGACTGCATTTTATAACTCAATGTAATCTTTCATTCTTTCCAAACTGTTTGATACATTATTTACATATACATTGTTGGAGCCATAATATCATTTTTTGTTTCTTTTTTTATACTGAGAACCATATCTGTGTATATGACGTTTTTGTGTTTGAGTGGTTGGTGCACAGCACCGGAAATGCATATAGGTAACCCCAGGTAATGAGTACAGTGTGTGAAGGGGAGGGCAAACAGTTTTTGACAGTGTCAGTGCGGCAGCATGACATCTCTTTTCCTTGTTGAATGAATGACTGTAACAAAGGAAACTGATGAATGGAAAACTTACCTGTGATGTCATGGACTCAAAAGTTCCATTCAATTATTCTTAGGTGAGAGAATAATTGAATGGAAATAAATGGGTTACTGCACTTAAAGGTACACACCGTATTGGACATGGTTTTTTAAAGTTGCCCAGAACACGCGTCTGAACAAGTTCTCCCCGTTCACCCCTCAGAGGCCAAATGTAGTCTTGATTGACAGACTCTACATACTTCATGTATGAACTGACTATAGGTTGAAATACTGGTGTTTTAGTAGTGCAGTATAGCAGGAAAACAGACACTTAATAATATAATAATTATATAATAATAATAATTTGATACTAAACATGATCTTCTGGGACTACAGATGATAAGCTGGCTAGTTCATATTGACGTATTTGCACAATTGAAAAGGAATTCATTCATGTATTTCTTGTTATACTAAGTATCAACATCTCTTCTATCGACCGACATTGACACTGACTGAAGTATGGATTTGAGAGCCTTTATATTGCAGGGGGGCTAAGAGAACAATGTCTCAATACTTCTCAAGGACTCCCTCTCTCACCTGGGAGCAGTCACATAAGTGGGCCTTGCTCTCTTCTCCTTGCTCTCCATCTCTATATACACCTCAAACACACCTTTGCGTGGGCAATGAGCCAAAGCTATGAGTCACTCAAAATAGTCAACTGGCTTCTCAGGATCCTGTGCAGCTTTATCTTGTCTGCCTCCAAGGTGTCTTTGGGGAGGCGTTGGCGTCAGCACGGCTAATTGAGCGGAGGATGTATCGCCAGAGAACGCTAACGGCAAACCTCCGTGTAACAGAGCCACAAATGAACCCTGTCCAGCCTCCGAGGGCCGAGGAAACAGAGAACTGGAGGTGCTGCTGCTGTCAAAGAATGACAGAAAACAATAAAAGTGAGAAATTGCGGTTTAGAAGAACTCTCTTTTCTGCTTAGAGGTGAGATATCTTCAAATGTGAACTCTAATTAATACCTTGATGCAGACAGTGGATAGATGAGGCACCACCCTGAAAATAGAACACAGAGTGACACCACAGACATTTTTACATCTATTTTAGCGATGTCTGGTAGCATACTGAAGTCTGGAGCCGAGATTCCCCCGGGTTCACAACATTTCATACTTTTGACTGGGAAATCACACATTGAGACAATAGTGTGCTTCCAATTTTGCAATTTGGCAGTTTGCTCTTTCCTGTTTCAGCAAAAAAACAGCCATGGATAGAAATTATATCCCCAGCTAGAATTTGATTGGCCTGCACAGAGCCGTGACCTGAACCCCATCCATCCACCACACCTTAGGGATGAGGTGGTACTGTACACTCATTGGGATCTTTAGTGTTCCTTAGAGTTCAAACTCACTAATACTCTCGTGTTGTGTTGTGTCCATAAATGGATTTGTATGTGAGTAGCAAAACTTTGTAGTGAATCCTGAAGGACACAGTGAGTCAGTGCAATGAAAACAGAATTGGTGTTATCTGTTCATGGGCAATGTAGACCTGAATCTTCCCAGTGAAAGGTAAGATTGAAACAACTTGAGTGCAGGGTCGGACATACTAATGGTGGTGTGGAGGCGTTCTAAGAGGATAGTGTGTCAAATGCAGCGTTCATGTCAAGGACAGTTAGAAGAGTAGAGGATCCTGAATCAGCTGCCATCAGCAGGTTATTCACAACCCTGAGCACAGCGATTTCAGTACTGTGTGCTAAACGAAAACCTGACTACTACACAACCTGATTACAAATAAGTGTTTAAGATAGTCCTCATGATTCTTATTTTGAGGTGATTATATTTTAATGAAAACAAACTTATGAATATTATATTCCATTTCTTCCAAGTCCATTCCACTAGATGCCACTAAATTCTATGCACTCCACTTTTAAGATCAGCAGCAATTCAGCAACCACATATTGATAATGCTTGCAGCAAAGAAGTGAAAATAAGTTTAAGTTTTTGACTTTTTTCACAAACTATAACTGAAATTTTGACAAGGTAAACTTGGTGGGTGTGACATAGGAAATTGCATGGATTACCTGATTAGTAACTTCGAAAGAAAAAAAACCCATAGAAACCATTTTGAAACCACCTAAAAAAAAATTGTAGAAATTGTCAGTTATGTTTTAATGTTACAAATTAGTTTATTTTTTGTCAAATATGTCAAATTTAAAAAAATGTTAGGTTCAACCTTTAAAAAAAAGTGAAATCTGTGTGTAACTGAATGCAATCAGGTCATTAAAACCCTCATCAATAATATTGTAATGAACATTTACCACAAAATCAGTGGGTTGTGTATGGAAGTGTTGATTCTGTCACGGTGGGGTTCATAAGAGGAGAAGAAGAAGCTTCACTCTGACTGCCACACACACACACACACACACACACACACACACACACACACCTGCATCCCATCCTCCCAATCCCAAGATATGACGCGGGGACAGGAAACTCAAGAACCTCTTAAACATTTATCACAAAGTAACACTCCAGCACTCACTCTCTCTGTGAAATTTCATCTGACATTACCCTCCAACACTGATCCTCAAGAAACCTCTGCCGCTAGACTGTGTAGGTTCCTGGCTGGCACAGGCACTGCCAGCCAGGATTAAATGTTTGATTCGCTGCCATGCAAAAAAATTCAAGCTCTCACAGAATGGCGAGGCACTCTGAATAAAAGCATCCACCAAATGGCAGAGTGTTATGTTCTACGCACATCTAAGAGAGGAACGGCAGCCGGTGCACTGCATATTTACTCCCTGAAAATTTCATGTTTCCTTAATTGACTTGGTTTCACAGCTTGCCTCACTGCTCCAGCTGATGCCTTCAACTGCTTACAACTGACAACAATTGCCACCATCTCCATATGCTGCATTTGCTTGCATGCATCTTAGCAATGGCACAAGTTAACATGCATGACATGAATGCATATATGTGACTGCTACTTATAGTTTCTGTGCATCCTACTGTATGTGTGTGTGTGTATGTGTGTATTTTAATGCTGCTGGTGGTGCATGCTTGGACGGATAGCCGTTCCCACCTCAGTGGCAGTTCAGCCGGAGAGGCAGGAAGCAGGCACGAGAGCAGAAAGCTGTCAGACGCAGAGAGAGGAAGGTGGAGAGAGAGGGAGAGAGAGAGGGAGGGAGAGAGAGAGAGAGAGAGAGGGGGGGGGGGGGGGAGAGAGAGATGAATTTGACTCCAGGCAACAGATGCCCAATTAACATATCCACATAATTAGGATGATGTGGAAGGATGAAGATGAAGATGTAAGGGCACAGCTGTTGTTGTCCATCTCGGGCAGTGTGGTGGAGCCGCCTGAATATTCATGTGACATTTTCATGACTTTTCAATTTTCTTGCAACACACCAGGATGTTCACCAATTACACGACCTTGGTGCTTATGTTCATTAAAGATGAAGGGGATGTTTTTGGTACAAAATGAAAGGGGCCACCAGTGTTGAGTTTCTGTTTGGGGGAAGGCGGTAGAGAGGGTGTTGTGCAGTGAGGAGAGAGACCACAGAGAAACAGAAAATTGTTTTGTTGTTGCACTGTCATGGGAGTGTCCTGTCCCCTCTCTATACAGTTACATGTTTGCATTTTCTACAGTTGTAAATGTTTGACTCACTGAGAATTCCCCCTACAGCACTGCAATATGTGCAAATGTGTGCAAATTTATACCAACTTGCCAGAGTTCAAACATTTATAATCATGTGGTTAAATGAAATTACACTCCGGAACAGCAACTGTGATCTTTAGCACACATAGGGGGAGAATAATGACGAATGAAAGGAGCCCAGCTACAAGCTCCAAATAGCTATCCGCTCAGCAGTGAGGAGCAGAGCGGAGTGCTGCACTCACTCCTCCGTCTTTGTCAGAAACTTCTGCTCCATTAACTCCATCCGGCACTGCTATCAGGCTGTTCTTTGTGCCCTCGTGACGCAGCGGCCATCTACTTCAACTTCCAGATCAATTATTCAGATGACTTTCCTATAAATATCGTCCGCCCTTAAAAGGAGGAGATACCCATCTGAGGGGCTGCTGAGTACTGCGGGTGCTAAACTTAGACTCACATTTCATCTGAGAGGGAAAATGATCTGATCTGTTGATGACATATGGATCTTTGAGAGCTCACATTCAAAATTCAATACATTTAAGCTAAGACCTGAAATGGAAGAGTTATTCCTCAGTTACTTTAGGAGGAAAAAGTCTGCCCAGAGGTGTGTTCACAGTGTATATTTGAACGTCAGAGTTGCTGAGAGCATGCGCAGTATAAAACACAAGTCATAGCAGCTCTGTGAGGCTGTGCAGTGGTGAGTTAAATGCAAATATGAGCATGCTAAAAGGCTGATGTTGAGCAGGTGTAAGTAAGCATGCAAACATTTGATAAGTAGTGCTAAACAGAACATACAGCTGGGGGTCATGAGCATGTCTTTGCAGGTCTTTGATCATAAATCAAAGTATTGGACCAATTATAATTTAGACCTGATGATGGCGCTAGAGAACAAGTTAAAGGATCAAAGATATTGCAGTTCATCCTGTGAGAAATTTAAATACTTACCATTTACCATGCAACCTATATAATAGTTGTTGATATATTACGTGAAGTCCCTTTAATTAGCATTCAAACATATAAACATTCAATAAAGAGTTTACAATACAATATAGTGTGTATCTAAGCAGATGTTTATTATGTACATTAATGTGCAATATTTGCCAGTAATTGTAACTTCTCCTCTGAATAGAGTAGGGTAGGGTAACTATAAAATAATAATATAAAATAAAATAAAATATACAATAAACAATAAATATACAATACATTAGTGAGAGTGGGAGTTACTGGGAGCTGTAGTGCTTTACAGTCTGATGGCTGATGGTATGAAAGTGCACCCCATGTGCTTTGAGGCCAATGTTTTATTACTGCTGTGTTTTACTATATTGTCATTCATCTGTTTATACACCAGCATCCAGTTATTGGTACCAACAGGAGGACACATACATCAATAAATGCTTATATCTGCTAATAACTACATTATAATGTGTTATTAACTATAAAAGCTTGTATACAGCTTATAAATGTTAAATAGGGGGACTGAAAGTAAAGTGTTACCATGATGTAACTTTCCTGTATGTGTGTTTGGCCTTTTGAACCCTTCAAGTTTACAGTTTAAAATAAAGTTGGGAGAGTTTGAACAGCGCTTGTTTGTTATTCATACATTTTTAATGATCTGCAGATCCGCAGGGTGAAAGAGTCTTATAATCCAAGCTGCACAGAGCTACAGATGGGTAACAAAAATAAAGAAACAAACATGAATAAAAGAGTGAAGAAACATAGTGAGAGCAGATGCTTCTATACAAAAAACCTGAAGGCTCACTGAACCTAAATGAAAATGATCAGTCACCAAATCTCAACCCCATTAAAGACCTATGAGAGCTTTTAGAGCAACGACTTAGAGCAAACTCAAAATGAGGGAATATAATCAAGAAGAATGCTGTTCATCCCAGCAGAGACTACAAGAATTTATAATCTATGACACTTTATGTTGGCTTTTTAATTAGTCAGTCCTGATTTGTTTCCTACTTGGAATTACATCATGAAAGGCCATGTCATGTTTATAGGGTAAAAAATCTCTTTAAATGGTAAATACAGCATTGCTCACAGCAAAACTCTTTATATTTGGTCAGTTCTGATATTTCCAGCAGCACCACTAAGCAGCTGGAGGCAGACACAAGGTGAAATGGCACTTCCTCTACTGGTAAGAAAAGGAAAGACAGGATGACAGGAGTCTAAGAAGCCTCCTACAGACAGAAGCCTGCACTGTCAAACTCTGCCCAGCACAGAGGAATGGCTGTCAGGTCAGTTGGTCCTCAAATAGCAAGATGACTCCTAATTATTTGCTCTGTCACATGAGGACAGACAGGAATCCTTTTTTTATATAACCAATGGCTGACTCTAACTAAGTTGTTTTTTCTGGAGATGCTTAAATATCCATTGCCAGTGTGGTATTATTGTTTGATGATGGGGCATGGATCTAATCAGTGAGTTTGGGGAGTCTCAAAAATGGCTCCGGAAAAACTTTGAGCCATCTGACAGCAGCTCTGGTTTAGTGCCAGAGTGCTGTCAACAGACTCATAAGTGGCGCATAATGATAATTAACAAGCCAATTAGACATCTGCTGTGTTTCCAAGGCTGTCTTGAGAATAATGTGTTTACAATTAAGAGGAGAGCTCCAAATGAGCAAAAAGGCACACATCATCCCCCCCCCTCCTTCCCTTAATGGCCAACGTAGAATAGGACGCCAGGCTCGGGTGCAACCGGTCGGCCAGTTGCCTGTGATTGTTTTGTAAGTGGAGGCCCGGGGAGCTTGTCATATCTGATTAAGCGAAGGGAGACGCAGGGGCCAAATGAGCCGAGTGTAACAGCAAGCACCAGGAGCGACACATTACCACTGGGTGTCACCACTGATCCCATCATATCATCACTCCCCTCCGCCCCTGACAACTCAATCAATAGTTTAATTGACTGGGACCAGGGCCGCTGTCACAACAGGTTCCAGCGCTTAGGGAATAGCCAGGCTGCACTGCTGATTTATGCTGGGATTAAAAATGGTTTATAGCTCAAGAGCAAGGCTGAAGTTCAAGGGAAGCTCTTCTTTTTTTAATTCCTTCTTTCTTTCTTTTATTAACACTTTAACCACAAGATGGCATGGTTGGACTATAAAAAGTGAGAGGCTGCTCATTCCTCATTCTTATCCTACTAGCTGTTTTTTTTTTTTTTTTTTACCTTTGTTTTATCTCACATCATAAAGTTTTACTCTTCTTCATCATTCTTTGAAGCATGAGGATATTTTAAGACTTCCAACAATGTGGGATGACTTAAAATGTGTGTCAGATGTGACAGTGTGTGTGTGTGTGGGGGGGGGGGGTGTCTGTCTGTGTGTGTGTGCGTGTGCGTGTGCGTGTGCGTGTGTGTGTGTGGTGTGTGTGTGTGTGTGTGTGTGTCAACCCTGTACACTTCCATTGCATATTAAAGCCTTCTTCATATATGCCATCATCATGCCTGGAGAAGATCAGTGGATTTTTCTTTTTTCCTTTTTTTATGGAGCAACATCTCTTAGCATGATATCCTGCCAAAATAACATCAATGGAGTTTTTCCCCTTCAATTCTTATTGAATTTAAATGATTGTTAACCATAAATGTAGTGCATGAAATCTGTGGCTCTCTGAAAACATGTGCACAGATCCCACATGAAAAGTTTGGATCTCCAGTTCATTAACCATATAAACACTGATGACCTTTTAAGATCTTGCTTTAAAGTTCAAAAAAGTAACAAAAAAACCCTCCAAACTCTATCTGCTGGCCTAAAAAACAGCTACCGAGGTGGACCTAGTGTTGAAGTTCTTTTTTCCAAATTGCATCTCTGATTTTGGCAATTTTCCCATTTAAAGAGTAGCTGAAATATTTTTGCATTGACTCACACAATTCTCTAAGCCTTCAAGCTCAAGAAAACTCCAAAACCTCTCCTTTTAGTGGCATCCAGCAGCATGGGGCTCATTTTCTTAGATCCTGAAAAGTAGTCATCTTGAGATACAGATTTTCTCCTGACATCAGTGATATGGTTCAACAAGATGACTGATGAAACGACGGAGCAGGGAATACTGGAATTTTCAATAAAACTTGCCCTCTAAGATTACATACTCAGTCTATACTGCCGGCCAAGTGCAAGCACACATGCACACATACACACACACACACACACACACACACACAGCTGGTTTAGTTATTCTCCTTTTATCTGTTTTTGTCAAAGGTGAGCTGACCCAGTAGGAGTCCTGCAGCTTTGTTTAAATGAGCTCTTCAAATTGCTACTGTAAATGATTGTGTATTTCCAAACACGCTCACCAATAAGGCCTCTATTTTTTTTTTAAAGTTTGCATTGTAAAATCGCACAGTTTGTTCTGGCTTGCTTGTTGCTTGCTAGTGCATGGACAGTCTGGCTCTGGTTGCCGGAGTGAACGTGTTGCCAGCTCTCCTGCTGTGCATGGCGAGAAGGAGCCTGGATTCCCACTGGCTGGCGGTGAAACAGATAAGCGGTGTTTGACTGATTGAGCCGTCCCCGCGTCTGTCTGAATCCTCCTTTGGAAGCCTGATGGGCGGAGATCTGCCAACAATGTCACGTTCAAGGAAAACTCCCCATCTGCCAGGTATTGAGTCTGGGTATGTGTGCATTTGTCTCAATAATAATAGCCAAAAAAGCCAGAACGCAGACACAAAGACACACACACACACACACACACACACACGCACACACACACTCACTCACACACAATGTCAGGACTGCCAAAAAAAAAGTCTATAAATTTACCTTGTAAAAAGCCAAATTACTAGCTGCCCCAATGGTCTTCAAATATACAGTATTTGGCAATGATATTAAGAGATTATTCCTCATTTACTTATCATACACTAATAAATTGAGGAAATGTTTGAGTTTATTCGTGAAAAGAATTTAAATGTGCTTTTCTCTTTCTGTTGCCTTTGTATCAGTGGAGCAGCAGCAGTGGACAAGCTGCTCAGCCTCTCTGGGGAAGGCTACACCGAAGTGCAGGAACAGAGCCCAGTATATGAGTCTCAGATTCAAGAAAATACTTTGTCCCAGTGGGTGTCTGTCCTCTGCAAGTTAGAGTTTTTTAGGCATTAAATCGAGTATCGGTGTTGAAATATAAGAAGGATGTGCCTCGTCCCCTTGTTACTATGATCTCCAGTGCAAATTTCAGTCAGTTTACATGAAGGTCAGTGGGAGAAACTGTAAGGTCATGGTTCCATCTCCCATCCAGATAAGAGGAGTTTTAGAGTTTAATGGTAATATGAATTGTTAGGTGCATTGACTCACTAATTTATATAATATTGGCTTTATTTCGGACCATAATGTAAAATAAAATTTGATTTATCTTTGACCTAGTTTCAACCTTGACCTACTGAATTTTCACCAGCTCTGAGCACTGAATGAAACACTCAGTTGCAGCATGTGACATTCAGAGAGTCAGAAGGAGCTCTGTGTCCAGCTGACAGGGCTCTAGCAACCGTTGTGGATATCCCTGAGGCGTCTGCCTTTGAAGGTATTCCATACAGGACCTGCTGAGAGGAGGAGACCCCAGGGCAAGACCAGGAGTTATCAGAGGGACTACAACTCCCAGCTGGCCTCGGGGCGAGTTGCCCTTTTAACCTGACCCTCGCTCTCGCTTGAGAAAATGAATGTATGGATAATCCCTGAGGGGGAATCTGGTTGTGGGGGTCAAACAAAGAGGAGAACGAGCAACAAAACAATAAAAACAGAGTGTGTATTTAATAATTCATTGATAAACAACATTGGATATAGAGATTGAATGAATCCATTTTTATCAGAGTTGAATTGAAATTGAATTTCTAGGCCAGGTGCAGCAACTGCCAGGAGTCTCCACTGGTTGCCTGGCAACCGCACGGAAACGACAAGACTTGAGGAATTTCTGTCTCATTTCTGTAATATTTCTGTTTGTGTTCAGATTAAACATGTTAATTAGTCAGCTTCAGAGGTGTTGGACCTTTGTCATGAATAAAGCCTGTATCGTCAGCTGGCTGTTTTCACCATGATTCGTGCTAAATTGGGTTAACTAGCTCCAGCTCCTTTACTTAACATACAGTAATGACTGAGCGTTGATGACCTTCTCATCTAATCATTGGCAACACAGTGAGAAAGCTTGTTTCAGAAATGTTGAACTATTCCTTAAACAGGGACGAAGATAGCAGCACAGGAAATTGGACAATCAAGAAATGGGGGGGGGGGGGGGGGGGGGGGCAGCCTGAAAATGTCTAATGTAACACTCCATTGGTTTAATTAACAGTATGATAATGAAAAAAGAACTGAGCCTCGATCAAATGTTAACAACTGTAATCAGATGGAAGAAACTGTAAATGTGAAAAAAAATAAGCATTTTCAACTAAGTGTTAAGGCTCAGTATACAGACAGAGATGATAGCAGTATGTTAATGATTTGTGGTTGAGGGTCTATCTGCTGTAGCTGCTGCCTCCCTGTTTCCAGGGCAGCACGAAGCAGCAGAGGTGCATAACAGCACAGCAGCCTGCTTTCACATTCATAGAAATCCTAGCCATTAATTCCCAAGAATGGAGGTGAGTTCCAATGCTGATGAAATATATGAGAGGAGCAGAGGCAATTTCTATCTTTAAGCCAACAGACACCCTTCTTCACTTCATTGCGTCTTGGCTGGTTGGGGCAGTGGTGGTGAGTTAGAAGAGTGGACTGATCTTTTTTTTTTTTTTTCTACCTGCAAAGTCAGCTGCAGACTGTGTGAAAACATCGCCGACTGTGGCTCAGAGGGAAGAAGAAAAAGAATGGAGGGAGGCTGTTTTGTTGGCCGAGTGAAACTGCAATTCATGATTGCCACAAAACCAAAGCTGATCTACGGTGTTTCCGCTCTGTGGGTACATTTGTCTTAACTCTAAATCTCCTTATAGTACATCGAGAGAAAAAAAAAAAAAGTGTGTCATACAAGCGTTGGCAAGTTCCAGCGAGAACATAAATGATTCACTGGCTTGCTGACTCCGAGGGGCCCACGGTGCTCTGTGGGCGCTTGCAGGAGAGGCGCTCAATATGCAGAGCCAGTCGTGCCAGTTGGCAGCAGGGGCGCCGACGGTTGGCACCGCTCGCAGCCCTTGTAGGTACTGACATCTTCAACAGGATTGTTACATCCCATATGCCCCCATTCTTCCCACCCCCGCCTCTGAATCCAGACAACCATCCTCACCGGAGCCTGAAATAAGACTGAGGCTCATACATACTGCGCTCTATCTCCTCTCAATATCTCATTATGCTCCCTGCTGCAGAGAAGAGAGGTTTTCACTGCCACACATAAGCCACGGAAAATAATCAGGCAGCAGCCGAGGCACTTTTCAATCACACCAGTGCATAACAACCACTCACTTGTAAATTAAATGTCTCAGCAGAGGTACCTTTACTTTTCCCCCCCTCCAGTCAGATTTCTAATCCTCCTCCTCCTCCTCCTACTCCTCCTCCTCTTCCTCCTCCTCCTCCTCCTACACCTCCTCCTCCACTTCTTCTGCATCGTCTTCATTATCAGCTGCTGTTGGGATCGGTGCAGCTGCAGCAGTGCGGGGAGCAGCTGCCATGTTGTCACCATCGCCTCTGTGAAGATCAGAAGACTCCAAAGAAGTGTACAACCTGTACAAGGAAAAAAAAATGAGGGTGTTATGAGTAACTTCACAGGCAGGTGAAATCCCTGCATGATCCAACCGAAACAGCTGATCGTGTTATCTGTGAGGTGATAACGTTGTACGCGCCTCCTGACATCATGTTTTTTTTTTTTGCTAAATGTTCTACTCCTGTGTCAAACTGTGAAGCCTGCACCTTTTAGACAGGCTTTGACTCAACAGTTGCTGTATAAAGTGCATTATTTCCAACAAATCCTCAAAGGAAGCGACTAAATGGGTTGTTTGACCTCCAGAATGATCCTTAGGAGCATTTTCTAATATGACGCCTGCCCGCCTCTATTGGCCACGTCATTTGTCTGTGCTTTTTAAAGCTGCTACAAATCACTAATGATGTTTTATGGTGTGATAATGCTGTGGTTAAGGTGTGGTTAGGTTTAGGAACAAAAAACACTTGCTTAGGTTTAGAGAAGGAACAGTGGTCTAGGCGAATGGTGGTCTACTGCAGCAAAGTACATTTGCACCTTATATAGGCATCATCTTTTTTCTTTTTTTTTAAAGATTTTGTTGGCATAGACGCCTTTATTTATAAGTAAACCGACAGGAAACATGGGAGAGAGGGGGGTGGGACATGCAGCAAAGGACCTCCGATCGGGATTCGAAACCGGTGTCGGCTGCGTGGCCACTTGACCACCTGCGCGCCCATACAGGTGTCATCTTAACTGCTCTTCTTCTCTAGGCATCTGTCACTCAAACATAACTATAGGTTGTTTTTGGTGACTGACATCACAACCTATAGTGTTGTTTTTCTTCAGAGGAAGGGCTCACAATTTTGCACTATTCACTCTTAAGAAGTCATCAAATATTAGTCGGCAAGGCCAAGTTGATAATATAATCATCATAACTGGAAAAAGTGGAGTAGTTTTTTAGAGACACTGTGAAGATGAGATAGATTTGCAGATATTTGGAGGTTGTAAATCTTTAATTTGGCAGTAGCAGCAGCAGCAACAGAGGTGTAGTTGCAAATGTACGCTGGCAGCACAGGTTCCCCAGCTGGAAAAAAAAAGAAGAGTTGAAAGTCACGCTTTCAACACTTCATTATCTCATCACTACCACAAACACCGAACGGCAAAGCTGTCAAAAGTAATCTCGGTAATCTAAGTAATCTTGTTGATCTGACAGAGTACATTTCAGAGAAGCAGTTCAACCTCAGAGTGGATTCCTTTTTCCCCTACGCTGTGTTATGTCGATTGCAGGGGGAAAAATTCCACCAAAGCCCAGGGTCGTCCAAGTGAATGAGTTCACGTTAGCTTACCTCCAGCTCCCTGGATCGCTCATTAGGAGCTTGGCTGAGCACTCAAGGTTTTGTTTGGATGGCTCCCAAATGGAAACACACGTTTGGAGCAGTGCCAAGCTGTCAGCCTTGCGCATGATTTGCAGTGTGAATGATGGCCGGCTGCTTGGATAGAGCAGTCCTCTGGGGCTGTCAGTGGAACAAAGTGTCCAAATGAGTGAAGCACTAATCACTCAGAGCAGTTTGAACTGACTCAAATACTCATTTAAATTTGACACAAAAACAACATGTGAACATAAGGGTTTTCAGATTTCTTGTTAAATATCCATCTTCTTTCTCTTGCTATTCTATTGGCGGATTTTCCATTTACAAACAATTGAGGATGCGAGGAGCTAGAAAACACACTGTCACAATTAAGCAACTAGCTGAAAACAATTAAAATGACTGTTTAAGTGGTACATTTGTATGTAAAAATGCACAACTCATGCATTTCCCAAACCTTTAAGTCCATCTGCTCAATTAAGATAACATGAAACTTGGAATTACAGCCAGAAACCGAAGCTATTAACGATGGTGAGGCTAATCGAGGGTATGGGAAGTTAGCTCTTTTAGGTGGTGAGAAATGACCTGCGTGCATCCCAAACTATCAACGAGCAGCCTGGAAGTCATGTTGCAATGAAAAATAGCAAAACCAGTAGCGTAAGTAAAGATTATCTGCATGCAATGATGAAAATCCTGCTGTTTACCATGAAATATATCGCACTAGATTCATGCCAGATGTGCTCCCTTAGTTGAACCTCCTATGAGATGTCTGCACTTTATACAGGTACAGCCTACGCAATAATAAGACTATATGCCAATGCAGGATTTAATCCACCATATACTATCATAAGAAATGACTCTGCACACTTTTGCATATTTTCTTGCATCCTCTTGCCATAGATCAGCTGTCCCATACTGAAAATCGAAAAGGAATGCAAAACAGATCACTTAAACATTGATCACAGAGTCAATAGTCATTAAGCAGCCATAAACACTTCCTCACCAGGTTATGAACAAAACCATCCACCACCTTATTAATATCAAGGATCCTCACCAGCTAGATGCTAATACTTCAGTCTGCATTCTGGGCTAAAAGAGAAGTTTTCTCTGTGGGATGTAGAGCATTTTCCACATTATTTTTCTCCAGTTTATCTCATATCTGCCTATAAGCCTCCTCATGATAAGAAACCCATCTGTATATGACCCTTTTGGTAGGAAGAAATATGACTGTTAATATAGTTAACACATGGAAAAGGTAGATATTCCACCAAAAAAATAAGATCTGCTTTTTCCATAACTTCCACTCAGATTGTAGTATTGGACAGTGTGTTGCTGTCTATCACGTTTTATCTCCTCGGTTCAGTGCTATTCCTTCCATCCTGGCTCCACTTCATATTCCTCCCCTTCTCCCTTCCCCTGACTTTACCCGGCTGTGCAACCGCAGTTATTAGGAGCACAGATTAAATGGATGGCGCATCCCACGCAGTTTGGTCCTATTAATAGGCTAATTAAGCAGTGTGAATATTATACAGTTCACATAGGCCTACTTAAAACATGGAGTTCAGTGAGTAGGTCAAGAATGATTACACACTGCAGGCTGACAGGCAGCGAGAAACCATTTGTTCAGCAGTAATTAGCCTAAATGATAATGTAATGTACCCCCCCTTAGGGGAGAGAAGATAGACCAAAACTGCAGATGAGCCACAACAACACAGGCAAGCAGATCAAGGATTTATTGGTGTGAAGACAACATAATCTCCTCCAATTCTGAAGTTACTTTTAAAGCTGGGAAAAACAACGCTGATTCATGCATGGCGCCTCATCTCGAGAAAAAAAAAAAAGACACACTCAAAACCAAACATAACCCGCGGCAGTCATGTTTAATGTATTTATAATCTAAGTATGATGTCTAAATGGTGTCAGAAAACAGCGGGCAGGCCCTGAGGGCGAGCTGTGACGGATATCAGAGGCTGAGTTTCTGACCTGCAGGTGAAGCTGCTTTACAAGCCTCACAAGGCTCCGAGGTTCATCAATAATTTACTGCACCGCCGGTCATGTTAACACTCTCCTTAAGCGCACTCATTATGTACCACACTCTCCACATGCATGCACAGACTCACAGACATTTATTAGGTCACTGCCTCCGCTACATACAGACATAAACATGCATGGATTGAGATTATAAAAATGATCCTTATTATCTTGTATCATCTTGATGAGCTGCAGATAATAAACAAAGAGGGTAATAGCTCTGGCATCGGGTTTCATTCACAGTAAATGGGATTTCATGTTGAATATTCCAAGATTGTCTGAAATGAGTGTTTCTTTTTCCGTTTAGCTCTTGACACAAAATTGGAACCCAGAAAACATTAAGGCACTGTATGAACATTCTTTGAACATCCAATCAAGATAGGTTCAAAAATAGTTCCAAAATGGAAATTGTGCCGTTGTCCAGGACATTCCCTGGATATCATTCCTGGGCGTCGCAACAATGTCAAAATATGTTATTACCATCACCTACAGGCCTATTCAGCTATTCTGCTAGAGTTTACAGTGTGCATTCTGCAGCTTTATACATTCTTCTTACCTTCCAGACAGGTCTATAGTTCAATCACTTGAGATTCATTGCACTCAGGTGATCTCCATTTCACTAATTGTGAGGCTAATTGCGAGCACCAATTGGCTGGATGTCCATTGAATTAGGTCAGTCACTTTAAAGGGGGTGAATATTGTGCAATCACTTAACAAAAAAATTGACATTACTTTACACATTAAAGAGGTTTTTTGGTGTAAATTCTTGTCAAAAAAAGCCAATTATATTGGCCATGATTTCATTTATAAAAGCAATAAAAGTCGAAAACATCCAAGGGGGTGAATTCTTTTTATAGGCACTATATAGGTCCAGATTAACAATTTAATATGCTCTATGCTCTAAAATGGTCCAACCAAGCCCTGTCTGATCTGCACGTCTGTTATACATCTTAAAAACATGTCAAGATAATCCTGATAATAAATGTTATATAACCAAAAACACAGCAAAACGCATTAAATATTTACAAGACTTGGAATACTTCATAAAAGACAAATGCAATGATTTTTACAGAAACACACTGAGTCAATATTGATGTGCAACACTATTTTATTAGGATGAACAACACAGAAAAAGATGCTCATCAAAAGTACAGCCTCTTGAAGATTCAACTTGAGTTCCTTGTCTGAACTCTGTAAGGAAAACAGAGAGAGGCTCTAAATCTCTGAATTATTCATCATCATGATTGTTATAGAACATACACACCAACATTAAAGCAAACTTTAAGGGTGAACTAACCTAACAATGTCTGCACTGTCTTTGCCCTCTTGTTACTTGTGCTTTTTACTTGCTCTTACATATATACTAAAAAAACACAGGCTCTAAATCACTGAACTCTTCATCATCATTAGTGTTATAGAACATACACGCCAACATAAAAGCAAATTTACCCAACAGCGTTATTTCTGCACCATTTCTATCCTCTTTTTACAGTTGCAGACTCAGCACATTGATCTCAGCTCTCAACCATGGTTGTATTATAAGAGCTGGACAGAGCGCTGCTGCCTAGCTTTACGATACATTTTCCCAGTGGTCACTCGTGGTATTGCAGTCAAAAATCCCCTTGCAATCCAATAAGTATTTTACCTAGAGACTACCATTGTAAAAGATTGTAAAAGAAGATTTTTGATCCATAAAAATCTATGATATTAACACAATATAAAATCTATGACTCGCTGACAAGGGCCAGTGGGGGAAACTCCAGAGCATAAATTCTGTGGGCCGCAAACCAAGCTAGGAACTTTTGGTGCATCCACTAGCCACGCAATTCTTATTGGACTGAATGAACACCATTTTCAGTCTGGTATCCAGCTCTTATAATAGATCTAAACTATTATTAAATTAAACTAAATGATTGTTAAACTTTTAAAAATGTTCAGTGCCCAATGACGTTCATTCTACGGGCAGAGGACGTCTCTCTCAGACAATCTGCTCTCAAGCTTTTGTACTTTTTGTACAGATGTGTTGCACAATGAAACTTTGAGAAGTAATGAAGTGATTTGAAGTCAGGTCCAGGTGGAGCTTTACTGACCTTTATTGAACATGCAAAAAGACGACGCCCTGTGACGTCTGCTCGCAACTGTTTTTTAAACCAAAACCGGACCAGACCAAACATTCATTAAAAGCAGAAACTGACACTTACACATGCATATTTGTATTCCAAATATCTGCACACATCCGCAAAAACATGATTTGTCTTGAGTTTCATGATTTGCATTTCATGTGCATGTTGCTGTTTTTTGGCGCCTGACCGGAACCGTTTTTGGCCGGGGACGCGACGTCACCATCCGAACAATGTTTGCTGGGAAGATAATGTGCAGCAGCTGTAAATGGGAAAAAAAGCTATCCCACAGACACAGGCTGGAAAAAAGAGGTAAAGTTCTTCAACAGAGATTTACTGTTCCACTTTATGAGCACTGAGGCTGCTGCTCAATAAATCCTTTATCATTGTGCTTTTATTGGGAGATCTCAGCAGACAGATGGGGGCAGCGTTAAAAATCCATCTGACTTCACTCGGGTTCTGTGTTGTTTGAGCAGTCAGGCACAGGAGTGTACACGGAGCACTAGTTAACTAGAAAGCTCCATTGATCATGTCGGTGTGATCACGCTCGTGGCTGAGCGACACTCACTCGAGTGGTGAGTAATCACGGATGGAGCTAGAGCTTCCCCCTGTAGACCTGTGAGCTCCCACCAGCTCGTGCTTGAGCCTCAGTGGGTTGCGGTGTTATGCTGGGAGCGTTCCAATACTCATTTTACCATACTGTTTAGCATGCCAGAAAAACACTCGGTATGTTCCAAAACATAGTGTGTCAAATGCAATCTGCCAAAAATACCAGGATGTCCTTCTGCATCCAGTTGCATTTGCAAGGTATGCAAGCCAGCATGCTTTTCTGGCTATTCTGACCCACAATCCTCTGACTGAGCCACTGAGAAAGCAGAGACAGATGACAGGGTATTACAAAAGATACGCCTTTTTTACGACAGGACACACACCCCCTCATGTTGTCATAGCCTGCTACACAACACCCCCCACTGACCTCTAACCCTAAACCTAACAAAGTAGGTATGTCATGTAGATTCTGTGACACTGCACTTGCATTGCATTAGACTGCAATGGATGTATGAGCAAAAGGGTCAAAGTTCACGGTCCAATGTTATGACAAAGTAGTGTGTCTCAGGTGTCTGCATACTGCATGTAACAGCATGTATTTTGTAAGAGCAGCTGCAATATGTGCTTAAAGTAAGAAGAAAAGCTGCGTTGATTTGAAACAGGATATGATTGAGACATCTCCTCCAGTTTTTATCATAATCACGTCAATAGAAACACAGCACAGACCTCTTCGGTCAGATGTCTGGCCATAAATAGACAGAAAATGAGCCATCATCACTGCTAAGCCACAATTACACAGAGCTGTTTGCAAAGAGAAATTCATTCCCTCAAAGTGGAGGTCGACGTCATGTTGATTGATAGGAACCAAATAAGCAGTTCTCTCCATTGTTTACAGCTGTGAGGGTTAAGTAAGGACTGCTGAGGTTTATGTTTCACAATATGATTTCATGTGAACTGGCTCTGCTCGCTCAGAACATCAAGTCCTGTGCAAAGAAAGTATCACAGTTATTATTTAATAACATTTTTCACAATTTGAGCTGAATCTCTCTTTTGATGGAACCTTAAAACGGAATTCTGTTCATCTTCTGAGACACCCTTGTTGTTATCAGAGTAATTATCCAAGGGCAGAACGTATCATATTGAACCAAATTGGAATTCAATTGCGACTTTTCAAAAAGGTTTTTGGGCACAGGCTTATTAGATCACTGCTGATCCACACATACTTTCAGGACGTAACCTTTGATGTCTATGTGTAGTCTGCAGAGGCTTATAAGCAAAATAAAGGTCTGATTTCCAAGTTTTAAACACACAAAAAAGGAGCTGTGGGTTTCACCTGATATAGTCCAGACAGTTCTTGTATAGAAAACGGGTAAATAGTTTGAGTGCACAACATAAATAAATAAATACCTAAATAAAAAGAACCTACCATTTGGATGTAGTTTGTTGGGAAAGCAGAGGTTTACCAGCCAGCAGGGAGGAATGACCATCTGGAGTAGTAGCAGGTTATCTAAAGGTGACTCACCTCATTGAAGAGTGAGCCGCTCTGTGTTAAATGACCTGGACCACCACTGCACACCTGGCGCCAGCTGCACCAGTTCTTTGAAAGTTCACACAAATCTCAACTTAACCCTTACGTGGAGGTTAGTTGGTTTTAAATATCCAGTCACTGCCAGGTGTAACTAGCACTTATGAAGACATATGGAAGACATATCTGACCCTAAATTTGATAAAATGCTGTTTAATTATGTAAACCGGGAAGATTTTAAAATACATGTAAATACACAGTAATATTAGACTAAATGCCTTAATAACATCAACTACATTATCTAATAACCCTAATCCATAAAATAGGCATTAATTTCTAAACTGTATGAATACTACTATCACTATTCATTCTTATAATTACAAGGACTGACAGCTAATTCTAATATAATGATGATTGTAGTTTTAGTGCAGTTTAGGAAGGACTTTACACACAAACCTACAAATGGATAAAGCTGGTACAATCCTGCACTCTATCCACTGTACTGTAGCTCCTAACAGGAACTAAATGGTTTTGATCATAAATTACTTGTTATCTTGAGTCTTTTACAGCACACACTTCATATCATCTACCACCATTTATTTTCTGTTCTTGACAGCCGTGAAAAAAGCTCTCTGTTGTTCCAATGAAGGAGAAGCAATAACCAGGTTAGCTTGTGCTGCCAGCTCAAAGATAAAGTGAAATAATTAAATTCTAACAACAGCAGGGACAGAACGGTTATCAAGAGTTCCTGCCAACTCTTGTTTTTGTTATTGTGACACGAACAAGGGCTACGGCCACTCCGTCACACTTCATTTGATCCAGACAGTAATGATCCCGCACCTTCTCCACCAGCATGATGGCTGTTTTAAAGACCTGTATGCGTGTGAGAAGAGGGCGACAGTGGAACTTTTGGCAGCTGACCTGCCTCACTGATAAGGAATGAGTGTAAAACGCATATCTGACCCACAGAGATGAAAGAGCCTTCTCATCACCGCCAAGCATGACCTCAAACCTCCACAGGAGAAGCAGCTTTAGAATTTTTCACCCACACAATCACACAGTCTAGGAAGCTGGTTGCTGCAATCAGGCAGTCTTAGAATGTTGAGTTGCTTTAAAAAGTGGTGGAGGAAAAAGGTCAATGATGCTCCTTCACAAGATAATTGCCACATCAGACATATTATTATTCAATTCAATATTAATCTATATTTTAAGATGAGGATCATTAAAGATTCATAGTCAGGCTGACAAACGTTTGAGGGAGCTGTGAGGAATCATTTTTAACATCAGTTGTCAAGGTTTCCATAACCTTGTACGTGTTGCCAAAATGCCAACAAATGCAAACTGACTCTACCTGTGTGAAAACAGTGTGCTGAAGTTAAAAGCTCCAGGCAAAGAGAGTAAGTGGACTTTGAGTTTAGATTATTTAGTCACTTCCCGTTCCCAAAGACGTGAATGAACTGTTTAATTTATGGTCAATAAGTCCTAGAATGTTATACAATTATACATATACTGTACAGTGGCATAGCAAGTGACTAAACTATTTGCTCAGGAAGACCATGTGAACCCTAACCCCAACCCTCACCCCTCCGTCCCTTCATCCCTCCACCACTAACCCTTCTACTATTGTTGCGATAAACCTTTAAACTCATATAGAAGTTGGTGTGGTCTTTGTTCGTGAAAGCGTTACTGTACCTCTTCACATTTGCCAACTTGTATAACTTAGTTTTCACATTCAGCCAACTTTGACTTTCATTTTCTAATTGGATTTCTTTTTTCTTTGTTAAGCACAAATGTGAACTTGTAGAACACGATTTCTGCCTCTTTCAACAAATTGAGTACAGATGGAGGAGTGTAATGAATAATAAGTGGACCCAGTGACTCACTAGAATTTGCCTTCTGATGACTGTATCAGTGGTAAAAATAAGGCTGAGCTCGAGTTAGTGTTGTGATGATACACAGCATTTAAAGACGTCTTTTTTTATGTATTTCCCCTGTGGTGCTTCCGCATCACAATGGCAGGCTCAACTCTAAACATCAAGAATTTTGTGGTTTGATAGGAAATATGGCTTGCTTCACCTTCTGCTTCACACATTGCCGGAATTCTGAATAAAGACTCTTGATTTCCTCTTCACATGAAAGTGGTGGTTTCTTATCTGCAGATGTTCAACCCTTCCTGGACATATGGATCTGTTCATGGTATGGCAGTATGGGCTGGCAAGAGGGGTCGACTCTAGCGGAAGACACCCATCTGGTTGGACCCTGAACCTGAGTGGAAACTGCTTTTTGTCTGCAGTCCTCCTTGAGTCGAGGCTGAGAAAGTAAAGTGCAGTTTGATCAATGACAGCCACCGAAACTAAGGGCCAAATCTCACCCTCCTTCATAGCTTTCCAAAGGATACACTAATGGATTGCTGATTCCCTGCCTGCTCTGTTATGGTACACTTGCACAATATTGGAGGAAGGACTTAGAGACCCTTTACGAAAAACACCGTAATAGCACCTTCAAAGCAAATGCCAACTTGTTCCATTTTTACTCCATCACATCAAACGGCAATTTTATTTTATGGCTTGAAAGCCACCTTCTATGTAAGGCTTTTGCCCTTGTTACTTGGGTAGTGACCTGAAAGCAATTTTCTTTATATGATATACTTCATTTATCCCTCAAGGGGCTGAGAGTATCTACGCTGTGTCCTCAGTGGCACCGGAGCAGATATAGGTTAAATATCAAGGGCTTAAGGCTACCTGGACATATACAGCCAGAGGTGGGAAGGACATCAAAACATCTGGCTTGAGCAGAAGATAGTCAATATTTAACAATGCTCTCAAACAGAAGAAAAGATTACCTTTACCTTGCAAAGAACAATTATTGATTTTTGTGCTTAAAACTGCAGGAATTGAATAAGTAATGCATGGAAATGGTCATTACCCAAAGAAGAAAACCTCTCAAGTGTGTAATTAGCTATCAGCATGTGGTGATCTAGTCCGAACCATGAATTTTATGAACGTAATGGATTGTTTTGCACAGATAAAACACCTGTTTTAACATAATACAGTTCAGTGAGTTCACACGTGCTGAGGTTACTCATTTTCAGAATAAGTGGGAGCTTCTGTGCAAGCATGCAGCAGAAATATCATAAATGCTGCCCGTCAATGACACATATCATTTCTCACTGCATGCAACGGCAACTTCACATTCTTCTCATTAGTGTTATTACGGCTACAGGCTGTCATTTCTTACTAGAAATCACTAGTCATGTTATTTAGACAGAGCTGACAGATGTCTACATGCAGTAAAGAAGTTTTTGGAAATGCAAGGATGAATGGTTTCCAACAAGATGCTTAATTTCTGAATACTGAAAAGAAGCACCCAGTCGATTTATTATAGTATTGTGAAATTGGGGCACCTCTGAGAGGAAAGTTAAAAAAGAAAGGATCAAATTGATATTCTGACATTTGGTTCGTTATAGCTCCAAAAACACTTCACTTCCCATAATGCAACCAGACAGCATCTTTTATTAGACCCTCTATGCCTCGGGTGTCATGGAAGAGACTGAAAACATGGAGCAGAACTGGAACAAATATAACAAAACTAGACAAGAACTTGACAAAGGATCCAACAAAGACTGCAACAAGAACCAAGACTTAAATACTAACAGAACTAATGAGGGAATGAGAAACAGGTGACTAGATAGAAGCGCCGGCTGGGAGTTAATTGGATGGGGAGGACACTGGAGACACGGCAGGGCTGAGGAGACTGATACATGACAGGTGTGAAGGCTGGGGAGGGCTAATGAACCCGAAGCAGGACGGGCGTAGAGGGAAAAAAAATGGGCAACACGTGAAGGAACACACAAGGAGAAACCAAAAGCCAGAAAACACAACACCACAAGCCAACCACGAATTCCCGAAAGTCCTTCAAAGAAAAGTCAAATAACAAACCATCAAAACCCAAATGACTCTAAGGACTAAGCAACACAAGTGAACCATGGTAAAAACAAAAAGTCCAATAACCATGAGTCCATGACATGAGGGACAAAATGACTGTCTGATATACATTTGTAATCTCTAAACCAAGCCCCAACATTTATACTGAGTGTCCCTTTAATTAAAATGATAATCATTGTAAGAGGAGATATATTTTACATTTTATATTTATTCCATTAGCTGTAGTTCTCACTTCACTGCTCTCCTGTTACTCAGTTTGTTCCCAGGACTCATTTATATTCAGCAAAGGTCAAGAGATAAAAATTAATTCCAAAATGAGATATCAATCACTTCAAAACACTCAATTCTCCTCACATTCATTATTTATTAAAAAAAAAAAAAAAGTCCTTACATGTATTATTTATTAAAAAAAAAGAAAAAAGGAGTGTGGTTTTAAAAAGATTGCTGACATTTAAGAGGGGGAAAAAAATTAAAAACTGAAACATAAAGTTTTTAAAATGGAAGGCTTTAAAGTAAATGTGAAGTTTATTAATACCAGAGGGGGGAGGAGGGGGGGGGGATGCTTGGATAAAGTGCTAATGCATGAACCGGAGAGAGATGGAACGCTCCCTCGGTGAACAGCTGAGACACCAAAGTGACTTTTTGCTGACGAATACGTGAGCCTGGACCGTCCTCGTCGGAGCACTTCCATATCTGTAAAGATAATCAGTGGCTGGTTGGGAGCTTTTCAGATGCAGACACATTAAGCGGCCTGCTAAGCAGCCTCTGGAGAGAAGAGGATGATTGAAAGCTGCTGTCAATATGAGGGCTCCCTTATGTCATGTGTCACTGTGCTGTGGAGGATTCCTCTCCTAACACACACACACACACACACACACACACACACACACTCAATCAATAAGTCTGCTTGTCTGAGCTCCATACACACATCCTGTTATGTGATAGCTACACATCTGAACTTGTATGTCAGTAAATACAATGTGAATGTGCTTCTGTGTGTGTGTGTGTTTGTGTGTGTGTGTGTGTGTGGATGGACAGAATCAATAAAAGACACAGAGCAGCAGGAAAAATAGATAACTTTAACAATTTTATTTGTGAAAAACTACAAGCAAAATTCATAAATAGACATTTCTATTTGAAGCGGAGGAAAAATGATCAGGTTAGCCTATAAGCGCAAAGTCGTGCACATAGCCAGAAACATGTATTTTCATTTTTAACATTATAAGCTAGACAAGGAGCTGTGATCCGCTTGAAAATGCTGCATACATTTCCACACCAGGGAACATAATGTGACCATTTCACAAGAGGAAACAAAGACACATCAGCTATAAGTTAACAAAAGAAAAAAAAGAAAAGAAAACAAAAACAAAAACAAAAACAAAAAAAAACACAAAAAAGAAAACTGGATTAAACAAAGAATGGATTATTGTACTGTCCCTACAATTTTTTTTGACACTTTTTTTTCTTTTTTTTTTTGTTTAAACCGAGCAATAACTTTTAAAAGCATTGTACAAGACATTGTTATAGGAAGAAATGAGTTTGTATAATACACTTAATTGGAAATTCACGGTTAAGGTTATACAGTCAGTAAACAAGCATTCTATATTTGGGTCTCTGACAAACAAAGCTAAAAAATGTAACCATCTTTACACAGTAAATTAAGGTTACTGGTCGCACACAAGAACAGAACTGCTTGCGCGGAAAGGAAACAGGAAACAAAAGACTTTCAGCTCCAATGCCATTTTTCATAGTGTTTTTTGCTTTTGCACCTTTTTAAAATTCTATATACAAGCAATAATTCATATACTCAGCAAATGGCCATTTGTCAATAATTTAACAATGAATCCTTTCTGTTGGAGTACTCAGTCAAGTGAACGTGGTTGCAGATAAGGCAGGTGAAAAAGATGGCTTTTTAGGGCCTGTTTCTAATATATTGCATTACAAAGCGGGGTGTAGTTCTCAGTAAAAATTGGACAAAAACATCTCCCACCCCTCCCTCCCCCCCCTCCTTTTAACCTAAACAGTCCAAGCTTGAGCTTTATTCACATTGCTTTTCCTCACTTTGAACACTGATCCCATATTTGTATGCAATAAAAGTACATAATTACATATTAACCATAGCTTAAGAGCAGGGAAAAGAAAAAGAAGTTAGGAACACATTATCTCCTGGACTTGAAACATTGCTTACGACACACATATGATTATCATCCCCACGTGTGAAACTGCAAAGCTTTTTCATGCCCCCCCTCCCCTACCTCACCTCCTTTAAATCCTGCTAGGATATGTGGAGTGTTCAGGGGGACATATTAACCTCACCTAACCTGCTTTTTAGTTGCTCAGGGAGCAGCTCAATTGGTGAGTTGGGGGGAGCTACAGAGTGAAGAGGAGGGGAGGTCAAAAGGTTTTGACCCTTCTCAGCTGCCCTCCCACACCCCATTCTGTCTCTCTCTCTCTCTCTCTCTCATCCAAGATCCACCACTGAGTGTGGAGCTGGGGTGGGTGTTCTTCAAAACTCACGAGCTCACAGCGTGACATTCTCTGCCCCGATTTAGCCGTGCACAGAGACAAGTGGACAATAAGAACACCGTTTACATGGATTATATTAGTCTTTATTTAAACTGTTATTCATCTCACACATTAGATAATTGCATTTCAAATTGTTATTCATCTGTCTATGTATCATGTCATTATGAAATTCCTTTGGTCCTTCAATAAATAAAACTAAGATATCATATACACATTTATTCTTTATACAATTTCATACAGTTAAAAGGAAATGATGTTCTAGTATCAGCTAAGGTGAAAGTGAA